>NC_091100.1:13356875-13666250 GCF_024713975.1 Paralichthys olivaceus | reverse complement strand
TGCAGCCAAATCGCCCCTGATGACTGTGCCAACAGTGACTGAATAGTGTGTGATAGAAAAGTGTTGTACATGGAAGGGTTTTATGGCTGCTTGTGTGGATGCAAATTGTAAAGCATTTTGAGTGGTCGAGAAGACTAAATACAACCTGTAACCATTTAATAGTTATGTTTACAACACAAGTAAATGATGCAATGTAATAAATTAAACTAACCAGTGGTTTATAAATCTGTTAAAATTAGATCTGCTGCCATCAAGACTTTAAATCTTTTAACTTCAAAGTTAAAGACTTTGATTAGAGCTTCACTTGATCAAGTGTGTGGTTGTCTCAAGTATTTTAACCTGTTTCATTTTTAAAAAGTCGAATAATGTTAAGTGAAGACCTGAAGAAAACATCTTTTTGACCTGTGACAGTTGGGTCTGCGTGTGTCTGCCATGAGAAGAGAATGGCGACAGAATCCAGCAAACAGAGGAGGTTTTTTTAACTCTAATCCCGTGACTCCAGGTTTATCTGGAAAAAAACACGGTTATATAAGAGGAGGTGAGGCAGGCGACCCAGAAACTGAAGGGAAAAAAATAGGATTGCATCCATATGACAATGTCTGTGAATCACACTGGACAATAATGAGCCAGTGACTCATTGTTGAGGAATTAGAAATGATTTCAGAGGTTGTGTATTTGGGGACTGATCAAACAGAACAGTCAAACTATAAACCCAAACTGCTTGTTTCAATTCTGACTAAACAAATCACCAAGATTTAAAATCAAAAAACAAACCAGTGTCTCTGGTTGCAGCAGCTTCATGTTTATCTTTACAGAGTTACACTCATAGAATTTGTGGCTGGAAACAATAAGAAAATGAATCTAAACTCACAGGTTGAAGAGATGATGCTCCCAGTCTCAGCAGGAAATCCTCCTCACATGTAGCTGGATTAACAGAAACAGTGTCTCTCACCTCTCCTCTGTCACTGCCCTCGTCTTTACCTCCTTTTTCTCTCTTGTTGTCTCTGGTGCTCTCTCCACCCTCGGCTCACAGTTGTAAGATAATGACCAACTATAGTGTAACAGGTCCAGAGGAGAGAGGCTTCGTTTGTGGAGAGCTGTCGAACCTTTACACCCCCAACACACACCCAGATCTCTCTCTCCCTGTCTTTCTCTCTGCCTCACAGACACACACACATAGACACAGACACACACACACACACACACACACACACACACACACACACACACACACACACACACACACACACATACCCAGCTGGTGCCAGATGTGTAGCACACTTTATTACTTGTATAATTTACCCTATTCTGGTCTCTTCTGGTATATGTATGTGTGTATTTATATGTGTATATGTGTAATCTGAATCTGGTGCAGGATCAAGCTTCTGTAGTACTGTACTGTGATCTCCTCAAACATGAGTTATGGACCCTTTTCATCTGTCTCTGCTTCACACCATCTGCCCTTTACCCTCACAAGGCAGCTCAGAGCCTCAACACATCTTCCACCACAAGACATTTTCTTAAAAAAAATACAGCAGGTAAAATAAGGAATTCTTCTTCTTTCAACCTTCTGTATTTCAGAAGGAAATACTGTACCTTTTACTCCACTATTTGAAAGCTGTAGTTAATCTACAGATTAGGATTTGCATGCAAAGTACCCAACAGTATATTTTTGGAGACTATATGACGTGTGGGATGTTTGATGACAGAAACACCAAATCAAAGCAGTTTTTGCTTCTCCACTACCCACATTAAATTGTAATATATAAAAGTGGTATATGGCCAACTTTAAATTATTGATTTACGTATGCAGACCTTTTGTTTCGAGCAGCATTACTATAACTCATTACAAAAATAATCAATAACATTACAAAAATATTCAATAAAATTGACAAAGTATTAACAGACAAAAAAATAAACTGAAAGAATGAAAAGTAAAAATTATTAACTGCTCCTCTCACTGTTTTATCACGTTGAATACTTTATATGCAAACTGTACTTTATTGTTATAGCAGGTTTTGGTGAGGCTGCTTTCACTTGCTTTACACAGTATACTTTGGGACAGTGGTTGAAAGTAGATAAAGAAAAGTACAATTACTCAGGAACTGTATACAGTATAGTTTCAAAATACACTTTGATTAATAACTAATGTAATCAACAATTAAATTAAGTTACTTTTGATTAAAGCCCCCACCAGCTGCAACTTGTAATATGCACATTAATAAATCAATAATTATAACCCAATTATATCATAGTAAGTAAAAATTCTAATAAATATGTATACTTTTGCTGCTAACTGAGTATTTTTACACTGTTGTTTTCCAACATTGCTTCAGGTTGGAATAATGTACAACAGTATTTATTTGTATGTAATATACAACTATAGCTGTAAAATAAAAGTAGTACAACGAAAGGTGCAACTATTTCCATATGAATTATTTTGTGGAGTAGAAGTGTAATGTTGCATAAAATGGAGATGGTTCTGTATAATTAAACTTGCATTGCCTTGTTTTACAGGCAGCTGGAGACTCTTTGTTTGTATTAAGTTTAAAGTTATGTTTGTTATTGCATGTAGTGGGATTTAAAAGTGCCATTCTGTACTAGTACATCTGTGTTTTTATATTAAGTAAAGGATTTGGATGCATTACTACCCAGGAAATAGAAGGGATAAGAAGTATTGGAGATTGGCTACCGGATAGAATAAATTATTCTTTATTGACTGGCATCCAGATGTTATTCCAGCACCACGCCCCTCTGTTTCTCTGAGTCGCTGAAGCGAGGTCAAAGTTGGCCACAAAACAGACGGAACAAAAATCTCAAAAAGGTCGAGGCAGAGAAAAGGGGACGGGGGTGGATGTAAAGGCAGAAATTAAGAAAACAGAAAAATGTATAAGAACCACTGCCCTTCAACATCTGTACACCTCTCCTGGCAGAGTTACTGTGGAGGAGCACAGCTGGTTCACATCTGTGAAGGAGATATATAAGGGAGTATTTCCCTTCTTCTGTTTTAAGAAAAACCACATGAGGTTTTGTGCGCTCCTGCCTCACACTATTATTTCTCCAACACTGTCTCTCTGTGGAGAGGAGCCAACATTGCACCTCACTTAACATCCTGTGGCTGATGTTGCTTTACCTCTCTGTTAATCAAAGTTTTCAGGCTTTAATCCAAAATTTCCTGAAATAAACCAGAGTTGTAAATGATCACCAATGGACCTACAGCGGCCCGAGTGTGTGTGTGTGAGAGAAAAATACTAAACTGACATATTGAGGAAGTTGCTTGGAAAGAGGAAACCAAAAACTGCAGATTAGGAAACAGGAGACTTTGAGAAATAGTTAGTAGATACACAGAACAAACATTTTGAAGAAAACCTTAAACCTCCTCAATTACAACCACTGTCACATCATGGAAGCTCAAAGACTTTTCATACTGACCGGGGTATTTTTCTTCTCTTCTGTTTGCTCAGGAATGCGTCCACCAAGTAAGCCTGACTCACATTTGAATGACACGTATTGAGTTCCGTGAGTGCTACAGTTAACTGTTACAAAGGTTTTCTGGATCACCATTGTAACTATCTCTAATAAGGACTTAATGTTTTCACCCCTCTCAGTTTGTTTGTGTGTTTGTTCATATGTAAGATTACGAAAAAACTACAGAATGCACGATAATAAAACTTAGTGGAAGGATGTGATATGCTTCACTTTCTTTCATTTTCAACATTTTCCTTGATTTCTCAGAGAATAATTCATTGATTTTGATGAAAAAACCTTGTGTGACATGTCTTGGGGTCTGATAACTATGAGTATTTAGAATTTGGTGCAGATCTACAGAACATCCAGATCTAGTGATTTGAAATGTGTTTTCATAAGAGGACTGTTGGTCCATTGGATTGTATGAAGCCAAAGATGTTCTAATATGTTCTTTGCTTTGTTCATCATCAATTATTCTTTTCTTTAATTTGTGTCTAAAATCGAAAAATTCAAGGCAAATCTGCTTATTTAATAAAAATAATAATAATATAATAACTTTATTTGTATAGCACTTATCTAAACAATGTTACAAAGTGCTTCACAAATGTATCCATGGCAAGAAGAAGAATGAATTATAATAAAGGGAATTCAGTTCAGTTCAACTTTAATGGCCAAATCACAACATAATAAGGTCAAGACCTTAAAATGTATGGAGAAACCCAGTTTCCACAGTGATTCGAGAAGCTGTAACCACAAAAGGTTTGGTGCTGTGCTTGAAAATGACTGACAACAATTTAAATATCAAAATTGCTGCATCTTCATCTTCTGTGTATGGGCACGTTGACTGATCCACTTATCAGTTCTGACCTCTGTGTTTTGTCCTGACACAGACTTGTCTCTGGATACCACTGTGTTTGTGGCCTTTGAGGGTGAAGACCTCACCATTGACTGTCACATCTTCAAACAACAAAACAAAAGTAGAGACAGTATCCGTTGCATCGATCCTCACAACAACCGGATATACACTAAAGAGCTCCCTGCGACGACTGACAAGCCTAAAGTCATTAATAGCAAACTGCAGCTGAACAACATGACCAGCTCCGGAGAATACTACTGCGAGTATCAAACAGCCAGGGTGTACTGGTTTCTCAGAGTGAGAGGTAAGAATGAAAGATAGCAGTGAAGTAGTCTAGGTAGCATATGAGACCTTGTGATATACGTGAAACACATTTTTTACATCTATCCAGTTCTTTTGTTGTCGAATTGAAAGTGAAAAAAACATATACATCTATCTGGATGATGTAAGAAAGTGGAGACGCAGCTTCCAATGTTATCTATAGTTTTCACCAAATTACTCATTGCTATCGCATAGCTTCTGCTTATTTTCAATTACTAACGATTTAAATATCAGGTAACTTGAAAATGTTTTTGACTCATGTTAAAATAACATTCACAGGTTAGCTTGAACAAATGGATGTCTTCATCAAAAGAAAGCTCTTTTGTGATTGCCACATAAGTGAAGAAAAAGTCATATGGTGGTTGGGACAGGATGTTTAGAACATCACAAAGGCAAACCTGTTACGAGCGTCAACACTTGTGAGAGTGAAAAGACCACTGTCATGGAGACAAGTGGTCATCTTTCAAATTGTGATAAACATGCACTTTTGGACAAGTGACAGGATTAACCATGTTTGAAAGATTCAAAGTCTCCTTTCTCACCTCTGCAGAGCTGGGTAATCAAAGCTTTGTGTGAATTAAGCAGTAAAAGCATTTTCAGTGATGTTAGAGAAAGAAATGTGTTTTTGGTTAAATGTAAACAAACTCAGTGTCTGAAGTCACTGCAAACTTTTTCTGTACAAAACCAGATCACGATATTTTCATGATCTTAACCAAGAGCTGTGAGCGTCTAACGACAGCCATTAAAGACTTTAATAACGCTGAGGTCATAACAAGCGATACCTTCAGTAACAACATGTTTGTGACTTGCCAAACACGTAAATTACACATTTCCTCATGACGTTAAGACGTAATCTGGTTGCAATTATGTGTTGTACAAAAAGTATTTGATGTTGCAAATCAGAATTAAATGTACTTTTTAAGAGATGAAGTTGGTCCCAAGACTAAAGACACAAACAAAATCCAATTATAGTTTGGCACAAAGTCACTTTAAATCTTGGAGAAAGTTGTGAGCTGAGTATTTACACTTTGTTCAGTGTTGGCAGGTTCATAGTGAGCATGCTGTGCTATATTTTTCCAGTTTTGTGTCTCACAGATGTGCATTTTTCTCTCTTACCTCTTTTTACAATGGTAAAAACATTTAAATTTATCATGAGACCGTGCCAGAAGAAGTTAGCAGACTAATACTGATGCTAATAACTCTCTAGTTGATTTAAACACATGTAAATGATCTCAGATATCTTTAGCTGGAGCATTAGCTGCTCCACAGATGAGGAATTTCTCAGTGTAGCTCTGCTGTGCAGTTATGATGGATCCTGCCACAAACTGACACTGAACATTGTGTGTGTTTTCCAGCTAATGGCTACAAGGAGCCCATTGTGTTTAATTACACAGAATTCATCGCTGTGGCCGTCGTCACTAGTGTGCTGCTGGTTTTCAGCGTGATCGGCTCCATTTATGTCTTCAGGGGACATTGGGTAAGACGGCAGAAGTTAAGAAACTGGGTGTTGTTCATTTCTAAGAATATTTCTTTTTCACACACTTAAACTGTGGTGATGTGACAGGTGTGCGTTTCTGAGGCCCCAGATACAGATGAGCCCTATCTATTCAGACAAATTAATTAGTGACTATTTTAATAAGTTATTCATTTTAGTCATTTTTACAGCTTAAGTTTCAAATAATACTTACATCTTCTTTTTGTAATTGTTTTGCGATTAATGGACTTCCCCCTCCGCATTATATATTTCAGTGTGTCCATGGGAAACTTGAATTATACTTCCATCTTCGGATGATTCACTGCATTTTGTTTTATGTGATAATAAATTTAATATCTGGTCAGACAAAACAAGATGACACCGTCTAGGATTAGGATCACTAGACCCAAATCAGGCTTAGCTCAAACATCATATCACCTCAGAGATCAGGTCACTTAAGATAAAATCCTCCAAGATGAGGATGAGTAAGAATATTTCATCAAAGAAATCTTTAGGTAGAATCCTGCACAGATTTCACTTTAAGTCTTCAGTGTTTATTAGACGGCAACAGATATGTTGCAAACTACAACAAAACAAAATAACTTGTTGAAGTGTCATCAAGCTTTGACTGAGAAAGAGCAGCTTATACATGTATGACCAGCAGACCAGAAACCAGATTCAAACTCAATTACTCAGTTACCAGTTCACAACTTGTGAATTGGTAACTGAGTAACTGATCTGGATTTGGGCCTCACAAATCCAGATCCAGAGTAATGTTCATCTACAAACAGATTCAGGCTCAGTCGTTGTTCTTTTGGATCTTAGTGCACGTATTATTCATCGAGACAGAATGGAAAGTTGGCTAAGCTCATTGGCATAGTCCAGTGAAAAAAAGGCCTTGTCTCACTCAGTTACCATGACCTGTAGGACACAGTCACTGTTACCTCATCCTCTCACTTAGTGTCTTTCATAACTGAACTCTGAAAGTTGGTCTACACTGGTGTCCAGAAATAGTAGTTGGCACTAATGATTAAATCCAAGCATTTGATAATTAACCTCCTATGACAGAAAACCTAAGATGGAGCAACATCATCACAACAAAATCCTCATTTGCCTTTATTTTCTTTTAGTGTTGTCCACTTTGCATGACTATCCTTTTTTTATGTAATTAATTCTCATTTATAGAAAGAGCAGATTACTATAAGTGGAAAAACCAACAGGGAGCAAAGGCAGAACAGAGGAGAAACACAGGTGAGGGAGACAGAGGAAGACAAAAGAACAGCTCCATCTCCATCTGTATATGCTGTAAGTACTGTTCTATTCATCAGTGTATATCCATGCACACATTTGACTCAATGTAGAGATGATTCCATCATCTCTTTATTCATGTGTTAATTTTTTATTTTTTTCTCAGAGTCTGGAGGCTCGGCCCAGGTCCATTTATGATGTGCTCGACCACTCCCAAAACGTCAGTGTGAACTTTAGGTCCTTTGCCACATTTTGTTATCACAGGAAAACAACCACACATGCGGTTAGTTACCTGTCTTCTGCTTCCTTCACAGACGGAGCAAACCACAGAACACCCGGATGACAACGTATCTGAGTCTGTCTATGAGAACCTTTGAATCATAAATCATTAGTTTCACCAGATTGAGAGATTTTGAGAGAGCAAAACTATTTAGATTATTTCAAAGTAAAAACCAAATTTTTGAAAATATTCTGTTTCATGTATGATACAAAAGTGTCACTATGCCTCTATCAGTGATACATTACATTGTTGAATTGTTTATTATTATTATTAGAAATTAATTTTGTTCTGGTCAGCACCTTACAGACAATGAATAAATAAATAAAACAATACAAAACCTATTCTAAAGAGACCTAAGAACCAGTAAATATAGATTTTAAATACATGAACTGGATAGAAAATGTATGTTGAGGACTAAAAGTGTAAAGTAATATATGCATCATTAAAACAAATGTGTCCAAGTCTTCCTCTGTCTCTTTAATGTGACAACTTCCTTATTTGGGCATTTCCTTTCTGATAAGTCCCACCCTTTTGCTAATGGCGACCAATAAAATTGCTGTGTCTGGATTCAACGAGCCAATACAGACGCTGCTGTCAGATTCTCACTTCCTGGTTTGACCTGGTTTGTTTTGCTCCATCCACCATGGCCGCGGAAGGAGATTTCCTGGCCAGATATCGAGCTGTGTCGAATAAACTGAAGAAGTAAGCAGAAGTGTCATCACACTCATTTGTCCCGAAAGAGTTGAAGATATCAGGGATTATCGCAAAGCTACTCGACATTAATGCTGCAGATCAGTAATGCGACCAGTGCTAGTAAACGAAGCTAAGCGTTAGCCTGTCATTAAAGTCAGTGTCGTGTGTTTGATTTGACGATAACTCGTGTAATGGAAACTATAATGAAAAGATCAGGTTCATCCAGGTTAATGAATCAGTCGTGAAGCGGAGTTAACCGAGATGTCGGGCGATGTTTCTTTATTGTGGAAATGTAGCTGAACATGACCAGTGCTAATTAGCCTAGCGTACAGCTCCATTGCTCTTCTCAGCTTCTTGACTTTTGATTTAACTTCTGATCCAAGTTGTTTAAAATAAAATTCTTTGTTGCAGGCGTTTTCTCCGGAAACCAAATGTAGCAGAGGCGAGTGAACAGTTTGGTGAGTGTCACTGTGTCAACACTACAGGGATTGTTTTAGCCTTTCTTCATATTTCTACATTCCGTATGTGTGTGTTATTAATTGTCTGTTGTTAGGTTACTTATCACTTGTTTTTCGTCCTGTCCTCTCAGGTCAGTTAGCTAAAGAGCTCAAGCAGCAGGACTGTCTGCAGTATGCTGCCTTCTGTAACCTGGCCATGGCTCGGTGAGAGGATCCACTCAACACTAACTACACACTCATGTCCTGTATGCAGAAGTTCGATCAGCCCTGTGAAAAATACACATAGTACTGCTTTGTATTTAAGGAAACCTAAATACAATCCCTGCTACAAACTGCCATCAAATGATACTGCCTATAAATACTATTCATTTTTATTTCATAATTTCATGAGGTTACACCTATTTGTTATAAGGGTTGTATTTACTTCCATCTATATAAAAATGTACTCAGTAAAATATACACTCAGCATATAGTATGAATATGTGCATGCCTGTATGTGGCTAGACCGCCTTTAGTTTAGATTAAGAAGAATCTTTATTCCCTGACATACCATGACATACCATGACAATTAAGCAAATGTCTCTTTCTGTATTTGCCACCAAGCACATATCAAGGTCCTTTACTAGTTTAGTGTGCAAGAGCTTTGTTAGCCTGCAGGGGGACCTGACCTTCAACGTCTTTGGGACAATGATAACCGAGACCCAGACCCTATCACTCAACATCAGTGGCCGACCTCATTATCATTTTGAATATAGGACAAGATGTTGAACATCCCTTGTACGTTTTAAGGTGTTCTGCACAATTTGGGTCACCAACTACTAGTAGTAGGTGTTAGGGGCCACCAGCGATGTTAGGGACATAACTTCAGTTGAACTTCAATTGAATAGAAGAAAATTCCTTCAATCAGATTATGAAATCTTTTAGAAACCCTTCCCAGAAAGGTGGAGGCTGTTACAGCAAAGAGCAAATAAGTTAAGTAAAGAATGTGAAGAGTAAGTCAAGTTTGTGCTGAGCACAAGGTCAAACCTATCGAAAAGGATGTTCTTGTCCTTCACAGTAAAGCACCAGATGGTGTTTCAAATTGGCCCAGAGGCAGCGTGTATCATTCACAGTGATGACATGTTTTAGTGCTGACGTGTTCACATCTGTTGTTGTTACACATCCTGAATGTCTTGACTGCAGGTGTGAGCAGACTCTGTTTAATGCTCCTGGAGAGGCCTTGGCATTAACTGATGCTGCCCGCCTCTTTCTCTTGTCTGAGAAGGAGAACAGGGCCCTGCAGGCCCCGGGCTTTGATGAGCACCTTCAGGCTGCACTTAACTGTTACAGCTTTGCAATTAAGGTACACCATGATTCCTTGTTTGATTTTAAATTTTTAGCTAAAGTAATTACATTCATTGTGAAAATGTTTAGTACTTGTGTATATGAACAGATTAAGGATGTACATTCCTGTATTGTGATCACATGAGACAGTAGGGTAATGCTCATGTACAATTGGTTTACAGGTGTTCATTGAGATGAACCAGCCGGTGATGGCTGCCAGTCTGTGTCTAGAACTTGGAAATGCACTCAAGGTAAAACTTTGAATCAGAGAAGTTCACAAGATGAACTGTGATTTTTACTTACTCACTGTATATTTTATCTGACATGTTAACCTCAGCTCCTCCTCTGTTTTCAATAGGAGATGAACAGACCAGGAGAGGCCATTGTTCATTATCAGAGAGCTGCAGAGTTGCAGACGCAGACGCCAATTGAAGCTCTGCTGTCAATGGGAGAAATAGCTACGTGTAAAATTCTCACCCGTGAGTTCAGTCTGATTATCCCATCTGATTATGTACCTGGTTTCAGTGGTTTTTTGTATCTGCATATGCATACAGAGCTGATTTGACTTGTTTTTCTGTAGTTTAAACTTGTCTTCTCTGTTCCTGCAGGTGACTATGATGGGGCTTTGTCGATGTTCACAGAGATGCAGCTTGTGTGTCAGGAGAGAGGACTGCAGCTACCAGGCACCAGCACCCCTGTTGGTGAGGCTAAACATTTATCTAAAGACTCTACATTGTTAAAATTGTCTCATGCGTGGACAAAAGATGAAAAGGATCCTTAGTGGTATGTTCAAAAATAGGGGCTGCATGAAATGTTTCATAAACCAAAAAAATGGCATAACATTTAATTGAAAAGCTGAAAGATCTGTGTCTCACTTTTTGCTTTAATACAATTGTTGGATCTGATTATAGTGACAGGAACACTGTTAAATAATATTAAGGTACATTCATCTTCTGTCTTTATCTCCCTAACATTCTCGTAGGTGCATTTCTTGATATTGTGGCAAAATGTGAGATCTCCAGAGTTCTGCTGCTGATGCTGTTAGAGGTAAGTACGCCAGTTTATATAAAAAGATGAGATATTGCAAGATGACCATCTACATCACAATACCTGTGTAACTGAAGTAGAAAATACAACCATGATGGGGGAAAACCTTAATTTACAAACTATGAATCAAATGAGTGTCATCTCTTAACTCATTAAAATGTGGATTTTGACAGGGTTTTATGGGGAACTGTGATGATGATTGTTAAAGCTATGAAAAGTAATTTAAAGACAGACACACAGCATCATGACAGCCTGGCTAAATCATTGTTTAACATCCATCAGTGAAAAGTTACATTTTAAGGATCTGCACATGAGCAACACTAGGGAAAATATTGTTGAGAGTATTAATATTAATTAATCGATTTGATTATCTGCCCCACATCTGTGCATTGCTCTCTGTAAATCTTGAAAAAATGTTTGTATTGTTTGTGCATCAAGATGTAAATGTTCCAACCTGTCTTACTGTTCAGCCTCCACCTCAGAAGTTGTTACCAGAACATGCACAGACCCTGGAGAGATATGCATGGGAGTCCTTTGACCCTCACAGTCAAGGTAAATGCACCTCAATATTTAACTTATTTTGCAGAAACATTTAAATTGCACATATTCTCTTTTGACCGGGAAATCAGAAATGCTTTGTAAATCCCTTGAATGCCGTTTGACTGAAGTCGAGTAAACATGGTTCTTTTCCTCTCCTTCAGTGAACTTCCTGCCTGAGAATGTTTTCCTGCTCCTGCAGTCAGTAGTGGTGAGTTTCACTGAGTTCACTTTACAGGATTTCCTGGTTCTTCTTGCCTCATACAGGAAAAAAGGATGGGTCTTTGTGGCCTTCACATTGACAGTGAGAAATGCCTTCCTTTGCCAGTGGAATTAAAATGTCATATTTGCAGTGGTGTTTGTGTTATAAGACTTTCCCTGTTTCTTTCCCCCTTTCTTTCAATGTGGCAATGAGCATTAATACTTATACAATATTCTTCTATTTTGTGACAAAATAATGTTAATAAAATAAGCTATAAGAGAGCACAAACATCAAGGAGACCTTTGAGAATATGTCAAGGTCATCTGAATTTGCAGTAAGTAGAATTTGTGCAGTGTTATAACAGCAAATCTGTTTTGCAGATGGCATGTCAGGAGAAAGACACGGAGTCCCTCAAGTCTCTTCAGACTGAGCTGTGGTGAGTGAATGTTAAATTTCATTATGTGATATGAGGGTTGAGCTGCACTGTCGTCGCTTTTGAATCTTAATTCTCCGTATTCATTATGTGTTGGTGTTTTTCCTCCTCCTTCAGGCCATTTCTGACGGCTGAGCAGAACCACCTTCTCCACCTGGTGGTTCAGGAGCGCATCACGCCGTCTGGCCAAGGCATTTAGTACAGTCTAGTTTCTTTTACTGACTTCCTCTGGGAACAATACTTCACATAATGGAACATTCCTGTTTCTGACTGGGTCTGTTGTAAGGCCTGAAGAAGTGTTGCTTTCAAAACTTCAGTGTTGTAACTTGCACTCGAAACAAATGCACACAATATAAAACTTTGCCCTCGTTATTTAAAAAAACATCTTTGTGGAGAACTGAGTGTTGTCTGTTATTACCCTGAGTTGAAGACGTTAGTCACAATTATAACCTAAGACTGAATTTAAATTGTTTAAAATGTGATCTTACTTGAGTGAACTGGACTAATAATACCTACATAATTATTATGTAATAGTGACTGTTTTGGATTTTATTGTATTTATAGCAGTTCAATAGATGAAACATGGATGGCTTGAGTTATTGGTTTTTATTAATAAATGATATGGCTTTTATTCCAATGTAATTACAAACAAAACCTTCTATTGTATAGTTCTACAATATGGTGAAATAAAACACCATTGTCCTCCATCCCTGGTTCACTTGTACAAATTACATGTACTTTTCTTAGGATAGCAGCCAACTACAGACACAAAATCAAACATTACTAAAAAAAAAAAAAGAACACTCATACAAAATGTTACAAAAATATAATGGTTACAATGTACATAGATTAAAAAGGATACATTATACTTCAGTTGTAAAATAACGATACATGATTAAAACTACTTGTACTGTAACTTAAGGCTTGTCTTTCCTGATTGTTCAAGTTCTGCAAAGAGGAATGCTGTTGTTTTCCCAACACACCGTACCCTCAGATACAGATTTTATTTTCATTCCTCAAATCTGGACAACTGCAGTAGTAGCTGTCAGCCTCACTATGTAATTATACAGGATGATGAGTACTTTGAAATCACAGAATATGTTCAACTACTACATCTCAAAAGGCTTTTTACCTTCTCACACCAGGAACTTAAGACTCCAAATGCAGTAGTTTGACATTTTGGGATTTCTGCTTAAATGCTTTCTGGATGAGTTCTAGATGAGAGAATTGATACCACTCATATCTGTACATTGAGGGCTAGTGTATCTTAGTATAGAGACTGAAAATGGGGTAACAGCTAGCATAGCTTTGTCCAAAGCAAATCAAACTGCCAACCAGCACCAGTGCACTTAAACAAGATCTAATGGGGATAATTAAAAGCTCAAATTATAACTGAACTGTTGAGGTGTTGGTTGGCATATAGTGTTTTCCTTGTGTCCCTGTTTTCTGCGTTCCATTATACCTCGGAGCACCCCAATAACCCAAGTTGATAGTGTTCCAGTTGCACAAGAACAATGTTTAGCCAGGTAGCCATTGTTACCAGTTTGCACGCATTACACCATATTTAATGACAGTACTGTGTATGACAACTTTATAGCTTATAAAAATTCCAACTTTCACTATTGTTGACACGGAGCGGCCAACTTGTACTTCAAAGTCGGGAGGCGATGAGGTTCGTTCAACTTTCCGACTTGGGGGTCGGCAATTCTGAGCTCCGAGGTTTGACAGAACGCAGCAACAGATTGTTTTCCTTGTGTCCCCTGTTGTCTGTTAATGCTAAGGTAGGTTATTGGCTGTAGCTTTATATTTAATAGACAAGTTGTGTTTTCCTTGCGTGCCCCTGGTTTCTGTGCATATGCTAAGCTAAGATAATTTACTGTCTTTATCTTCATACAGATTGTGTGTTGGTGTAGTACTGGCCTGCGCATCATTCTTGCTAAGAAAGCGAGTAAGTCTTTGTCCAGATGTCGAGCTACTGGATGGAGATAAATGATTTACTGATTATGTTGTGGCCATTAAGCATTGTAATGAGCACTTCGCTTCCACCTGATCACAACTATTATTCCCCATACTGTTCTAATAAAAGTAAAATACTACCCTGCCTTCTTCTCAGTTCAACCAAATATGAAGTCATGGACGAAAAACTGTTCACATAAAGTTCAGGCCTTCATGTACTGATTACATTATTTCTATTTCCATTTACAATATTCAAAGTAGAAACAAATGGCTCTTTTTAGTGATTGAATACAAGTACCCCGATTTTTCCAAGCTGCAGATGTAGATTTTTTTTTAAATTTTCTTTTACAAAATTTTGAAGCAAATCCCATTCTTTAAATTTCCCATATTCAAGGAATCTGACCCCTGCCCTCATTCCTCTCCCCGTCTCACTCGCTCTTCTTCCGCAGGACGAGGTAGATAACTGCTAAGAGAAAGGTGAGGACAAAAGAGATCCAGGCCAGGACATAGGAGTGTCCGTACCCTCCCTCTGTGTCAGTGGCGTGAAGCTCGGCCGTGTAGATGGAGGCTGCTATCATTATACTAAGGCCTGCGTGAGAGAAGAGGGGAGTGTTGACAAGGCAATTACACAGTAATTACTTTTCCTACCGTAAGATAAGGCTCATGAACAAAGACCATGAGTCAAATGTTTTACTGTGATCACAGGGAAATTAGAAACACGACAGTTTCACCTTATTGGTTTTACGATGATATAAACTCAAGACAATACATGTCAAAAATCCAATTACTTCACCTCTGAGCTTGTGCACTAGAAGAAGTGATAAACCATTTTATTTAATTGTAACATGAATTATTCTTGAGAGACGATATTATGTTTTAACAAAATCTGTCACAACACTTATATATACGATTTTAAATAAAAGATTAGGTGCTAACAAAACAGTTCAGTGCCATGAACGTGACATAAATTCAACATCTACATTTTTCAATACTCTAATGAATATTGTAAATTATGGAGTGACGCATTGATAATTATTTAATCTCATAATTATTAATAGTCTGCCCATGTTTGCTGACTAATTAGAATGACATTTTGCTGGTTTTCTTTGCCCTCTCAAATCAATACCTCTGGGTTTACGACTAAAGGACAATTTTTGATGGGCAAGTTTAGGATTATTTATTATTTATGTATTGTAGGTCTGGACCTCTGCTTCCAGTGGAGATCCGGACACACACAACATTGTCTGGGGATCTTTTAGCACACTCCTCACAAAAACACTTCACACTCTGCTCTGCTAAGCTGGAAACTGAAAGGTGTTACGTTCACATACAAGTCTGAAAACACTGAGGTTTCAAACCACCAGTTATATGAAACAAACAAACACATGTCAGGATGTCTTACAGCTGTAGGTCAGCCATTTGACTCCAGGTTACTTACAGGCGATTAGCTGTAAAATGCCAGTGAAGGTGAACCTCTGGCCTTTGGGCAGCGTGAAAAGCTGGGCCACAAACACAAACAGGGCCAGGATGGCAAAGATACAGGCCAGCACTGAGGTGGCCTGCACCGTCTGGAGATATTCTGCAGCAGAAAAAACAAAACACAGAATCAACATTAACACAAATATATCACAATGTTGAACAGTTTGTATTGACATTATGACTAATCTATTAGTACTATTAACACCCGTTAAATAACCTATGAACACACTGCAGAACTGTTCTAACAGTTTACACAGTATATGATTTGATTTATGACCAGTTACACCTCTAATCATCATCTACTCTGTTCCCAACAGCTGGATTCTCTTGTCTGATCAACTCAACATACACAGTTAAACAGGTAACTGTTTTTTATTGTGGTGTCTGATCACTGTCTGAACTCTGTTGAGACAAAAGTGAGAGTTTACCCTCGGGGTAGTTCTTCAGGTTGGTGTAGTGCCAGACTGAGTTTGACAACTCCAATCGGCTCCACAAATCAGTTGACACTGTGTCAGTGACCCACCAGGCCTGAGGACACATAGATAATAAACAGATATCAAGATACACACAAAAGATAGAATACATATATTATACTGTATATTGTGAAAGGTTTGCACATTTACACATCAGTCTTTGCTGTTATCCCTCATGTTAGCCTGTACGGGTGTTGACAGAACCAATCAGTGTGCTATTATAATATTAGTTTTTAAAAATATTCAGTAGAGAGTTGCCGTGTGACCGATTGTGCAGGTGAGGGGATATTTTTAAGAAAGAAACAGAATGTTCTGAAATAAACTGCAAAGTGGTTGAGTGATACGTGTCTGTTAAAAATATCAGTCTTATTAGGGTTGGTGAACATGTGTCAGTAGAGATTTGTATATTTTCAGCAATGTGGGTGGCTAAAAAAAACTACAAATTACATTGCAACATTTAAATCCTGTTTATTTCCAAATGTTCCAATGACACACTGAGCTGAAGCTTCCACACAGAAATAGATATTGTTTTATTTTATGTTTGCATTTATGTTGAAAATGAGAACCTATAGTTTAAACATATATAAAACCTCCTGTTCTCCCTCCCAGCCACATTTGTTAAATGAGAAGATTAAAAGAAATAACTTCCACTCACATTATCGATGGTGGCCACCAGCAGTAGGATGATGGTGGTAATGTGCAGAACAATGATTCCAGCCAGCACCAACATTGTGGCTTTCTGTAAACTGATAACAGGAAGGACGGAAGGATGCAAACTATTACTTCTTATCCATGTATGTTACGTAATAAAGACTTTTAACATGAGGAAGCATGGACACACACTCTCCCTCCCTCTCTCTCTCACACACACACACACACACACACACTCATCTGTCCCAAATAAACACTGTCTCAAAGAGAAAAGGAGGAGGAAGAAAATGGGGGGAGGAAAGTTGTAGCATGCAAGTCAGAACTCGCCCCAGAAGCCTCGCAGACACATTTTTGAGTTACACACATCTGATGTCAAACTCATCACACGGTTCTGCTTCTACCGTTTTACGCTTGTTTTTTACTTCTATTAAAACTCATTTCCTATCGTTAGACTTCTCCAACTTATTTTCATCCATTAGCAGCAGTCAGGGATCATCGCTGTTTTTCTCTGGTGCTCTTTCTTTTTTTTTTATGGCTTTAAGCTGCTTGCGTCGACAAGAAGGGCGCATTTGTTTGTGCGGTGCACATTCCCAAATGGCCACTACGCAGAAAGTCAACAACTTTGAAAAGAGCGCGAGAATACGACGACAGAAAAGCACAATAAACACACCTGTAACTTATATATACACACATATTAAACACTCGAACTGTTAAAGTATGTGTGAATCTACAGTTTGGAGCAGTGCGTCATTTCAAAACTTTTTTGCGCGCAGCCACATCCGTACAAGTCTTCAAAGCGCCACTGAAAAGTCTAAACTGCGTCTAAATTCACTTTTTACGGACTTTACAGGAAAACCCCGTCGCAAATCATGCGTTAAAGCATTTCACATGGCGGACTAAGAGACATAACTGTGCAAGAAGCAAAGAAACGTGGAAAAACGTTACCTGAAAGCGCTTTTTACGCACGGACCGGGAGATATTTGGGAATATGAAACAGTGTAGACCCACCCAGCTCTGAAATCACAGCACACACATCACCCTGTTTTCCCTCTCTCTCCATTCCCTCTCTTTCCCCTCACCAGGCCACACCCATGAAGTTTCAGATTTTTCTTCCCCCCCTCAGAGGAATACACAGACGAACCAAACGGCTTCAGGTTGTCACCTTAAAACTGTCCACATGGACTCAAAGAAATTAAACCTGCTGATGGTGGGTTTCTTCTCTCTTTTTATTCCCTGCAGGCTGCGTATTTCTCTTGGTGCCTCATCCTCATAATAACCTGGCGACAATAGCTAAAGCCCTACTGCTTTTTTCAAGTGAAATTAAAATATAATTTTGGTCATATGTAGTTGTATGTTGAAGAGCAGTGAGAGTGAACTTCTTACTTGTGCTTTCTGTTTCATTATGTACATAAAATGATTTCTCCAAAAGATGGGATTGTGAGATGTTTAGACAGTGGTACAGAGTGTTCTGAGCTCCAGACACCAGGGACTTCATGTCTTCATCAGCTGCTACGCTCTGATGATGACATGGGAATAGTCCTGTTTCACACAGAAGAAGTTTAAGATTTATTGATTCTTAGGTTATATCCATTTACTGTAAAGTTTTGCAATCACGGAAAAACAGATGTCTGGTGGACAGGACTTCAGTGAGACTCCTACTGCCAAATACAACCATAATTTTCTGCATCAGGATGTGATAAATGCAAGTGCTGCTTTCACCTGTGTGGAAATAAATTGTGATTTGAAGAAGGTAATCTGCTCCAGGGCTCAAATTCTACCCGAGGGAGTAAATACAAACATGCACAGAGGACAACTGCTTAAACTTGTCTGTCCTCATTTTGTTGTCATTCTCCACATGCACCAGTGTAGACAGACCAGTTGATTGTGTCTTATGAGCTCCGAAAACTAACAACAAACAATATGTATTAAGTATTAAAAATTAATTTAAAGCAAGAGACATTTAAAAAAATATAGTCAAAAAGGTATTTGAATAAATGAATAAAAATAGAAACTGCCAAATGGGAACAGAAAAGAAAAAAAATAGTAAAACTGAGCAAAAATAACTAATTGAAAATAACTGTTAAATGTGAATACAAAAGAAAACACATTTACTAAAAATGAATTTAAAGAAATATATGAGAATAGAAATTCTGTTAAAAGGGAACACAAAACTGAAATCAAAACGTGTATAAGGCCACCAGAGGCATGGATTTAATGTCCATACTAGACTCTTCATATAAAAGACAAACTGTTACAATTGGACCAAACTGTCATCTTTTAAACAGATAGGTGTTATGTTGGCTGTAGTTAAATTATACCATGCTATTTGGAGATTTCTTGGCAGACAGTGAACATCTGCTAAAGCCTTTTATCACCTGCCTCACATGAGAGCACGCTCAAGTGATTATGGCTCGTCTCATTCCTACAAAGGAGGTTTATAGAAGGACATTAAAAGATAATTTTTATATTTGATTAAAGTCTTTCTTTCTCTGACAGCTCATCTCTGCTTCTGTCTAATCTTCCCTCAGGCTGTGGTCTGTCAGTGAAGACCGCATGGAAGTCTTGATCCACAATGGCCACCTTATGCCCCTGGAGGTAAGAAGAAGATGGATAGTATAACTGCACCCTTTGCTCGTTCACTCATCTGTTGAAGATTTAAGATTTTAATACAGGAGCTAAAACTGGAAATAAAATCAGGATCAGGAATTATACTGAAGTTCACTCAGGTCAAAATAGTAAAATAATATGAGGCTGGGGTCAAAACCTGGAAAAGTCATTTGAAAAACTTTCCATCCATCCATCCATTCATCCATCCATCCATCCATCCATCCATCCATCCATCCATCTATCCACCCATCCATCCATCCATCCATCCATCCATCCATCTATCCACCCATCCACCCATCCATCCATCCACCCATCCACCCATCCATTCATTCATCCATCCATCCATCCATCCACCCATCCATCCAATATCTTTAGCACTTATCCTTTGAGGGTCATGGGGGGAGCTGGATCTTATCACAGTTGACATTGGGCCAGAGGCAGACTAAACCCTGGATAGGTCGCCAGTGTATCACAAGGCCAACGTATAATGACAAACAACCATTTACACTCACATTCACACCTACAGGCGAGTTATTCTCCAATCAACACCCGGCCTATATGTCTGGACTGTGGGAGGAAACCAGAGTACCCAGAGAAAACCAACCCATGCACGGGAAGAACATGCAAACCACCACACCACCAGACTCAAATGTAATAACATGAGAGGAATAGACTGGGGTTAAGTTGTGTTAAACTTTAACTGTGGCTCAGAGTCACTGAAAGCAAATATCTGCTTAGGGAATAAAATTTCTCTGTTACACAACAACATGCAATGCTTTAATATAGCGCTGCTGAGATGAAAATCATTCAGGAGCTATATTATAGTCAGAGGGTGTGGGAATACACTGATGAGGGAGTATTTTCTCCATGCCATAAAGAGTCTGAACAGAGGTCAAGGCTGAAAATATTATATCTGACCTGTGATTGTGGTGTTCTCACAGTGAACAGTGAGTGGGTGCTGAGCTGTGCTATAGTTTCCCTTGTACGCCTGAGTCAGAGGAGTTTTCTATTCCGCCTCCGCAGAAAAGACAATCTAACATCCACTATGAAGTCTATTGGAAAGACACAGTATTATACAGAGGTAGCTGCAACAGAAAGGACCTCAATTAAGGACCGGGAAATCTTCCAGGAATAAATGCAGACGATAATTTTTAACTCTGATATTTATTGTATTTAATGCTCCAAATTTATATCCTGTCCAGGGAACTTCCTTATCTACCAAGATCTCATCTGTACAGGCTGTAAAAAGAGGGCATCCTTTCATAGTTGTGTTACAAGCTCTCTCAGTCACAAATCTACTTTTCCTAAAGATATAACAGACAGCAAACCTCTTCCCTCAACAAACCCAGTGCCCTTCAGGGACTTTACACTGCAGTTTCCAACTTCTGTCCGATTCCCTCTGAACTGCCTCTGCACATTCCCACAGCATCCAATCGATTACCACAGCCGTCACAGCAGGACTCCAGCCACAAACGTCACAGCTTTTCAGAGGCACTCGTTGCCGCGGGCCACTCAGGCACAGACCAGTCTCTTCCTGAAGCTGCACACTGCAAACATGCATCGACACAATAACCAAGAAACTCCAGTAAACTCACACCGACTCTGCTCATCTTCAATAAATCATGAACCTCAACACTGTCCCTTTACCTTTTAATCTTCACCTCATCTAAACATTTTGGTCTGGGACTGCCACTTTTGGCCAATTTCTAAGGCTAAATCTGCAGAAAACAGAAAAATTATATTTCTAGTATGTGATAAGTTTTTCTTTACTTCTTCAGCAAACCTCAAAATTATTCACTCTCTGTTTGAAATGCTCAAAAAGCACAATTGGAAAACATCTGCAACTGGATATGTAAAACCACTGACCTATGACTTAAGATCAAAATAAAGCAGTCGCCTCCTCCTCACACAAAACCAACCATTCAGCCCCAGTACCAGCTGACAATCAGGAGTCTCTCCTCTCTTTATCAGCAGACAAACAAAAACAAAAACAGTATTACTGTGAGTTAGACATGTCTGAAGACGTTATGTTTTTAACAATACACTGGAGCATCCCAAGGCTCAAGTTCTGCATGAGGTCAAGTATGTGAGATTTAAGGAATATGAATACAATCATAAATGAATAGGATCTTCAAATGACTCATCATGCCACTATATACAGCGAGGGCTGCAACTCATGACTTTTCATGTGCGTTTGTTATTTAGTTTGTTATTTAGCAGGATTACACAAAAACTACTCAAGGCATTTACATGACATTTTGTGGAGGGGTGGGGAATGACTCAAGGAAGAAATCATTACATTTTGGGGTGGATCCAGATCAAGGGGCAGATCCAGGAATTTTTTTTCACTCTCATAAACATTACGTAAAAGGGTGTTTTACACTCTGCTTGTGTGCAGTTAAAATTATTAACAGCCACACAGATGATGACTGAAAATGACTTGTGCAAAGTAAATTGAGTCACCAGACGATGTCTGTAACAATCTGTGTTCATCTCATTGCATCTCTCCTTCAGCTTTAATCGCCTGTGCAGTTGCAGCTCTCTGATTGGTCCCGCTCCTGATGGCTATTAATTGTGCACCCTCGCGTGCAGGTGACGTCTCTGTGCGCGTGTGAGCAAAAGAAAACACCAAAAAAACCAAAGCATGCTTTCCAAACAGAAAAGAGAAACCACTCTGGTTTTATTCGTGCTAACACTTCTCCTTTACACGCTGCAGCTCTGTCACTCGGTGAGTTTCGGGCAGCAGCGGGATGGTCTGCCTGCTCACCGGGAGTCAGCAGGTGGCAGGTGGGGACAGATCCATGGAGCGTGGCGCTGGGGAGGAAAGACCGACCACAGCGCAAATCTGCGCAAAACCAACCGGTCGGGTCTGCAGGGGCATCGGTCTGAATCTGCTGCCTTTCCCGGGGAGACACTCCCACCTTTCATTTTACAGAAAGCTGATGAAAGTGGAAGAAACGTAGCATCCAATAACTTGTCCTGGACTGCTGGAAATATCAGCACAGGAGTGAAGGCCTCAGCTTTGGACCATGAAGACGGATATCAGGCGGATTCTACAGGTTAGAGCTGCTTTAACTGCGCCTTATTTGAAAGGTTTATTTACAGGTGTAGATGAGTTAGTGGCGTTAAAAGGATAGCTCACCCCAAAATGAAAATTCTACTTATCACTATGAAGGGGTGGGTTCAAGTGTTCAAAACAGTGTTGCAGCAAAATCCAATACAATTGAAGCAACTGTAATACAGACTCGAAACGGCGCCATTTACACCATGTTTTTAGCCTAAAGGTCTTCTGATATCATCCTCTGGACTTGCGTTTGTGTGTGCATCACAGAGGACATTGAGGCCAAAAACGTTTGAAGAAGTGGTCACCAGTAACTTCAGTTGTATTGGTTTGGCTGCAACACTGTTTACCCCTGAAACTCCAAATGTGTTTTGAGGACCCAAACACTTCACCCACCCTTCCATCGACATAGTGGTGAGTAAATGGATGGGAGTGAATTTTCATTTTAGGTTGTACTATTCGTTTAATGGGTGGTATTGGTGGAGTATACTATGCAGGAGTAGCAGAAGCCCAATAGTCACTATTATTTTACATGTGGTTTTCTATCCTATAGGTTTCCATGGAGTCCAGGGGAAAGTTTTGGGTCCATCGTTTGACTCCAGTCCGCATTTCTCTGAGTGGCAGGCGATGAGGCCTTTCGTGCAGTGTGATGAGAATGTCATGACCTTCACTGCTTCAGGACAAGGACTGACACACCTGCTAGTGGACAGAGGTAAGATGATATAATACTATATTACAGAGGCATTTGGACTGGTGTTTATAGGTTAAAAGACCTAGATGTAATAAGCAAATGGAACACGTTCTTGACAAAGATCCTTGTGTTTCTTGCATAAAAATATGAAGGAAATACAGAGACGTTGGATTTAATGTATATTCTGGATGTTTTACACTCATTAGCTTGTTTGCACCCTATAATAATTTAATATTTAGGTATTTAAATATAAAGGGCCTTTTCTGGGGCAAAGAAAACTAGTGAAAACATCATGAGGATTATTCTGCATTAAATTTCAGCAAATAGTTCCCTTTCACCTAATAGACACATGCTGATGAAAACACAACCTCTCTTAATTAACCTCACCACTGAGTTTTCTTTTTAACCATGATAATGAGCAAGTAATCTATCTATTACTTTTTTTTGGTCAATTGATTAGTCATCCTTTTGTTTCAGCTTTAAATTCACTTGATGAATGTTTCTTTTGTTACAGAGGCAGCGTCTCCCATCTCTCTGTTCCAGCTGCCTCCATACTGTGGCTACTCAGTGAGGACGTCATGGAGTGACCTGGAGATGATGGTGCCTTACGATGCGTGTTACATTACACAGGAGGTACCAGCAGCACCCGCATTGTATTCCAATCGTAAGATTTTCCCAAACAGTGATCATCCTAACCTCTTGTTGTGCTCGTTGTCAGAATGACAGTTATGTGTTGCCCATGTTGTGGTGGGGCACTCCTCTGAAGCTCTCCTGCCCAGTGCAGCTGTCCACTCCTGCCCCTTCTTCCTCCCTCCCATCAGTCTTCTGCTCCCTGTACGGCATGGCGGTGCAGAAACATGGGCAGGAGCAGGAGATACCAATGCTGGGAGTCAAAGGTGGGTCGAACTTCATGTGGATTTAATGTTGAAGTGTTTAGAAAAATAAATGTTTTGATCGTAACAATTCTAATGTATTTAAATGTGACTGCATTAAGACCACCAAAAAAAGTTCAATACAATCATCTGCTTTACAGTGAATGGAGGCTTGGGCCCATTTGTATCTGAGGAGTGTGCGTATCTTGTCCACTCCAGACCTGACGAGCTCACCTTCTTCATCTCTTACAGAGCATCTTGTATCACAAGTGGGGTAAGTTGTCGAAAGCCGTTTTCAAACATCACCTCTGGGAAATGTCCAGACAATCAGGTGCGTACATTTTCCAGCCTTTCATATAAGGTGAACGCAGCAGGAGATTTTCTGAGAACAATATTTGAAGCGTTCAGGTGAGGGATGGTGTCAGATTAGAGCATAAACATGGCGTATACTTTCTGCTGTGGAAACCTTGTGTTTCTGTTTACAGCACATCAACACCAGCATTGGTCCTTATCACCAAAAGCTAAAAGTATTCTTTTAACTTTTGCATCTGTTGCATGTTAGGGATAATTCAGGTGTTGCCTGGACACTTGACTAGGAAGCTTAAAGGAAAACTCAGCAGAATGTTTGGAGACTGTTCATATTTCAGTGGATGTCAAAAGCAGCTTAGTGTGTTTGATCCGATCTTGTTTTTCTGCTTTTCTCACAGGAGGGACTGAGTCTTCAGCTTGTATTTAATGATCAGGAATACATCCTCTCCTGTCCAGTCAATCCTCAGTTTCACTACATCCCAGATCCTGTGAGCCCTGCACCCACCACCCATCCTCCACCCCCTCCTCAACCTCCAACTGAGGAGCAGATCCCTCAACTTCCACACTACCACTACTACCCATTCCCTGGTCTCCACTACGCCCAGTTGCCCCAGGTCTACCCTCCTGGCCCACAACCTGCCCAGCCCCCCAAGCCCACTCCAAGTAGCCCTCCTGCGCCTCAGCCACAGCTCCAGCAGCCCCAGACCCTGTACCCCACAGGGCCTGTCAAGTTGCCTGACTCTCCTGGAAAGCCCCCTTCCCCTCCATATCAGCCTCCTGTGGTGGTTCAAGCTACATATGCTCCAACTCTTAGCCCAGAGGAGGAGAGCCAATCCCACCAAGTTCCTGCATTGCCCCTCAGCCCTTCTCAGTATTCATCTGGTCTGTATTACCCCCACATGCCATTCTACTACAATGCAGTGAAACCAGCTCCAACCTCTGCAGCTACAGAAACTATGACTACCACTACCACTGTTCCTCCAGGTACCCAGCCAACCGGACCTCCAGCAAATCCTTACTACCCGCACTATTACCTTCAGATACCTTACTATCCTACACCTACTGCAGCACCTGTTACTCAAGCACCGGCTACTCTCCCGTTCACTTCATCTCCTCCTCTTCCTCCCACCTCTCCACCGAAACATCCTGTAGATCCACAGCCGCAAATGCCCTTTTCTTACCAATATTATCCCTATTATTATCCCTTCTACCCACCGCTATACCATCCACCTTACCCCTTTCTGCCCCAGTATCCAGATATTCAAACACCTACTACCACAACAAAGCCTCCCTCCACCACCACCACCACCACCACCACAACTACTGCTACAACTCTGACTCCCACAACCACAAGTACGATGGCGTCCACCACAACGCAGCCCGCTACACAGATGCCTCATCTCCAGTGTGAGATGGGGAGGATGGTTGTCTTCCTGCCTTTTGCTCACCCAGACTCCATCCAGGTCCAAGGTCAGTGTTTGTTTGGATCAAAGAGACCTTTCTGTAGTTTGGATTGTTTTTTTAGAAAAAAGGGGAATTTTTATTTGTTGTTGTCTGTTGTCCATACAAACAGTTTCTACTCTCAACACCCAGCTGCTTAGTGACTCATTTCATGAACGATCAGTCTGCAGATTTTATTATTCATTTATTTCTTTTACTTGGTGTGTATTTGACTTTCCCCTTGTGCTGCTGTAACATGGCACATTTCCCCCAAGGTGGGATTAAGGTTTATTTTACCATATCTTGTCTTATTATAATTTCCCAGAGCTTAAGGTGGCGTCTTAGAATTCCTTATTTTATTTGACGGTCTGTCCAAAATCTTAATACATTCAAGTCATGCAAGTAAAGCAGCAATCCTGACATTGGAGAAGCTAGAACCAGTGATCATTCAGCTCTTTTACTTGGAAAAGGACAAAAACAATAATTGACTATTATATTGTTTCATTTAAGGGAAACTAGTGCCTCCCATATTCTGTTTTCAATCATGGAATGGCTCTCAGTCAAAAACTAAATGCACTCAGAGTGAGTACCTTAGCCAAAGCCCAACAGCCTCCTTATGAAACCACATTTAAATTCTCTAGATACAGATTTTCATTTGGATCTGCACCATATTACACACACTCATAAATATCAATCCCTTAAACATGCCTGAATTATTTTCTGAGAAATCAATGAAAATATTGAAAAATAAACTGCCCCATATCACAACATATGTATATTAACTTTAATATCAAAGATCCAACAATCATTGTTTCTTCCATCAGACCAAAGGAAGACGTGGCTGCCTCTCTCCACTGTGTCACCACTGTGCGGGTACATGCTGCAGATGGCGGAGGGCTCTGGTGTAATCCTTCACTCTCCTCTGCCTGCCTGCCACAGCCTGTCATGGGTGAGAGCCTCCATGATGCTTCGTCACTGCCTCTGAATGTATCACACTTGTATGACTGCTTGACTTTCACACACATCTGTTTTTTTAAAGAAATGAGAAAAGATGGGGTTTCTTTGAGTGGTAGTGATGGGATGGAAAAATCTTTTTTGGTCCTTTCTACCATAAGTCTTTTTCAAATGGCAGCATGAGAGCCTTTTTAGTAAGTAACAAATCTTTGGTTTTGACTCATGTAAGCGATAGTACATCCATATACCATGTGGAATTTCATGACTTTTTATTGTAAAGAAAGTTTGTATGTTTCCTTTTTTCATTTGGATCCACAGTAGCTGTTGTGGTGGTTGTTTCAGATGATATTATATTATATACAATCCTGTGCAGAAGTTTTAGGCAGTTAAAGTAAAGTGAGGATACTTTTGCAACTGAAAACAAATGTGGTCAAACAATACATGATGTGAAAACCCTTGGTCTTTAAACAGCAGTAATTCTTAAATGCATACTTGTGCAGTTTTTATGGTACTTGGCAGGTACAGTAAGTTGTTTCCAGCATCTTGGAGAGACCTCAACACAGCTCCTCTGTGAATTTAGTCTTTCTCAGATTCATGATCTCAGACTGACTCCATGATGCTGTGATCAGGACTCTGTGGAGGTCAGATTTATTTTTCCTGTTGCTTAAGAGGGTTCTTTATTGCTCTATTCAGCCATCGGTTAAAATCCGACCTGTGGTCACTTTGTCTCTATAGGTTCATCTGTGCTCACCTGTCAACTAAATTCACCCTGAATGTGTCTCCTGTGATCACTTGTGATGGAATCTTCCGTTCTCTATATGCTAATAATCACGTACAACGTTTCTGCTTGTGGCTCAAATGATGTGATTTTAAACTGGTCTGAGTTCACAGATGTGTCTGTTGTCAGTGTGTTTGTGTGTGAGGGAGACAGAGAGCGCAGTCGGGCAGGGCTGAGAGAGTCAATGATCTATGGAATTAGATTTTTCCCACTGGGGAAAAAAATAGAAATAATTTTGTGGTGTACAATACTGTATATACATGGTTGGAGAAAATACAAAAACTCACATAATGCAGCTTACCAGTGACGCCACAAAATGCAAAATTATCATTGATTGCTAATGCTGATGCGTTTTTCTTATCGCTTGAGTTGTCACTACACCTACGATTTACAACAGTCGTGTATGAAGCATTTCCTCTGCATGCATCGGTAAATCATATTTTCATTTTGCAGCTAAAAATACAGGAGCTAGAAACCATGTGTAGTTGGTTGTTCATACTGACCTTATTGATCTGTCTCTCTTCAGACTCCCACAACCATTTCCTTACCTCTGAGGTTTTGGGATCTTTCCATGGCACAGTATCAAACTCTGGAGCCACAGTGCCCATATGAAAGTACCCCTGTCACCCATGCACCAGTTACCTCACCTGTGTCCACTATCGCACCCAGCACCACCCCCTCTCCAGTCCAGAAGCCGAAAGTAAGCTGCTCCCCCCATCACATGAATGTGAAGCTCCCGTCGGGTCCCATCTCTGGAATCCTTCTTAAAGGTGTGTATGTGTGTGTTGCATATGGTTGCCGTCAGCTCTGCATGAATTCCAACTGATTTCAGGGAGGCTCCTCTGGTGTACATTTAAATGTATGTGCAGAGCAGGGTTACATCAATACAACTACATTTTTGTTTAAAAACGGCTTTTTCAAACTAAATTGATCTATTCAGAGCTTTTGGCTCAATTTTAGTTTTAATCCCTGTCCATACTAACACGCCTGAAATCACCTGACTACTGACATTCACTACATTATCACAGACTGCTCAAATAAAAGCTCTTCTCCTTCGCATGTCAGCAAATGTATCAGTGGAAAATGCAGAATTTGTTGTTTACTTCTGGAAGGGGGTCATGTGATAGGAGCCTGATGAATCAGCAAGGTTGCATCTTGAACCAGAAAGACCCAATCAGCCAGCGGTTGTGAGTGTGTGAGTTTTCAACCTTAAACGGGACAAGCAGCGTATCCAAAATTCTCAGATTTAGCAGCTCTGGAATAGTGTAGATGCCAGGCGTATCCGTAGCAAACGCGACGCATTTGTCAAACGTAGTAGTATGGATGTGCCTAAAACCCTTGTCCTCATCATGCTGAAAGCTTTAAACATCCCAATTACACAAGCATTGTTTATTTCCACTTGTACTTATTTTCAGACATGAAAGGGTCCCCGATGAACCTTCAGGATGCCCCAGAGCACTGTGGGTATTCTGCAAGCAAAGGCAAAGATGGCAAAATCCATTTGAGTCTCCAACTGCAGTCACTGTGCCACATGAGCGTGCAGGCAAGTATTGACTTGGATCTCACACTGAGCACATGACCTTTTGTATAATTGACCATTTGCTTTACCCAATAACTCTTGTATAAACATGTTTCTCTGAAAGGGTAAAATGTACATAATCTCTATCGTCTACATGACGATGAATGGGAGAAGGGAGGCTCAGGTTTCTTGTCCAGTTGTCGTCCCAGGTTCCGGCAAAGGTAGGCAGGTTTTATGTTTACACATCTGTAATGTTATTGACTTTGCCAAAAGGTGTTTTCTCCGGTCCATTCAGAGTTATTTTAACTGCATGGCTGACATTTGTTGTGTCGTCCCACAGAGTGCAGCCTTCCTAGCGATCAGCGTCTCCCCTGTGGACCCGCGTTTGTGTCTCAGCCACAGTGCCTCTCCATGGGCTGCTGCTTCAGCAAGCACTCTGATGCCTGCTACTACCCCATGGATGGTGAGCTGCAGCTTATGTCCCCCACTGGCATTTTCACGTCACATAGCTTACAGTTGAGCTGTTTTGGGTACGGACATTTTAAGAGCTACAGCTGCTGGATACGTGAAGAGACATATTCAGGGCCAGCGCAGCATGATTCATGCTGGCAGTGAGACAGAATGTGAAAAGGGTATAAGAAACCTTGGGTCTCATTATCAATTGCCTCCTGAGATTTCTGACCTTTTGTTCATCTGACCTTTACGTGTGTGTGTGTGTGTGTGTGTGTGTGTGTGTGTGTGTGTGTGTGTGTGTGTGTGTGTGTGTGTGTGTGTGTGTGTGTGTGTGTGTGTGTCCTCCAGAGTGCACTATTGACCACCACTTTGTCTTCTCCGTGCCTGCCTCTATCACCGAGCCCCCTCTCTCCCCCGCCCTGCTTGTTGCTGCCAGCAACTCCACCTGCAAACCTCAGAGAGTGACTTCTGACTATGCCTTGTTCAAGATCCCAATGGACGGCTGTGGGGCGCGCAGAGTGGTGAGCTTTAATGAATGAACACCTTTCCCAGACATCTTTTTCAATAAGGACCGGTCTGGTAATGATCTATATTCTTTATATCGTCAACAATCAAAACAAGTAATGAGCTGACCCTAAAAGTATTGCCAGTGTAAACAAAGTCTGATATAGCTTATTAATTTGTCACATATACATCTTTATTATTATTATTATTGTTGTCCAAAAAAACTTTAAAAACACATCTTTGAGCCACAATGCTGAGCTCTGTCCCTACAATGTACATGTTCTTGCAGTGGCGGATCTAGGATTTTTCTAAATCAAGGCCAGTATGGGCCACAATTTACAAAGAGGGCCAAATTATGTGTCTCAGCTTTCATACATGATTCAGGATTCAGTAAGGTGCACATTTAAGCCATTCCTTGTTTAATTTTAGCTTTATAGTTTTGAGAAAAAGAGCAAAATTTGAATTTTCCTTGTTCAAGCACATTGTGTGAAAAGATCAGAAAATAAAAATGCTTTACAAATTGTCATACTTATTATTTGTTTTTATTTTGTTTTCAAGATAGTCACAAACAATACTGACAGGACAGGGATGATTTCAGCTGGGGCCAGATACCCTCTGGCCCTGCCCCTGAATTCCACCCCAGGTTCTTGACAATTGAGTATCTATTAGATTCCATGTACTAACTGTGTGTGTGTGATGCTGTCCTGACAGGTGGTGGGGCAAATGGTGATCTACATGGTGGAGGTCGTCAACAAGGTTCAGGGAATCAGTGTCAACTATGGCACCATCACCAGAGATTCTCCTGTCAGGTCAGAACATGCTGCTGCTGATTCAGAGTAACGTAATGTACAACAGTGCTGAGAGGATGCAGCAGTTTCACTCTGAATGAAATACTGCAATGTTTCAAACAGGTTCAGCGTTTTGTAAATCTATTTTAGTGAGAGACGCCTACAATAACTGATCTTTTGTTCAGTTTCCTAGTTCTCCATCATATGTTTCCCCATCCCTCTTTCATACCTGACTAGAGATAACATTTTTATATTTTATTAAAGTTAAACCTTGACTGCCCAACTGACATAGACTTATAAACATACGTTATACCGTAGATATCCAGAGGTGTACGACCTGTACCATTTGATCACAATGTTTACAGTGGGATTTTAGCACCTAATTGTTTCTGTCTTTCCTCTTCTCTCTCCCTGCATTTCTTTCATTTTCAGCCATAATCTATGCATAGATTTTCATTACCTTAATTCTGGTGTCATGCTCAGGTTTTTAGTGGAGTGCCGGTTTCAGCCGGGCTCTGTGCTGACTGTGAGCTACCTGGTTAAAACCCCCACGTTTGGTCCTGGAGTTCAGACCCAGGAGATGTATGGAGTCCAGCTCAGGATTGCCAAAGGTACATGGTCTTTGTTTAAACACTAACTGCTGTTTTACATAACTGAACATTTTTTCTGGCAAAACAAGTTTACTTCTGCCAGGATGAAACTGATGATTCATGAAAACATGAATGATTTAAACTCATCCTGATCAGGAGAGTTTCTACTTAATCTTTAAGTGAGGGAGAGTTGCTTTTATAATCTGTAGTCGTTCCATTACACCTCCTCATGTCCCAGACGCTCAGTACAGCAGCTACTACCCTCAGTATCACCAGCCCCTGCAGATGCTGCTGGGGAAACCCCTCTACCTAGAAGTGCGGCTGCTGAACGCCCCGGATCCCGGTGTGGTGCTGCTGGTGCACTTCTGTGTGGCCTACCCCCGCTCTGGAAAATCAGTGTGGGTGCTGCTTTACAATGGGTACGTCGAAAACATCAAAATACTGAGCTCAGCAATGAATATATTTATAACATGGAGATTGAAGGGAAGTATACCAGGGAGACAGTTGGCCTTTTAATCCAATGTTAATCCCTAGATGTCCCAACCCCTTGGATCCAGCACCACACCAGGCTGTGTTGTCTGCTCCTCGACCTCCTTCTCCTCGGGGTCAAACCCGTCGCTTCACTATCAGCACCTTCCAGTTCCTTCCTGATGGTGAGTTCAAGGACCCGAATGAAGAGGTAAGGATGAGCAGAGATGGGAAACATGACTGTTACCCAAAAGTGAAGCCAACGCACCTTGATCGCAACCTGGCTGCAATATAGGTCATGAGTCCGGCCACCTCCGTGTTGGTAGATGGGATATGGACCATGTTTTGGCTTCTGTTTCTGGATAGTGGGAGGAATTAGAGACGTGTCGTTCATCTTTATAAACAGTCTACTGTAGAAAGAGCTAGCCTGGCTCTGTGCAGAGTTAACAAACAAAACATCTTCATTTAATCCAGCCAAACCTGAAATGCCAACATTACAAGAGGTCATGAAATGCTGGTGGAGAGAGAATTGTTCCTTTTTCACTGTTTTTCAGACTTAACTAAGCTAACTGGCTGCTGTCTGTAGCTCTACATTTAACAGACACATTGGGAAGCTGTGTCACTCTTATCTCATTCTCATAGGGTGAAATACAATCAATGCATATTGTTGCTTTAAGCATGCTCATGCTTCTCTTACAGTTTGTATGAGCTGAAGGAGAGAGAAGTAAAGTATGCCGCTGTCTGCTCAGAGAGTGCATTAATTTGCCCCCCGATAGTTAATTAAGTCTTATCGTAGGATAGCAGTTGACATTTTCACCTCTGATCCAATTTAGTCAAATGTAAATTTGTGGAAGCAACTATGTGTTCTTTGTGCAGAGTCACACTGTTTATTTCTTTTATATTCCATTTATAAGCTTGCAGTGGGAAATAATAGCATTTACAACTGAATCTCTAAATCTCAAGGCAGCATTCATGACGAGGAGATGTGGAGACCATTTTGTAAATTGCAAATTCTGGCCAATTCTCAATTGCTAGCAGCTGCTTGTCACACTACATTGCACACACACTCTGGAGACTTTGTTTAATCCCGCTCCTCTTTCACCCCTCAGATCTACTTCATGTGTTCAACTGAGATCTGCTCACCACGTGACGGACCTTGTGTGGAGGGATGCTTCGGCCAATGACGGTGAGGAGAATTCACCCTCTGTCCTCAAATCAACCGCTGCGCCTTCGTGAACTCTGGAAGATTACATGGAAACACTCATGAATGGGCTGCATTGCACTGAACTCGGCCTGAGAGCGAGTAGCGCCTGCAGTTCCATACAACAGCAGGACAATGATTTAGTAATGAGGGCGGTTGTGAATTATTTATTAAGCCCGATCCATTTCCTGTTTTTCGGTTACGACATGCAAAACGCTTGAAGTTGGTTGAGAGATGATTATGATGATGATGATCTGGTGAGCAGTGCTGGAATAGTGTTGAGCTCCTGTTGAAATACTCCACTGTTGCTTTTCTTTTCGACTGTGTCTAATCTGTTTTCCTGCTCCTTTTTTTTTCAGGCGTCAGGCATCACTCATTTAACTGCCAATAAAAAGCTCCTAAAGGATGCTGAGGGTGTGTGTGTGTTTTTGTTCCTGAGCCTGCAGCCATTTGGTTTTAAAGCAGGAAGTGGCACTCCATCAAAGAAGGGGGGCAACATTGTTTACATGAACACTTGGCCCCTCTGTACTGAGTCTCAGTTAGACACTGGCCTTCTTTGTTGTTTATCGTGTAGAATTTGCGGCATTAAAAATTGACGATGGAGTTAGATAACTGGAGGTTTTACCTAGTATTAATATTCCTTGAATCCCAGAATAAGTGATGAAACATGTTTTGAAAGGGGGCTTCAGAATATTTCGCATGATTGTGTTAACATGAGCAGATTAACCTGCTTGCAGTTCATAACCCATGCAATCAACAATCGGCCCCCACTGTGCAGTGTGTACTTTACTCCTTTGTTGAAATATTACAGAGCCCTTCGTTTACTGTGTTGTTAATTGGATTACACAAATTCATTTTTGAACAATATCCTACACACTGACAAAGCCCCCTTTCAAGACACAGCCTCCAGATCAATAAATCAAGACCCCCCTTCATGTCTTGTATTATGTTAGATAACCTCTCACTATAGAGTACAGTGCAGTTCAGGGGAGATGTCTACTTTAATTAGCTGGTAATTAGATTTTATGTACAACAACTTCAGTGCGATTTATTGTGCTTCTCAGCCAAAGAGCCTTGCAGACTTAACATCAGGCAACTCTAAGAACTTACATCTAGCAGGAATACTTCTTGGCTGCATGGGTGTAGTCACTTCCTGTCTTGTTGTTACCATGCCAGGTTAGACAACAAACTAGCCTGGCATGTCTATAAAATTGTAGGTTAGTGTTTTTACACTTGTGTTTTTTATACAAGATAAGATATGATAAGACAACCCTTTGTTTTTTATTCTTCTTTGAGGAAGTTCAGCTATTACAGCAGCCCAACCCCAGAATGAAAATAACCTGTATTTAAGAATAGAATAAAAATAGGACAGAATAAAAGAGAAGTATATAAATTAAACTGATAAGATACAACCAATGTGTTAATCAAGCCTTAAAGCTTTAGATGCATTGGATTTTAATTTACTTTCTCAATTAATTTTGAAACATAATTGTGACAATGATGAATTATTAATTTAATAAAATTCATAGATTCTCGTCGTCCATGTCGATCATTGGGGTTATGTGCAGCACTTGTTGGCTGGGCGTAGTGACTTCCTGAGGTCTTGTCCTAAATGGGCCAGACAACCCAGTAAAGACTTTACAAGGTTGAAAAAAACTAGTCTGGAACATAACATTTATTTTTATTTTTTACTCTTGTGTTTTTTGTTTGAATAAAATCTTTTAATTAGGCCTTAGCTTTAGGGGGCTGGTAGTTTGTGCTCCTGTTTCTACTAAGCTACTGATTTTCTTAACCGTCAGGAAGCATATTTCTGAAAATGTTAAACATTCAATTATTATGGTGGTCTATGCAGATAATTTGGGTTATGTGCAGGACTAGTTGTTGGCTGGGTGCACTGACTGCACCGTCTTGTCCTGTGTGCCAGGACACATAGTTAAGATAAAATAATCCTTTATTAGTCCCACAGTGGGGACATTTGCAAGACCTTAAAGACTTGATTAGGTCTCAAGACCGTTTTTGCTTCCGCTTCTGATTTCCTTAACTCTGTGAGGACACATATTTCTGCAAAATGATGAACTATTGCTTTAAGAAAGGGAATGGGGAAGAGGAGGGGGGCTGGCAGCTAACCCATTTAAATCCTTACAAGTCAGGATTAGGATTTGAAAAAAAAATCAGCTTTTGCTTGTATTGTAATTAGCTGCAGCAAATTGCCTTTTGAAGTTGTGCTGCCTCTCCTGGTGGCTCCTGACCACTGGGTGTCATCCAAGCAATAAAAATGCCAGAGGAACATACTGCTGCTGCATGCTGCATGACTCACAGCTGGGCTTGTGTGTGTGAGAGAGGAGACCTTGGCCTGTGTGTGCTGGTTGTGTAATGAGTTAGGAATGAAATCTTGCAGGGGCCGGACTTCATGATACACCCATTCCCCTCAAAAGAGAAAATAAAAGGCCTTTAGCAGAATAGAGTTATGCACAATTGTGTTGCAGAATTGTGCAGCAGTAGTGACGTGAAGAAGGTGGAGGGAAGGTTTGATTTAAAGGTTTACAGCAGGAAGAGTGTGAGCATGGTCTCTCAGGGCCTTTGGACACACACACACACACACACACTGAGAGAAATGTATGGAAGCACTGCGGCACCACTGCGTGTACTCATGGCCGCCTGGCTGTGCGTTCAAAGAGGAGAAGCGGAAGATAGGAGGAGGGGAATGACTCCACCGAGAGAGTAGGAGGAGGAGGGAGAGAGGACGGTTTCCTTTTCTGTAACACGCTGCCAGATCTCACCGGGAAACGGAGCGAGGGAAGAAAATAATAGGCGAGAAAGACAGAAAGAAAGAGGAAGATTAGGAAAAGGAGGAGGAACAGAGGGAAACGCCGCAGCCTCTCTGTCCGTCCTTTTGTCGCTAGTTGGTTTTTATTTATTCAACAAAAACAGAAACCCCTCGTCCCTTTTTTTCCAGCGGAGCCTCGCCGACTAACATGGGGGGAAGAGAGAGCTCCTGAGGCGGATCGACTTCCAGAGAAAGCCCTGATATGTGGAGCCAGATAAGACGCGAGAGGAACGAGGCGCAGGGGGAAGACATGTTGAGGGCTCCGTGCTCGTCTTGAGGAAACACGTTGTCGAGCTCCGGAGAAAAGACAACAACAACAGGAAAAGAACCGAGGAGGACAAATGGACAGCAGGCGGTAGGCTGTGTTCAGGAGCCAGTGTTTTTCATCCGTGTTTGTTCAATTGGTTTGTTGTGATCTGAAAAGACGGAGGCCTCTCAGGCAGCCCCGCAGTAAATAAATCCACGGTCAGCAAACAAGGGGGCTACAGCCGAGAATCAAGCCCACAGACCCTCGTCTATTCCAAGGGACGTTTTCTCCATTTCAACCACTGGAGTCGAATTATTTAATTGGAGTGTTTTAGATTAAAAAAGACATTTCCAGATACATCAACTCTTAAGGGGGTCATAGAAAAGGCCCAGTGCAGTGACACTACCTGGCTGCATTAATTATTATTAGAATAATAATAATAATTAAAAGACTGTTTTAACTCCAGGCAGCGCAGAGGGTTTTCAGTTCAGAGAGAGAGAGGACACAAAAAGAAGATTTTTAAATGTTAATGTCGACCGACGTCGCCTCCATCATGCTGCCTGTGTCCCGGGGTCTCATGGACCGGGATAGAGAGCTGGACGCCATGGCCGGGGTGCACACCAACCCGGGCGGCGCTCCCGCAGCCGTGCGAGGCATGAAGCGCGGAGACCCGGAGCCCGACGCGCAGACGGCGGCCGCTCTGGTGGACTCGGCCGGCGCGGAGTGCAAGCGTCCCCGCATGGACGGTTCAGGAGGGATCGGCGAGGTTGGTCAGGTGAGTGTTTGTGTGTGTGTGTGTGTGTGTGTGGGGGGGGGGGGGGGGGGTATGTTTGTGCAAAAAAAACAGCAATGCAGAGACGATCGTACCCTGCTGTGCACAAGCGTGGTGTAAGAAAGTCGTCATGCATGGTACTGTTATCATTTCATCAAGGATTCTGATATCCTTCACTACACCATGCTTTCATTTATTAAACCACGTTTCCCTGTTAAACCAGTTTGCTTGTGTAAATTGAGGCCGCATTTAGTTGTATGCAGGTAGCTGCAGCAAAGGGGCCACCATTGGGCCCAGTCCATTCTCAGCACTGCAGGAAATACCTCCACAATTCTCAGCCTGAGCCTGACCCTACATGCTGTGTAAAGGGAGCATTGCAGTGGTCCACTCTGAATGCAATCCACGGTGTTCACTGAGCTGTTCCACTGTAGCTGCTACATTGCACCTCCAGGCATTGGCTTCAGGTTTGAGAAGGAATTGCAACAGTAATTTGTTGCAGTCTCAATTTGTATGAAGTCGACCTGCAGTGTTTGCCGGGTCGTTACATCGGAGCCCGGAGATCCTGCTGCTTCACAGCTCTTCAAAGATGCTGTTTTAATGAATAATATCAGTGGAGCCCAGGCAGAGTTCCAGCAGAGGGTAGGAAACATAAACAAACTTGACCTTTTATTATGCAAAAAACCTCTTCACCATGTGGAGTAATGCTGTGGACAACATTCGGTTTGGAATGGAAATTGATGTCAGTGTTTGGTTATGTGATCTTTTTGGAGTTGGAGCGGGCGATGCAAAGATATGCACTTTTATAGCAATGCAATGCACTCATCCAAAACATAACTGCATTCATTCTGAGTGGTTTTATCAGCATTAGTTCTACAGTGGTTGGAAGAAGCTCTGATTCTGCATTTGACCTCTCTTAACCTATTTCTTTTTAAATGTCAGTAGAATCTATGAGCTGTATTATTTCCACAATCGTCAAACATGTCTTGACAAAGCACCAGAGGAGGACAGAACGATGCTCGGGACATCGTTACAGTATATTACAAAGGGGCAAAGCACTCCTTTTAAAAGATAGAAAGCTTTATCCCACACCATGAAAGCACCAGTAATGGAGGTGAAGTGGTTTGCTCCTGTTTGGAAAACTAAATGGATGGCTTTACATCGCCATGCTGTCTGTATGTGTGTGTTGACAGACAGGCTTAGGAACGTAATGCACTTAAAAACAGATGTGTGTGTGTGTTTGTGTGGGAAAGAGAGAGAGGCACGGATCGATAGCTTCAGCACCTAAAATGTATTGAACGTGAGCTGGCTGGACAGTCCGGAAATGAGAGTGGGAGAGATGCCCCCTCCCCCCTCTCCTCCATGCCTCTCAGTTGGTGCAGGAACAGATTTGCCCTATCACTGGCAGTAAAGAGGCTTTGTTTCCAGCTAATGGGATCACATCTCATACTGGAGGGGGCATTATAACCACACTGATCTCTGAGATCCTTATCTGAGGCAGTGATTTTACACAACACACAGGCTCATGTACAAACACACACATCAGTAAGATCCACATGAAGATTAAACTTATACGTGTATAGAGCGACAATGATTAGTCAATGTAGTAACTAGTCGACAGACAAGTATAATTACAGGCAACTGTATAATAATTCATTGTTTAAAGGTTCAGTGTGTAAGATTTAGGTGAAAGGAATTTTTGGCAGAAATTGAATATAAAATAATCCTAGTGATGTTTTCACTGGTGTGTTTCATCTAAATTGTATGAATTGTTGTTTTATTTACCATAGAATGAACCTATATATTTAAATATTCTATATTTACATGGAGGGGGTCCTCTCTGTGGAGGCCACCATGTTTTTTACTGTCGTCCAAACTGGACAAACTAAAACTTTTGAGTTTTCATGACAACTGAAGTTCACCACAGGTTCTCTTTCATGTTGGGAAGAAGAAGGGGAGGGTGTATCCAGCTGCAACATGCAACTTCACCTCTAGATATCACACTAAATTTTACACACTGAACCTTTAAGTGATTTTTTTCCTTAAATGTATTGATTATTGATTTCCTGTATTTTTGAATCGCCCATATCTTAACGTACATGGCTGTTGGTTGGACAAAATAATGCATTTGGAGATATCATTTTGCAGTTTTAGAAACAGGTGAACGTATTTTCTGCTATTTTAAAGTATTTTCTATAGAGTAAATTATCAATAGATAAAATCATCTGTCAATCAATAATGAAAATAATCATTAGTTGCATACATTTGTTTTTACTGCTGTGACATAAGTTTGATAGACCTTTTTTCCACCACTTTACTGTCGTTTGAGCTGCACACGCTGAAACAGTCGTCCTCTGATCAAACTGTGTTTATATAAAACTCTGTGGTGTATTTTAATTTACCCTAACCTGGTGACGCCATTAATACTCTACAAACAAACCGGGATGTGACGTCCAATTTTCCTGCTTTTTAAAAGCACTTGGCTCTTCAAGAAAAAAAATCTATAAAATTGCACACAAGCACTTCTGTAAAGCTAATCCTCAGAAGAGGGTAAAGGATGGAAAGTATTACAGAAATCCATTCTCTGGCTCTTGTCAAGCATCGTGTCTCCATTCCTCCATCCTTTCCATCCCTGATTTAAAAAGAAAAAACACATTTATTTCCGACATCAAGGCAGGAGGTGAACTCTGACCTATAATTCAAGCCAACACAATAGGGTGTGGTTGTGGTGAAGAGCAGGCCATTTAAATGGCTGCAGCCAATAATGGGATCCTTCCCATTTGGCCACTGACCCTGCTGTTTTTCTCATTAGCTGCTCGGGTGTGATGTCATCGCAGTGCGGGGGTGGAACGCGCTGTCAAGTCGGATTTGCAAAGTTTTAGCGGAGCAGCAATGCATGTATAAGTCAGTGCAGCATGCACTATATGACTGAATGCTCAGCTAACACAGGCAAATACAGTCAGTGGAAGAACAAATAAGCTGGGTGCATTGAACAAGTTCAAATGTTCACTGCTGCTCATAGAAATCAGATGTTGACCTGGAGCTGACTCAGTGCTCGTCCATAATGTAGATTCTAAATACCTATGAAGCGTTCTGTAAAAGCCACCAACAAGAGGGTTCACAATAAAAATAACTTCACATCTATGTTGCATTCCTCTGCAGCAGCAGCAAAGTCCTGCATTTTTCAGGACAACAGGAGACTCATAACACCAGCCTGCGTCTCCAGCCCTGCTCAGATTTGGGGAAATGTTGAGAGGAGGTTGTCGGCTTCAATATCAATCCGGCGTGCTGCTGAGCAGCCCATGTTTTGTTGTCACTCTGCGGAGGAACCGGGACTCTCTTTTTAACCTAATAAGGTCTTGCCTGCGGTGACAGCACTGAGGACAAATGACTTGACTAGGACATTAATGTAGGTGGATCACCCCTCTGTACTTTCATCTCGGGCCCTGCTCTGAAATAGAATGAAAACGTCAAGAAAAGAAAAATGCACTCCTGCTGCGAGTTCAGAATATTTATTTAGTTTAGGGCCCTGTTTTTCTTTGATAAATCGCCAGCAGAGGTCTGTTGACTGAATTATGTTTGAGAGACCAGCAGATATGCATCTGTACGGTCCTGTTCATACCTGGAGTTAACATCTGTTTCAGGTGATCCGTTTGTCCAGATCTCACTTCCGCTTTAGATGCAAATAAACATGTAGCTACATCAGCTCTGTTCACAAAGACCAGATGATGACAAATGACGACAGACTATGACAGGCAGGTCTGTGCCTAATGCATTTGTTTGTGTGTGTACTCGAACTTGTGTCTTTTTGAGGACCATTTTGAGTTTAGACCTTTTAGAGCAAGGACATTTTGTCCGGTCCTCACTTTCTGGAAGATCTGTATGAGGACTAAGATTTGCTTTGACGGTAGGTTGAGGCATTTAGTTGTGATGTTTAGGATAGGGTAAGAGAACAGGCACTGCGTTATGCAACTGAGTGTCCTCACTAAGATAGAAGAACAGGATTACGTGTGTCTGTGTAAGACAGAGAGAGAGCAAGCCAAAGAATTAATGCTCTGCATGCAGCTGTAGAGTGAAATGATATTTGACTTATTAAAGATAGCAAAAAATACGAAATATTAAATCAATATGTAGCAGTAGGTTACCATGTGGCCAGTTGCCACAAATATATCAACGTATTTAGTAAATATCTTTCTTTCATTATGAAGCTGCAGTGATGCAGGGGGCGTCAACTGAGTGGGCGGTCCTTCAATGTGGCCCAGGATGCATTTGCAGTCACATTGTGAAAACACTGCAGCCTCATGTGTCTCCAACTGCAGTGAAGCACTTTGTTGCTTTTGTAGTATTTCAGATTTTCATGGTGTTTGTTACTATATTAATAAATGCTTGCCTTTTAAGTTGTCTTTGTCTTCCATATCACATGGACAAAAGATTGGTCAGGAGCTTGTAAGAGACATTTTTAGCTATTTCCTGACATTTCTTGGATTTACTAAGCAAAGAAGAATGTCAACTACAAATTCATAAATAATCAAGAATCATGAGTTGTAGATATATTGTGACAATCTGTTCGTTGTTGCATTGTTTTTCCTGAAGACTCAATTGTTTTCAATACACTGTACTCACAAGATGTATTGCTCAGCTGAATAATTAAATGAAAATCTGCTAAAATGTCAAAAATGCAAAGGAGCCAAGATTTCTGCATTGGTCCCAGCATCAAGCTCGCTCTGAGTGGAGTGATGCTGCAGAGAAATAATGATCTGGACTAATGATGATGGGCAATTACGCTGTGCAGTAAATAATTACAAGCAAATATTAATTCACTCCTATCAGATCTGAAATAAATTGTGGGATAAAATTACACTTTTATCTCATCACTTTAGTGGACGTCAGTTTGATTATGTGTCATGTAAATTGCTAGCCGACGCTGCTTCATGATTATGTAATGACAGAACTGTCGAGGCAACGTCCAAGATCCACTTCAACTGCTGCAAAACACACGTGTAGGTTTGCTGAGGAAAGTTGAAGGAGGTGAGGTGGATTGAGAGAAAATAAACTTCACATCGTCCGGCAATGTGTTTGGAGGCTTAGCACATAAGTGCTCTGTGGATGAAATGGATTCACATCCTCTTGAGTGTGCGATGCGGCCTGCAGTAAGGTATGATGACTGTCTGAGCAGTGAAATGTTGTTCCTCTTCTTCTTAATCCTCCTCAGAAGAGCAGCAGACCCATGACTCGATGGAAATAGGTTCAAATCTCTCTCACACACACACACACACACACACACACACACACACACACACACACACACACACACTCACACCTTGAGGCAACATCCATCCATACAACATTTTAGTTTGAACAATTTGAGACTAAAACAATCTGTCCACACAAGCGTTTCGGCTCTGAATCAGTTTTAATCCTTGTACATACAAACACACCTGAAAACATAAGACACACATGTATGTCCCGCTGGACACGGGAATAGTCGCAGATTGATCGTCTCCTACACATGTAAACAGTTGTATCATTGTAAAATGCTGAATTTAACTGCACAACAGTTGTTGGCAAAGACAACAGGGTCAGCAACGCTTGTAATTGTTTCTCCATGTTGCGTTCTACACTGGTTGAGGCTGATGCATGTTGTTTTTTTTCCGGACGTGATAGATCTAATCAGAGGCGGTGGTGAGCGTCTATATTATCGCCTCCGATCATCACCGCTTCTGCACGTCCAGAATAAAACGTGTCCCTGGAGTTTACAAACTAAAACATGGCCAGCAGCATTTCCAAATTTCTCAGTTTTAGCGGCTCAAAAACGCTTTAGCAGAGTTGATGGGTTTTCAAAGGGAAACGTAGAAGTGTGGCTGTAGCAGCAGGGTTGTGTGTGAAAGGGATCACCGTAATGAGAAGATGGTGTGAAGGAGAAACTCTGATTTGGTTTTTCTCGCCCCTCCAAGCTCGCCTGTCCTCCCCCGCCTCCCTTTGACCACCATCTGTTGACTTCAAGTCGTTTTGTTACTGTCTCCTGATTGCTCACCCAGTCCTCCCCAGCAGTTTGGTCTTCTGTTTTTTAGTCACCCCCATCCCCCCGAAACACCACCACCACCTCTCCCAGACAGGTATCAGCTGCTTCATTTGTCACCAACAAGAAAAACATGACTAGCATCAGTAAGAATGAGAAATCATTTTGTTTTTCCTGCTCTGTGCAAGTGACTGTAGTGTGGAGAGGGAGACTGATGCACACTCATGTCGAGCAGCCTCCATGCAGCCCTCCCTCCCTCCCTCCCTCCCTCGTTCCACCCAGTTCCTTAAGGAAATTAAGCACATGACTCCGCTCATGTATGAGTCATTGTCTTTGCTCCCTCCATCTCATTTTGTCTTCCTTTTCTCTGCTGTCCATTTCCCACTGCCTCTCCAGCTCTGGTTCCTCCCCCAGTCTCTCCATCATATGAAATCCAGATGTTACCAGACGTGTGTGTGTGTGTGTTTTCACAACACCTCCTCCCTCAGTCTGACACAGTATACTGCCCTAATACATCTGTTTTTCTTGCCTAATTGTGTTTTTGGTGTTATTTTGATCCCCCTTCTGCTCAGTACCTCCAGTTCATTGAGTCTGGAGTTTGGCCTCGCTGTAAAATAAGGTTTATTCTTTATTCATGTTATTCAAGCTTCTAAGACGTGATTCATTATTTAGAGCTTCTACCTCCCAAAGCCAGTTCTCTAAGTACATTTTTGGCTGTGAGATAGACTCGCACAAAATGCGTTTTTTAATCAAGAGGACACTTCCTTCTCCCCCGCTCTCCCGACCAGGTCTCAGTGCATTTTGGAAATGTTGCGCTTAGTTTTTAGTGAAACTGCCCCATGGGGTCCGGAGTTAGATGGCTACAGTATTAATCAGGCGAACTCAAGCTGTGAAGCGTGCAGAGCAAAGTGTTTCCCTTAGGGACAGAGCAGACGAGGGACATTGGTTCCAGATGAAAGGAAGATCAGGGGGAAGGACAGAGGGAGGAGGGAGGAGCCGAGTTGTTTTCTAATCTAGTGATATGAAGCCAGAGACAGGCAAATCTGTTTTCCCCTTCAAAGCGAGCTGTAATCGCTGTGAAAAGCTCCTTTTTAATGGAATACATTAGCATAAAAGCCGGAACACAGCATAATGAGTATAAATAAAGTGAGTTACAAACTATTTTAGGGACTAGGGACGTGATTTATGTTTAATATTTGGCTCCAAACAAAATGAGTGTTTTTTTTCTTCTCTCCGTCTCTGCATCTTGTTTAACTGTAATTACTCACCAGATGTTTGATGTATCCATCTCTTCTCCACGAAGCCAGAACATTGAGAGGAATGTGTCGGAGATTGCATCAGGGGCTCACAATGCCATTTAACACCGACGGGCTTCATTCTCGCTGACACTCCTGACCTATTTATGATTTAAGAGCCGTGGTGAGACACTTGTTCTTTCTGCCCTGTCTTTCATCTCCTGCTCGCATGATCTCACTCGCCCCCGTTATCGCGTCTTTACAAGGAGACAAAAGATCCGCTAGGTGGAAAACTCCAGAGGAGATAGCAGGAGTGTGTCACCGGAGTTAATTTGATTGGGAGTCGGTAACGCCACAAGAGTCAAATATAGAGGTGCCACTAACAGGGTGTAAAGATGGAGTAAATAGAGGAAGGAATAATTCTGAGTAATAAAAATGATGTGAATTAACAAAATACTCACTATGTATTTTCTCTCTTTCAGAACAATGACCCCTTGACCCTTGGTTACCACGGCTACCCATCTCATAGTCAGGTAAGAATACATTTACATCACTAACACTTAAAAAAATTACATTATTTATAATCTCCTGCCATCCAGCCCTGTGTTTATTTCCTCTCTGGACGCAGTGTGTATATATATATACACACTGCATATTACTATATATATATACACACACACACTGTAGCATTTACATGGCTCAGTGAAGCTCTCTAAACCACAAGGTGGGGGTGTAGATTATAATTTGTCAGTCGTGTAGAAGACATGCCTCCACATCCTTCACTCCTCCAGTCAAAGCCTCCCACTCCTTCGTATTTCTCCATGCACCAGTCAGCAATATTATTAATCATCTTTCAGCCCGGAAAATGTCATTAATTTTCTTTTTTAGCACCTTGAAAAACATGCAAATATTCTTGCTTTTCTGCCCACAAACAAACAAACGCATAACAGAAACAGAACCTGCATAAAATGTCGTGTTTGTTATTCTGTGTGTGAGAGTGTGAGTGTGAGTGTGCATGTGCGCAAGGCCACAATCTGTTTACTCTTGTTTGTATTAGCCTGCTGATTGTGTTATTAGACTGCTCAGTCTATGTGGTTAATCCTTAGATCATCCTCCGTTCATCCACTCATCCTCTCATGCTCTGCCCATAATCCCCTCATCCCTCACTCCCTGTGACGCCCAACAACCTCTGGCTGCTTATCTGCACTTCATCGGCCCTAAGCCTTCACTCGCACACTCCTTGTTCACTGATTTTTGCTTTCCCTGGTTGTACTGTGCTGGTTAGAGGCCAATTAGCCAGTTTTCATTTTAAGGTTCCCTTCCCTAATGATAGTTTTCAAAGAATAATCATAGTGGACTGAAAAGCTCTCAAGTCGGGATGGAAGAAAGCCGGTGATCGACTTCTTCAGGGACATAGAAGTGTGAACTGGCTCCTGACCGGGAAAGATGGAGAGAGAGAGAGAAAGAGGCAGAGAGGGAGTAAACAATACTGGGCAGCGTTGGCTCCCTCAACACCAAGGTGCTAAACTGTCAACAGCAGTGTGAGAATGATGTGATCAAAAGCTCCTTGAAGGAAAAGCCTCGAGAGCAGCGGGACACGTCAGGGAAGCTGTTTGCACATGTGGAGGATGAAACTCTTTCTGGCGTTATCTGTCTGTTGAAGTAACGTCTCCTTATATAGGTAAATCATCTGCTAATGGTTTTATTCTAACATGACAGGACGTACAGAGACTGAGCCAAGAGTTAGTGCTGAAAAACATGGGTAACTTGCCAAATGCAATAATCTTTTGGATTACAGGCTTGCAGGCGTCATCTGTGATAGATGTTAAAACATGTTTTATCAGTGATGCCTGCTTCTCCCACTGCTTTTCATCTTAATTAATGTTTTTCATTAATATTTTATTGGAGAGAATTTAAAATTCGGCTTCTTACTTTTAGCATGAGCAGCAGCAAGTAGTATTTAAAATAGGTTGCAACTGTTATTTAGTTGCTATTTGCTCAGAAGTTGTTTGAAGCAATCCGCTGGATATTTACATTAAACAGGCAACATGATTGAAATTGAATTTTTTTTTTTCCAAGAAGCTGCAGCTTTTTCTTTTTCGGCTTCAAAAGACATAAAGACACATTTTTACCTAAGGATGTGACACAAAAACTAGTTTATTTGCAATCTCATATTTTATGTTTTTTAAAAATACTTCATTTGCCTTCTGTAGTATGCTCCTTAGAAGCACAGTAGTTGTAGTAGCTTTTATTTCTTGTATCTATTAGATGCTTTGCTAAGGACAAATACTGGCTTTTATGAGTTCAGTAATTCCATGTTTGAAGACATTGTTGACTCTTCTTTAGCCTTTTCTTTTAAATAATGTGACATGATAAATCTTCTCAGCGGGGTTTGTCTGGCTTTGCTATCAAGAAATATACAAGTCGTTCTTCTTATGTAGCTGCTCACGGCTTGTTTTCCTGAATGTATCTGAGAAAAATATTTGTCTCGTAGCTTGTAAGTGCAAAACTTAATTCACCAACTACTTTCTGACTTTATCTGTGGTTTGGTGATGGGTAGGTGAAAGAGGCTAAAATGTCTCCAGAAGCTGAGGGGGACAGTAGAGTCAGGTGATAATTATCTTAAAAACCCTGTTTCCATCACGGGCCAAATGACTCAGTGGTAGACACAGGGTTTTTTCGGCTCTGGTTCTGATCGGCAGTGATAGAAACATGACACCTGGGAGAACACGCTCATTTCTTCTTCTTTATTTTTGCTGTCTAGATGCTGAAGCAGCACATTTTCAGGTGCAACATTATGACGTGCATTGAACTTGCAGGCGTTGGCGCGTAAATAGCCATCAACATTTGTTAACTCATAGTTTTTTTTTTTACAATGTGCATCACAGGTTTGTGTTTCTTTGAATCGTGCAAGATGAAACATTTAAAAACCCAACCTGCAAATTTTGGAAGTTTGTGACTGAACCTTTTGCCTTTTGTTTTTTTTTAACTATTAAGAAAAAAAACCCTGATCAGCGCAGCTTTAAGGATTTTTAATTTATTCTGACTGTTTGCAGACTCAAGCTGTGTTTTTACCAGGGCAGTTGCAGAGATACGACTCTGGTGCTAATTTAAACATAAGACAAAGATGTAAAATTGCCAGCACGTTTACGTAACAAGGTGCATGTCTGAGAGGGGCGAGGAAGAAACGAAGTCTTCACTTGCTCTCCCAATGGTGCCAGCAGCCCCAGTTAACTCACCTACATGGAGAAAGAGAACAGAAGGAATGAGAGAGAGAGAGAGAGAGAGAGAGAGAGAGAGAGGAGGGAGGGACTGCGACATGAGAGGAGAGGGAGGGAGGGAGGGAGGGAGGGGAAAGTTTGCAGGTGTGACAGAGGAGGGGGGGGCGTCAGGCTATCTGGGTGAGAGAGAGAAGGAAGACTGGAGGAGAGACAGAGGAGATGAGCAGGCAAGGGCACGGCAGCACAACAGAAGGCTGGGGGTAGAGAAGAAGCAAGGAGCGAGTGGGAGAGGGAAAAGAAAAGAGTGAGTGGGAGACAGAATAGAGAGAGAGAGCGAGAGAGAGAGAGAGAGAGCAGCAAAGAAAAGAAACTAAGCAGGGGAGAGGGAGAGTGACAGGGACAGAGGCCAGAGGAGGAGGAGGTGGGGAGGGGAGGGGTGGGGGGGTTGGTGGTGGCGGGGGGTTGGCAGGGCAGACAGAGCGAGCGGGGGCAGAGAGAGGGAGATTTTGAATCTGTGAGACAGACAAGAGAGACTGAGCTGGTGAGGTGACACAGAGTCGGAGAGAGGGAGAGCGAGCGAGGCAGCGCGATAAGAGGAAAGAGGGAGAGAGGAGCGGCGACAGTTGGGAGTTGTTGCACAGAATACGATGATGGGACTGTACTATCCCTCCGTGCTGTCGGTGAGTGTGGATCCCGATACCTCTTCATATCCCTCCTGTGTGTGTGTGTGTGTGTGTGTGTGTGTGTGTGTGTGTGTGTGTGTGTGTGTGTGTGTGTGTGTGTGTGTGTGTGTGTGCGCGCGCGCGCGCGCGCGCTGTATCTCTCCGGGCTCCACTGTACATGAAGAGCGGCATCAGAGCGGGCAGCTCTGTCACTGAGCATGAAATGTTAATTAACTACTAACAGATGAGGACTCTACTTGACCCCTTCACTCGAGCCAACCAGTCAGGGCATTTCAGCTTCCTGTCAGGACTTCGGCGGACAGTTGCTGTACGAGGTACATATGAGCAGTGGGGACCATCGGTGTCGCGGGCGTAGATGACAGCGAGGATGCAGGCTGGAGATCGTATCGCTACAATTCTGATTTGCCGTGGTGAAACGCACGAGCGGCGGCGTGTTATTGTGGTTGTGGCATCTGTTCTCTTGCCCCGAGCGAGAAGCGCACGCAATGTGAACATCAAGAGGCTGCCACTGCCAGAAACCTTGTCCTGCCATGTATTATGTATGCTCTGAAGGATCTTATGTGAACGTATAGTTCGTGCGGCGTGTTGGTCTGTACAGCTGGATGAAGCGGTGTGGCGTGTTGCTCCTGCAACTCCTCAGATATTTCTGTGGCAAGAAGCAGTGAAAGAATAGAAGGGGGGGGGGGGGGGTAAGTGGGGAAGAAAAAGTCTGTCGTCTTCTTTATGGCCCCTGCAGCTGTCTCTGTACATCGTTCAGGCCTGTGAGTGAGAGGGACAGGTGTCCACAGAACAGTTGTTTCTGTCTTTTTTCTTCTCCCTCGCTTTCTCTCTCTCTCTCTCTCTCTCTCTCCTCCTCCCCTCAGCATCTCCTCTATTCAGCTAACAACACCTCACTGTAATTTCTGTGTCACACATTTCACAAACACACAGACGCTCAAGCACACAGTGGGCTGCAAAGTTGGTGCATGAAGTGTCTCCTTCATATCATTACATTTCATTTAGTGTGAGTCAGGATGAGTGTGTGTGTGTGTGTGTGTTCCTGCCTTTACTTGTGTGTATGTGTGTGCACACTTCTCTTTCAGCTGTACCTTGGATTCCTGCTTTCTTTACTATTTGACCTCTTTTCTCCCTCCTCTTGCTCTCCCTGGGGCTGTGGCAGCTGTTATCTCAATGTTTTCCTTTAAGAGTCCATGGAAGAGAGGGGGATGGGTTGGAAAAGAGGGAGAGAGAGAATGGGAGAAGGAGAATAGAAAATTGATTTTTGAGGTGACGGGACACCCTCGGCCTGTTACGGGGAAGCCCCGCGGATGAGGACACTGCAGAGACGGACGCACGAGCTGAAAGAGATTGAGAGCAACGTCGAGACGTGACAATATTGTAGGTCAACTGGAGGGAGGTAGTTTGCTTGGTGACGCAATCATAGGCAGTAAAGCTGACTTTGCAGTTATGCACATTTGTGTAAGTGTTCAGAGTTGCCTCGTGGCAGGAGTAATTTCTTTCTTTCTAGTTCTTTCACAGCATTACTTTCTGCTAATATTTTTTGGCCTGTGCAGAAGGAGGTAGAGAGAGCTGGAGTTGCACGTCGGGTGCAAAAGACAGAAATATTTTCTCAAGCCCCACCTAAGCGTGTGCCCTGAGGCAAGGGAGAGACGCCAACCTGCTGCGAAACTATACACACCGCCACGCACGCTCGCATGAACTGTAAACGGATAGGGAGGATTCACCCACCCAACCTCCCCCTCGACCAATCTCCAAATCTCGTTATTGATTCTTCGCAGGGTTAACAATAATGGCCATTAAATGATCCCAGTGAGCCGTGTTGCCGTGGCAACCTCGTATGAGTCATTCATTTTGTACAGATTGTTCGAGGCTTGAAGGAAAATGTTGAGGGGAGAACCATGAGAGGTAAACACCTTTGGCACTCTGCTGTTAAAAAAAAAGAAAAGAAAGATAGTTATGAAATTGCTCAAACTTGGAGCTGCCATAATCGCTGTGCTTCTTTAGCAGCTATTTGCATTTGTAATGGCTTTGAAAAGAAAAGAAGATGCCTTTGAAATAGATAGGGATTGCCCTCGCTGACTCAGTGGTGGTGCGGTTGACAGTGACAACACTGTCCTACGGCCGGCTTGTGTACATTTTGAACACACACTGGACAACAGGATGTATTAAAACAGAGCATCGAACAAGACAAACCAGTTTCATGGTCGTACCTAATGTATTGAAGGAGGTGTGTCTTGTTTGGTAAATACATGTCTGTGAGTTTGTGTGCTCACCTGCATGTGTTTGTTTGAGGCTGACTGTGGACAAATGGTGTCATCATCTTTTTGTCTCTGCGTGTTTATCTTTCATTAAGTTCTGCAGCGGGCCCAGACTGACCATTGATACAGAGATGACAGGGGAAGTCAGTGATCGTGTGTGAGTGTGTGTGTCGTACAGGCCTGTGTGAGTGTGTTACTGCACACATGTACAGTAAGTTTAAAGGGGGAGCGTCCCAGAACTGGAATCATATGTGACACTCTACAAGGGAAAAGGACAGCTGGGGGGAAGGGGGCGTATTGGGAGGGGTTTCTTTGATGAGCAGACATGTTACCCTATAAGGAGATGGGAGATGAGTGTGGGAGGAGGAGCCCGGGTGCCGCCGATATCCCGTTGCTATGGGGCAAGTGGCCCTGATTGACACGTGTGGGGGCGGGACGTATGCAAAGGGGTCCCGTCTGGATTTTATGAAGCGTAAAGAAGCGAAGCGCAGAGCAGAGAGAGAGAGTGGGAGGATAGGGAGAGCAGCAGCAAGAGGAGCAGAGAGGAAGAGTGCAAAGGGGGGAGGAGGAGGAAGAGTGATGGAGGAGGAAGAGGGGCTGACGCGGGGATGGAATAATTTAACAAGAGGGTGTCTCCTGGCTCATCGGTATGCCGCAGAAGCGTCTTAAGCATTTCTCCAGCTGTTTGCAGCCTGGGTAACTGCAGCCAAGATGGGAGCTGAAAGCAGCTTCCCCCAGTTAATATGATTATTGAGCCAAAATATGAACGCCTGCTTAACGGTATGAATCACATTTTCCATCGTCAAGTTTGTTGAATTAGGCTATAGACTAATGGCTCAAGGCCCGAGAAAGTAAGATCCTGAAATGTCATTATTCATGTGAAATGACCCGGTGCTGCCCCAGTTAGCTCTTAGCCATGTTCCTCTCCTTCTCTTCTCCTTTCCTTTCCTTCTCCTCTCCTCTCTTCTCCTTTCCTCTCCTCCCCTCTTCGTCTCCCCTTCTCCTCCGCCTCTCCTCTTCTTCTCCTTCTTCTCTCCTCCTCCTCCTCCTCTAGCGTAGTGAGACTGCTGCAGACAAGCACATTTTATAACATGCCTCCTCAGACACACTTGCCGCTGCTAACTGACCCGAAAGTAAGCCAGCTACAGCTACTGCTCTGAGTCACTGGCTTTGCCTGGCCAACGCATACACTTACACAACCCTTAACGCCTCAACGCCAGGGGAGTGTGTTCACGAGAAAACACACACACTGACATGCACACGACATGTACACAAACAAAATGTAGACAAATGCACCTCGCACAGTTTTACTTGTGTCGCAGGGCAGCACTTCTCTTTAGATTGCCCAAGAATACCCTCCCTATCAGTCTTTCTCTTCTTTCTTTTTTTATTCTATGTGAATTAATTCGCTGGATGCTTTTATCCTTGCAGTCAGGAAAAGGCCTGTAACTTGACGTTTTGAGAGAGCAGGGGAAAAACAAGAGGCAGCAGCACGCAGGCCCACACTATTTTTGTAGATACCAGGCTGTTGACACAGTGTATCAGGTAGAGAGAGAGAGAGAGAGGGGCTGTTGAGATGTGGCTAAAATGAATCTCCTCTGAAAAGGCCAATCGTCGAACACAAATACAAGTTGTTTTTTTGGCTTGTGTTCCCGCTTCTATTTTGGTCTGGCAAAGGGAGCAGCAACAGCCGGGGTTGTCCATTCTCCCGCTAGGCTGTAGTCTGCTTCTGTGTGTGAGCAACAACAGCGCGGAGGATGTTCTGATATGACAGAAAGACAATTTGATCCTCAGTATAGCCTGAGAAAATTAGATGTATATATATATATATATATATATTTATAAGCATCACAGACAAAGGGAAAAAAAACAGCTCCAGAGTGTGCAGCATTAAAATCCAAGTCACTATCGTTCTGTCTGAGTTGCATCACAACTTGTCAAAACCAAGACTGACTCATGTATAGTCGAGTGAGTTGTGTCATGAGTCATAAATGTTGGGACTGGAGTACGACGACACTGAAGCCGTGCGGAACATTTTGATGCAGAGTAGGAGGGTAGTTTCCCGACTATAATATGATGAAAGGTACAATTTTATTGCTTTCACTCTGAACACACAGCTGTGCTTTGAGATGACTGCTAATGACAGCATGCGGGTAATAACTGTGTGTATTAAGTAGTCTGCAACAAACCAGTGGGTGGCCCCAACAAAACAACAGACAGGTCAACCTTGCCATTCATACAGCTGCTCTTTAAAAAGGTTGTTTCAGACTTTACCTGCATGAACACAGAATCTTCTTTTTTTTCGCATTTCAGCACTTGACCAGTGTTCAGCGATCAACTCTCCCTTTTTATGGTTGGCGAGGGTCTAGTAAAGAAAAGTCTGAAATGTAATAATCTCAATTTTAAGACTTAAAAAGTCTTAAAGCTTCGGTCAGTAGTCCTAGAAAAGCTAGCAAGAGCAAGCAACACTTTGAAAATATGCAACCAGTACATCCCACCCCCTCCCATCAAAGCTACGCCACCAAAACACATGAACGTGCACTGACTGACAACTGATAGAAGCTGAGTCAGCGTGACTCGCTCGCTAAATTCTGGTTATCGTCTCTGCTTCAGCGGTGAATCTCTCTCTTGCTGAAGGCTCCAGTCATGCACAGTGAGAGAACGGGCAGGGTGCACACAGGCAGGCAGGTCAGTTAGCGAAAAAACATCAGCAAATTTATTCACATTTTAAACGATTTTATTCAGTCCGAAATGAATTGGTCGTGTTAATTACAGTCCAGAAACAAAAGACCAAGCCTTAAATGTTAAAATCATTTAACGCTAATTCTGTCTGTGTAATGTGCTGTATGTAATTGCTTACTGTGATAAAACTACAAACAAGACCACAATGGAACAGATCACTGATTATCTTCAATCCTCTGTCAGAATTTATCCTCAGTTTGGTTGTAGGGAAATCTATGGATACTGTCTCTGCCTGTAGTTTGTGAGATAACGTTTTGAGGGTTATTCTCTACTCTGCTCTCTCACCTTATCTTCAATTATGTGGAAGTGTAAATAATTCCTCATATCAGTCTCGACCTAGATCTTAAACTTCATTCATTATGGTCTTAAAAAGTTTTGTTGAAACCTGCAGAAACTTTCTGGCCTTTCTAGCAGGACTAAGGAAGCGGGTCCAGTTTCTTCAATCCAGATTCTCATCCAGGTTAGCTCCTACCTGGTGACCCAGAATGACTTGCTCCACCCGCTATCACTTTCACCCCTGCAAACACAGTTTCTCTGCGATGAGCCGATCGGATGTGTATCATTCAGCGTGTTATGCATTTTGTCTCCCGCACTTAAATCTGCCTGATCCACACTGGCACAATCTTTTTTTATAGTGTCTGCTCTTGTCTTCTGTCTGCATTGAGCAAATGTAATGAATTCAGGATGTCTCATCTGAGGATTGCAGCTCATGTTCACATTATTACAATCAGTGATGTAACAGACTGGAACCTTTTTTTTTTTTTACAACAAAGAGAAGCATCTTCACATACTAAAATTCTTCTGGTCTAATTTTGAGCTCATGTTAATTAGTTAGAGCGTAAAATTTTAGCTGCCATTCACAGTAAACAAAGGCGGGAGGTGAAATTTATGGAAATATATGCAGTATGGGAAACACCTGGAAATCATCTATCCAAAATTCTTTAATGTGCAGTAAAATTAAAGATCTTGACGCTGTATATTTGCATGCATATTGGTATTATATAAGCAAAACCCTGATGAGTCTTAATAATGAACTGTGTAACAGGCAGATAATGAGCGAGCCCAGGTAAGAGGAGCTTGTGCTGCTACATGAAACACGGCGCAGAGGGAAAAGTTGTAAATGATCATTTAGCAAAATCTTCATTTGGATGCTGCTGAATGAGATTGGAAGCAGTTCATACAGCTGCAGGGTGCAGATGAGCGGACACAGCTGCCATCTGAACATGTGAATGAAGTTAAACTTGGACACTGTGGTCAGTCATCTGGCAGCGGTATTGTGCAAGTGCCAGGCACTGACGACGGAGAACGTGGTTTCTATTCTGGTGGAGGCAGTGACTCCTCACCTGGAAGGAGAGCAGCAGCAGTTTATGGTTTTACAGCGGCTATGAAAAGCGGAGTGTGGCTGCACAGGTTTGTAACAGGCTTATAGTGCTGAGATTGGTGATAAACATGTATTCACCGCCTGTTATCAGGGCAGGGAGGGAGGGAGATAAAGGCATTGTCAGTTGTGATTAACCTGCTGAAATCACAGCAGGCAAACCCGGGGCTGCTGTCATAAGAGGTGGAGTTCAAAGCAAAGAGGAGCTGCCACCAGGTGAAGTAGTTTATCATGGCACCGCGATTTATTTTAATTAAATATGTGAATTAAGGATGACTCTTAAAAATGTCACTTATCAGGATAGTGCTGATGCCACAGATATGAAAGGTTCCACTCTGGTTAAACTGCTGAGAGCCATTTATTTCAGAACTAGAACAGCAGATACCTTCACCAACCCCAACAGTCCCCTTGAATTTAATCAAGCGGCACCAAATTTCACTCACTCATAGATATCAGTCCCCTTAATTTTTTTCATCTAGATCCATGAATTATTCTCTGGGAAAATTGTGATAATATTGGAACCCACCCTATACTGCAATGTTGAAGAAAATGAAAAAGATTCCTGAATCTGCCCCCTGATCTGGATATACACCAAAATTGAATGGGTTCCTCACTGACCCATACCACATCCTTCCACCAAGTTTCGTGGAAATCCATTTGTTTGTTTTTGTGTAATCTTGTCCACAAACCAAAATTAAATTTGTTCATAGCAATTATAACAATCTATATCTTAAATTCAATGCATTTTATACATAATAATATTATAATTAAAATAAGAAACATTAGTGGTAGGATTTGTTCATGAATGAAGGTTTTATTCATAGTAAATACACATGTGACTGTCGTTAACTTCCGTTGAAGCTTCCCTCTATATTAATTATTTGGATTCACTGAATTTTACATGCTGCCCCTTTTTTAAATGTTTTATTTTAAATGTATGAATCAAGCTATTAAAAGTTGTCTTGGTTTAAAAGTTGGTTAATACATAATTTCCACCCGACAAAATAGGTTTTAAAGAAAGACTTCTGGATAAAAAGACGCTCTATAAAGCAAAGGTATAATTAATTTGTTGTCATCAACATGACAAGATGTTTAAAAAGTAATTACCGTCTACCCATAAAAATTTTTATCGCTGATGATTTCTTATTTTGGGTCTTATGAATATTCAGTGTAACACAGAAAGTGCAGTTGTATTGACTTTAGTTCACCTGTGCTGATGGCAACACAAAGTTTCTCCTCGCTGCTCTCACTCGTCGCAGCTCGACCGCCGCTGCTCAACCGCCGCTGCTCAACCGCCGCTGCTCAACCGCCGCTGCTCAACTCTCATTTCAAAAATATCGAGGTGATCTGCGGCGACTTAGTGCATCCCCCCAGTTTGTCACAGAGTCGAGGGGCCTGGCTGCCATGTCACAGGTGTGACGCTGAGAAAGGTCAAAATCAGGGAGACAGATGGTGTGCACACACACACACACTTTTAACACTCCCAAAGGGACAGTGATCTATTGTGCAACTCAGATGGGCATCGCTGCAGCCTGTCAGTCACACACACACACACACACACACACACGCACGCACTGACCGTAACCACTGACCCACAAATCTGCTTGGATCAGGATGGATGTCTTTTAAATCTGTTTTATCACCTATTTTGTTTATATAATTAAATAGTCTTAATATCGCTATATATTTTAATGTGTCTTGAGAGATAATGATATATATATATATTACAGTTTTTTCCCCATAACATTTCCTCAGTAACATATTTTAATAGGATATCCAGGTTAGAGAGTTGATGTAAAAGACAGTGATGGTCTGATCAGAGACAGGTTGTTCCTCTTCCATCAGTCATCACCTTTTATCATCCATCCCCCCTTCCTCTCTCTCTCACTCTCTCTCTCTCTCTCTCTCTCTCGTCCCTGCTGTCTCCCTCTGCTCTCTAACTGTTACCATTTAGGGTATCCATGCCCCACTGCCAACAGCGAGGAATGTGTGTGTGTGTTGTGTTACAGCCTGTGTGATGTTTTTTGTGTCTCCACCATGTGTTTGTGGACGCTTGTATTGTTCTCCTACGCACTCCAACGTTGGTAACTCACACAAGTATTTTCTGGGGGTAATAACGTACACGGAGCACTTATATTCAGGCTTTCTCAGTATCAGCTGGCCTTTGTGTGCAAGCGTCAAGGTGTGTGGGCGCTGGTGTGTCAAAGGTTGTTTGTGTGCAGAGGCGTTTGGGAGTGTGTGAGTGCGTGTGCGCAGGCGTTAGTCACTCGCCATTGTACGACACACTGCGCATGGAGGCATTTGACCCTCAATAATAGATGTGGCTGCAGTGAATATTTAATGAGTGGGGGTGTAGATACATGCACACTTTTACACACATACACAAACTCACGGGGAAATGGAAATATAATATCCACGCCTGTATGACTTTTGGACTGAAGCTCTTAGGGAAGTGGTCTCTGTGTGATGGAGTTATGCTCTCAGCAAAAGATACAACCAGATGTATTATTTTTCAGCCCCTTTCTTATGCTTCTCTCACTTCCTTCAAACAGGGCTCCCAGGATAGTGCTGGTGGTCAGGAGGGACTCGTACCCCCACCTTTCTCCGCATTCCCTCCACCTCCTCCGCCACCCCCCCAGAACGGCCTGGCCCTGGATTACGGGGGAAGCCTGTATGCAGCGGGGGCTGTGCAGGGTCCAGTGGAAGCCGGTGGAGCAGCTAACAGCGCTGCCAACGCCGCCAACAGCCTCAGTGCCCAAGTGAGTGCCAGCCTCATTCTCTGGGTGTAGTCCACATCAAGGCTCCTGGACATGGAGCATAAAAGTGTGTAGAAATGTTCATGTGTTGTAGATGTTATAGATTTAAAATGTTGCACCAATCTGACTTTTTCCACACCACTCCAGTTCTGATACTCAAGGCTAAAGTCTTATAACAGGTACAGATTCAGTACTTTTTCAGTAGCTTTCTCAACTCGAACTCCTCACAAATTCAAATTAGAATGACACTGCGAGAGTGCACACTTCCAGTGCACAACAGCCCCCTTATGGAATTTAAATCCAGGTCTGCACCAAATTGAAAACACTCCATATCAGTCCCCTAAACATTTTCTTTCATCAAGATTCATGAATTATTCTCTCAATAATCATTTAAAATGTTGAAGAAAGTGAAAAATATTTGTGGATCTGCCCCCTGATCAGAGAAATTTGATGGGTTCTTTCTCGGGACACGTCCCTCCACAAGATGTAAAGCCATCCATTAATACGTTCTTTTCTCACAATCCCACTAATAAACAAACAAACACAGATGAAAACATAACCTCCTTGGTGAAGGTAAAAATGCATGTGAATTCAAGAATGTGGTATTAATGCTGCACATGTAGATCAGATGGAGAGGACATGAATGAGTGGGAGGTAGCAGTGTGATCAGTACTGTATACTTCAATAATAGTGGTAGTAGATAGATAGATACATTACTTTATTCATCCCCGAAGGGAAATTAAGTTAGGTAGTAGTAAATGTACTGCTGTACCACTGTAGTATTTACATTATTACTCTACTGTCATACTGTCACATATTGAGGGTTGATTGCTCACTGATTTTAAGCATTTAAATAAAGAGAATTACTTGATTTCACAAAAAAATGATAAGAAGTTGAAGGAAAGCAGTAATGAACATTATTAAATGACATCACTTGTATTCTACTAACTTCAGCAGATTTGTGTGAAGTAATTCCAACTTAAATTGGAGAAGTCATATATACATGGTTTTTGGTTTGTGAATTCTTTTTTAGTAAAAGTAATTTTCTTCTAAATTGATTATGAACTTTACAGTAGCAACGGTGACACTTTATCATGACAAGAACCAAACTGTATTCATTGTGACTGGTGATGTCCGGCAGAATCCACTTAAAGTCAGACTCCAGGAAGTGAGCTTACCCGGCCGAGACACTGTGCTTGTTGTTTTTACGCTTGAACGGACAGATATGAGTGCAGTATCGATCTTTTCAGCGAAAGCTCCGCAAGAAGGCAAATTGCACATTTCCCTAAATGTTGAACTGTTTTTAATAAGGTCAGAACCTGTGCTGATGCCCAAACAACGAAAACACATAGCAAAGGCTTTGGTTTCTGTAACTGAAATGTGACAATTGCCTATTTTAAACCCTCTGCGATCAAATACAACCAATTTGATTTATGTTGTACAACAAAATCATCCATCGGTTTCTCAAGAAAATAAAAACTGATTAATGAAAACCACAGTTAATTGATTCCCTAGAGCTTCAACAGTGTAACCAATAAAAACATGAGCTTATAGATTTTTTTATTTGAGTCACTGATTTCTTATTTTACAATCCTTCCTCCTTTGTCTATGCTTTCTCCTCTGTGTCTCCCACACATCCTTATGTCCCAGCAGTCAGATGGATCCTCCCAGATTGACGGACAGTCCGGGGTTGGCTCAGGAGGAGGAGGCGGCGGGGGGAGCATCGGGGATGATTCGGACGCCAAGGGGACCCCCAAGCGCCTCCACGTGTCCAACATCCCCTTCCGCTTCCGAGACCCAGACCTGCGGCAGATGTTTGGGGTTTGTAGACTAGAATATTCTTTTTTATATTTTATTAATGTAAAAGTAGCTTTGGTTCAAAACACACACTTGGTAAATATAATGACTCAAAGGAGTTACTCAGTGACGTCAGCACACTTCAACACCTGACAGGACGTTTACTGATTATTTCCTATGATATTTCATACATTTCTAAATTATACATAAGCCTCTGTCATACTGGTTTCAGTTCAAATAAATCTTAGCTCGTCATATGTGACAGAATATCTACAACAATTTCTCATCAGCAGGATATCTAAAGTCGTGTGTCCAAACGTGATCTTGTGCTGGATGTTTTATAAGAGGAGCGTCTCTAAAATGTGCTGCATAGAAAAGAGCCGAGGCAGCGAAGATATGGTGGGAAGAAAAGGACTAGCAGAGCTGGCACAGTGCCAGCCCATCATGCTTGAACAGTGCTGACACCCCGTGGCAGGAGTACAGCACATGGCTTACATGCCTCTGCAGCCTCCTCATTTTCCTCCTCTCTTCTTTTTTCCTGTCAGCAATTTGGCAAAATCCTCGACGTGGAGATCATTTTCAACGAGAGGGGATCCAAGGTACACAACGGCTAATTTCTTAAATTCATCGACTCAAATGAAATTCAGGAGAAGCCCAACAACTGTTTAAGCTTCTCTCACTCGCCCCCTCCTTTTCATTTTCCATTCTCGTCTTCTTTCTGCTTGCAGGGCTTCGGCTTTGTGACATTCGAGACGAGCGCGGACGCAGAGAGGGCCCGAGAGAAGCTTCACGGCACTCTGGTGGAAGGACGTAAAATCGAGGTAACTCATCCCCTCCCCCACTTTTCTTTAGAATTTTTGAAATGGTGACCATTTTCTCCTCTGTTTTCCCTCCCATGTCCGACAATGAGAATGAGTTTTGTTCTGGTCGTTGCTGCCCCAGAGAAGGTTTTTTTTTTTTCAGATGGGCTGTATGTGTTTAAATCTAACCCCCTCTGGCTTCACTATAGCATGGTGCAGTGGTGCCGCGCACACAAGACGTCTCTCCTCTGACGGCACTTCCTGTTGATGTTCATGCTGTTGTCTGTTCTTTTGTCGTTGATGTCGTGGGCTGTCCATTGCACCTTGATCTTTAAAAGCTGTGTGGTTTGCAAAGCATGCTGGGTGGAGTGGCTACACAACAGGCATGGCCGGCGAGGCGTCGCTACGACATGATTGTTTGGCGATAAATTGCGCTTCTGTCACAGCATGTAGGATCTTACTTTTCCTGCACCTTTTCCATCACCATCATCACCCCTGCCATGATCATGACGAGTGGCTGTTTTTGGTTTACGGTTACGATTGGAAGAGCAGTCAACAGCCTCAGTTATTTTTCCTCTAAAAAAGTGCTTGCTGGTGACTGTAAGAGGATTCTGTATCTTGCATGAATGGATCATGAGGTCAGATCTTTGGAGTTTTTTACTCTATCACTAGCTCAGGTGCCTCTGGGTCGCACTTTTTCTTTTTTATTTCAATGTGTGATGTGTTACGAGACTGATGCATGATGGGGGTCATTTTCAGGGGGTCAGTTTTTGGGAATGGGACTGCCGGGAGAAATGTGGTGTCATTTCTGATGCTTTAATAGAAAAAAGAAGCTGTTTTCAGACGTGCGAGATGGATGGTAAAAACAATATGTTTACACACATGCTTGCATCCACCACTCCTGAAAAAAAGAGAACCAGATCTCATGGAAGTGCATTTTGTCGTGACATATCTCTTTAATTTGTCGGCATGAGCTTGGATTTCAGTTGCAAATGGCCTCGGAGATGAAACACACCACGCTTTTTGCCATTTGCTCCAGCTCTTATTTTCAAATCACGCTTTACAGTCTTTTTTTGAAGCAACTAAAGCTCTTCTGCATGGTCTTGAATGTCCTGCACTTTTCTGTGTGTGGGTGTGCTGAAAAAAAAACCAAGGAGAGAATGAACAAATGAAGAGAATGCAACAGATAGCTGTCGTTCCCTCTTCTTTCCTTTTGTTTTTGTGTGTGTTTATATATCTCCTCCATCTCTCTTCACTCTTTCTCACCAGGCCAGTCTGTCTGTCCGTCTCTCCCAGTTTGTGTCCCCTTGTGCATCTCTGCTGTCCATCCCTCCCTCCATATCTCTGTCCATCTCCCCATCATATAGTCAGGTAGAATAAACTCTGGAGAATGGGACTAAGTTTAATACATTTTTTTGTGATTTAAATATTTTCTGCGCAGTTTCCCTCTCAAGTTAGATTTAAATTTCTGATATGATCTGTTTCCATTTGTTTTCTAAGCTTTGTATGATCTATGTTTGTAGCAGGGTTTTTAAAACAGTAGAGGTTAGATTGTCGTGCAATGGCTGATACTTGTAGGTGACTGTTGACACGTGACCTGTGACATCACTTCCTCTCTACCACAGGGTGGGGGTTGCCTTTCATTACCTCGTTTTTTTGTTTGTTTGTTTTTTTTTCTTTTTTTTTTCTTTTTGGTTCATCATTTCTTTCTTACATATATTTTCTCTATTTCCCTGATGATTTTTGTATGTTGTTGTTGTTGTCAGTCTCCACGGTAACTGCTCGCGTGTCCTCACGCCGTTTCCCTGGCAACGGTAAGTTGTGTACACATGGCATCATCTTTGAATGACCCCTCCCCCCACCCCATCCGTCCAAATGAAATAAAATGCACCCAACACCCAAAATGAGAGACTCCCTTCAGCACAGGGGGCTCGATTGATTGATCGATTGATTGATAGAACCGGATTGGCTAATCCTGTGATTGATTGATTGTTTGGGGAGGTGGAGAATGAAACGATTACGAGATTAGCCATTGACCGCATGGCAAAATGAAGGCCACTTGTATAACTGAATGTACTGCATCTATCTGCAAGTGCAACAACTATGACTACCACTTCTTATGCATTCATTCCAATCACCTCTCTAACTGCATTGAGCATTTAATTCCAGAGCTGTATATCCTGCATGGTTTACTCTCTTTCTTGTCATCTGTATGACACCATATACTGTAGTACTATGTCATCTCTCTGTGTCATGTGTCAGCCAATAGCTGCATTTTTTGCACCTTAGTGGGACAGCATGCTGAAGCATGAGTGCTGTGTTAGCTTTACTGGAGAGAGGGTAATAGTCATGTGTACATGGTGATTTGCTGTAGCACTCGATTATGACTTTCTTTATCATGGTTGTAGACTGTAGATAGTTGTAGAGGTACCACTGCTCAGTTTTAACTTTCAAAATAAAGAACAAATATGTGGAGGAATAGCTAGAGAAGGATGCAAGCATACACTCATTTCAGGCACATCTACTTTTTGTATTTGATATGTAGCTTTTGAGATGTTTAAGAAAGAAAGAAAAAAGCTGCCATGAAATAATTAGTTGACCCCAGCAAAGCAAACCCAGCCACAGATTAGCTTTTTTCAATCATCCCTGTAAGGAGGTGTCTTTATTTGACCTTTTCGGTCAGTTTGGTTCTGGATGGTGTGTGTTGGTGGTTGTGTGCTTCAAGGTTTTCTCCCGGTGTGCGACACTGATCTAGAATGCTTGGCAGTGTTTCACAACCTCGGTTTGATTTGATTTTTTATCTTCTTTTTTTTATGAGGAATGATATTTGCATCCCCCATCCTCTCTCGACTGTTCTCTCTCTGTACTCATTCTTGATCCATTCGCTCTTTCTTCATCATCGCTCACATACAGTTAGAGCCAATGTAGGCGAATTGTAGGATGTGTTTTGTGCGTGCGTGCGTGTGTGTGTGTGTGTGTGTGCTGCATCTTGTTGTTGCTGTCTGTTCAATAGAAGAGTTGCACATTTGGATGGATTATTCACTCTCTCTGTCTCTCTCCTCCATCATGTACATGTTTTTTTCTGTGTCTTTTCATGTGGACTGGCTCCTCCTCCTGCATCCCTCCATATTTCTGTCTTTTCTCTGTCGTGCTCTCTCCCTACCCTTCCTCCTCTTTCTGTATGATGTGTATTGGATTGGGAAGGCTGCCAGCCTCTTTTTGATTGGTCTCTTGCTGCATCTGATGCTTGCTGATTGGCTCGTTTTGCTCACCACTGGTGATGTGATGCGCTCTTGATTGGCTGTGCGTAATTTTTGTATGAACTCTTGGATTGATGTTTTTTGCATTGTGTTCAACTGATGAATCTGCCGCTTAATTCACCTTCTTTTTCCCTCCCTTATTTTTTAAAGGTAGCACTATAATGGTCTTGGATTTCTTTTTGAATGCATCTGTTCTGGAATATTTTGTTGTTTTCTTTGTTCCGTGTGCCAATGGTTGTATTGTTTGTCTGCCAAACTGCCTGATACTCACCAGGATCCTTGTTTTCAATGTCTTTCTCCTTCAAAAGAAGCGCATGCATCAATTACCATCGCTGCTCATCAACAGAATTAACCTCCGTCATAACTAAAAGAAACTGTTTATAAGTATAATGACACCTCAGACTTCAAGTACAAGAATATTATGAAAACTCTGATCATTTATACTTTTCAGCTTCAGAATAAAACACAAACTTAAAACGTTATCGATCTCTGCATCATTTGGACCATTCCTCAATACCAGTGTTTCTAATGAAGTGGGTTGAAATGGCCTCTGACCACTTCCTCTGGTGTCCAGGTCAATAACGCCACAGCCAGAGTGATGACGAACAAGAAGATGACCACGCCGTATTCGAACGGAGAGGGCCTTGCTGCTCTTCCATACGGTAGTACATCCTGTGTATACTATACTCTTTTCTGTACAGATAGTATCACATTATCAATTTTGAGTAATACAATATAAACAGATAATGTAGAAATGTTATGAATGTTAATGAAATGAATTATGTTTTATGGATAATGTGTAGGACAAAAAACTTATTTTGTTAATTTTCCTCACAATTTGCTTGTCATCATGATTTGACTGATACACTTTTGTAAATCATACCATGATTCTATAATCATGAGGGGATTTAACATGCGTCATCCGGTTACATTGATTATTTGATTATTTTAAACAAGTCGTACAAATGTGTTACCGCTTTGGGGATTTTCCTGTTGAGTACTTTTACAAACTGGTGTTGCATGTTTCTGTTGACTACAGCTGGATGGAAGTTGAGTCCCATGGTTGGAGCGATGTACAGTCCTGAGCTCTATACAGGTGAGACGACACGTGTCATCTGCATCTTTTTTTAATAATTTTAGAAATCTCTGTCTGATTGTGGCTCTAATATCTTGAGAACCGTTCGTCATATTGACGTAACACTTGGCATGTGTTTGGTTAAAGGCAGAAGGAAGTGCAATGTCGACTATAGTGTGATAAGTTCAGTCTGAACTTTGAACAAACAGGTGAACAGCTCTTTGTGCAGCAGTGGTGGTGCAGCTTCAGGGTTCTGTGGACCGAGTCCCTCAGCTGGTCTTTGCTTGTCACGGCTTGATTACTGCAGGTCACTTTTACAGTTTCAGAAAGTAATCTGCAACCAGCATCACCACAGGCCAAACAAACAGCTCGTTCCGAACAGACAGGATTAGAACAGGCGCTGCACATAAACAGAGATGTGATGAAAAAAGTAAAATAAAACATTAGAAATGATAATAGAAGCTGCTCTCTCTCTGTCTTCATGATTTCTCTCTCTCTCCTGCTCATTCAGTACCAGGGTTCCCATACCCAGCAGCGGCAGCAGCTGCTTCCACTGCGGCGACCTTTCGAGGCGCTCATCTCCGGGGTCGTGCCCGGCCCGTCTACAGTGCAGTCAGGGCAGCTGTGCCACAACCTGCCATCCCTACATATCCTGGGTAAGCACACATAAACAGCATTCCAAACTACAGTAGCAGTACTGATAATAAAAAGTTATGTCATACGTACCTTCTTAAATGCATGAGTTCACTTAGTTAAAACAGTCATTTATAATTGTGCATGCTGTGTGTTTGAATATATTTTTATTAAGATAATGACGTTGATCGCTTGCTGAGCTGAAATACCATTTCCTTGTACCTCTGGAGTAGCAATGATATGACTCTTCAGTGCATTCAAATCAAATGGAACAGTATTTTTACTAGATGTTAGTCTCACCGGCTGCAGTAGCAGTAGTATCACTCTGTAGTCGGTGTGTTCGTATACAAAGAGGTGGTATTTTTGTCTTGCATGTTGCACGGTGTGTAATAATCTCACCCCTCTTTCTCTTCTCTCTTTCACAATCTGTTTGGCACCGTTTTCTCACTTCTCTCTCTCCCCCTCAATTGCCACCCTCGTTTGTTATTTTCTGCAATGCCCACACGGTGGCGCATCACACCATTATTTCTTTTTGTTTGTTTCGACATTCCACCACCACTCCTCTATATTCTCTCCTTTCCTTCTTTCCTTTCTCGTCTCTCTCTCTCAGTGTGATGGCCTATCAGGATGGTTTTTACGGTGCGGCTGATCTCTATGTAAGTATACCGCTCTCTCTCCTCCACTGCCTCACCTCCTCACCTATGTTTCCCCCATCTTGCCTGTGGGTTTTCAAGTGTGAAACGGCACAGACCAAACCCAGAGACGTGTACTTTTGGGTGTTTACATTCATCAAGAGACACAATCTATGTACTGTATACCCAATCGTTAATTTCTCCAGTTATGTTCACTTTTCATCAGCATGCACCGTCCATCCTATACATATAGAAACACAAACAATCCAACACAAACACACCTTAACCACATTCATGAGTAGACTCCTCGAGGGTTTGTCTCTGTGCATTTGTGAATTAGTTTGAACCAATGTGATTATGAGCATGTGTCTGAGTGTGTAATGGTGTGTTGTATGTGCGTGTGTGTGTGACCAGGTTGACAATAGCTGTTTCTGTTCTCTCTGTAGACTAGTGTTTCAGGACATTAGTGGCAGATTGCCCCAGGTAGGGTTGACACACTCTGTGTGAGAGCCAGTGTGCATCCTCCTCGTCTCCAATGACTGCGTGCTGCTAGACATTATTGACCATCTGAGATTGAAATGCCTTCTCTGTCTTCTACTAACTCACTGGATTCTGACATGGGTGGAGTTGCGGAAGGGGGAGAAAAGAATTAAGTTTCAATCTGAATCCTAAAGAGCATACGAAATAAAACTGTCTCTCAAAAAATATCTTGTCAGGAGAAGTGAATCTATATGTTCCAGGAAAATTGGATGCAGAGAAGGACAGAACTTGAACAGTGGGTCACTTTCTTTAACAGGATGCTGCACTGGTGGTTATCTGGTGCAGATAATTTTGCACATATAACACACTAGCTTACTCGTAAGTGTGAAAACTAAAATATTGGCATCTACCCTGATGTTATCACCTAACATTCATCAAAATTCATCCAGGATTTTGATGCAATTTATGTAATTCTTGAGGCAAATGAACATTATATCATATTATTTGACAAATTCGCACCCTTTTTTTTAGGATTTGTTTCCAAATATTTAAAAAATGGGTAATTTAGGTTAAAAAGCAGGATTTTGTTACACTACATCTTCATCAATACCCTTTAAGACTAAAACAATTATTATAACGTAATTGCAACTTCGCAAAGACTATGAAATAATAATATGACATGAATAAAGACACTAAAAGCTGAGAATATGCAGTTGACAGAGGGATGCAAGAGAAAAATTATTTATTCCATCAGCAGTTTATTCAGACCCCTTCCAGGAATCTCCCTATCTGTTTCACCTGTGGCATGCTAACTGAATCAGTGTCAGCATGCAGACATACTTACAAGGCTGACCCCCCCCCACCCCTCCAAGTCCTCCCTATTTCCTCCCATTCTTTTCTTTTCTTTCTATAGACCCCCCCATCTTTCTGTCACTCTTTCTTTCACTTTTTCTCACTCTGACCCCGTTCAGACCTGGTATTTGCATCTGCCCTGAGTGATCCGATCACAAGTGGCCAGCGCTGTGCACGGGTCTGAATGCAACTAAATGCGTCCTCAATGCGTCCTGGGACCAGATTTGAACCACTACAGTTTCAGAGTGAATCTAAAGTACACTCAATGCCCATACGGTAATTTGTTTGTATCCATGATATCAACGCTGATCACCACATAATGACTGATAATTTTTGTAAGCTGGTAAAATCTTTCTTAACAGCACAGTGGCACGAGATCCATTCAGCTCCTCCTGACTCCTCTCTCACTGACACTCTCTCTCTTGCTCACTCACTTGTGCCGACACACACCAACACAGGGACATCAGGCACATCTGTAAACTCTGACTGGGTCAAAATGACATAATTTGGTCCTAGTGAACAGAAAACAAACATGTATATAATTATTTGCATATAGAACGGTGCGAGATCTGATCACAGGACGTATTTTAAAGCCAGGTGTGAATAGGGCCTCTGTTCATTCCATCTTCTGTCCTATACATTTTTCTTTACCTGCTCTCACTTTCTTCTGCAATTTCTCCTCCTTTTGTCCTATAATCTTTATCACATACTGTGATATCACCTCCTTTATCATCATGTTACCTTCCTCCTCTCCCTCCACTTCCCCACCCCCCAGTCCAGCCTTCTTCCCATAGCAGCAACTGTGTGGTCCTGAATGTGGGGACATGGTCGCGACTGATTCTTTAGGGTAGAATGTGGCGGTGTGTGTTTTTTTTTGCATTTTATTTATTTTTTAATGAATAGGTTACATGTTTTGCCCTAATACACTGTACGTTCTGAGTTGGGATAGCATGCTGTGTCTATCAGTGATTGATCACTGGCCACGTGAGCGTATTTGTGTGTGTGTGTGTGTGTGTGTATGTGTTTCCGTTTTTTTAATCTGACTGGCTGACCTGTCTTCTTACACCTGTAGTTATTTTGTTGTGTCTGTTCATCAGCTGTTCATCCAAACATAAATAATGACACGATCATCCTGCCGCCCCCTCCCCTTTCTTTAACTGTGGGTTTTTGGTAGGGGAAGTTGGGAGGGGCACAGTTATGGGTATGAAATCTCTCTCCCTCCCTGTCCAACGCTCAGTGGGAAAAATATTAACTTAGAAAATGATTTCAAACAGTAAAATCCTCAACAAAATCCTTCCCCGGGTTTGTCATGGAGGGAGAGACACACACAGAGCCTGAGCTACGTCCTTGTGAATGCTGTACTGCACCAGATTAGCCAGTTTTGCTGACTGCTTGTTAATCTTCCGCTCTCTTCTCAGCATTTTTTCTCACAACGTAACCCTTTAGATTCACTACTAGTCTGTTAGTCTGCAGAGGAAAAACAGGAATCTGTTAACAAGCATTTACTCTCTTTTTCTGTCCCGTCCCACCTCTCTCTTTTCATTTGTGTCTCTCTCTCTCTCTCTGCTACTGTACACAATGCCCTCTTCCCCCGTCTGTCCTCCTCCTCATCGCCTCCTCACAGGGTGGCTATGCAGCGTATCGTTACGCCCAGCCAGCTGCGGTAGCAACACCTGCGGCGGCGGCAGCCGCAGCAGCAGCTTACAGTGACAGGTAAGTGGGATATTCAGTACATCTCAGAGCCTGATCTGACAGGACAACACCTGCAGAACTAGGTCTTGAGACAGATGTAGTGCCTAAACAAATCACCGGCCAGGAAGTGAGCTTTAAACATGACCTCCATCCTTCCTAAGATTCTAGAAGATGATTTTGGGCTTTGTACAGAAATGTACCTCCTTCAATTAAAATCTACTTTTTCACCTCGGTCACATGTTGATTTTTTTTATACCATGATGCCTGATTCTAATTTGAGGAACACAGATTCATTTTTATGGTTTTAGATTCTATACAATGCATAATTCTTGATGTATCTGCTGTTTTCTCTCAGCTATGGACGAGTGTACACGGCAGACCCCTATCATGCTGCACTCGCCCCAGCCGCCTATGGAGTTGGAGCCATGGTAAGTCCATTTATATTCTACTATTTAAAGGATAAGCCTCCAATTATTCTATATTTTTTTATAACTGACATTGCTCACGTCCGCCTCTCAGCACGTTCCTATCGTGTCTGTAGCACCAAGCCACAAGATGCAAAGCGAAGATTTAAATTTATTCAAACTTAAAAAAGAGGCTCCAAAATTGTACATTTGTTGAAAACATTTTAGCCACAAATTACTATGCATTAAATGCTTTTTGTGTTTATACCACTAGGATCCAGGCTGGATAGTAAACTAAGCAAAACATGCAACAGCTCTGGGACAACACTTAACAGAACTTAGAGAAGATTTGTTCTTTTGACTTGAATGATATGTAATGGTAAATATGTGCAATAAAAACAGAATATTAAATACATGACTGGTACAACAAATGGTACACTTAGCACATATAATACAATATGATAAACTTTGGGTGATTTCCTCGGGCCGTCAGCCGGTTAATGTGACCAAGATGCTTAATTAATGGTGTCATATTAAATGTAGTCATTGATTTTATTCACTAATTGTTTTTCTTTTACAGGCAACGCTGTACAGGGGAGGCTACAGTAGATTTGCCCCTTACTAAGGATACTACATTTCCCAGGAGCTCCTTTCTTCCATTGAATTACTCTAAAAGAGCTCCCTCTGTTGTCGTGGAGGTGGACTGCACCCAGTTTTAAAGCGTGGATTCAACCACAGCAAAGAAATTTCAGATCCCACCCCAGAGCGGTCCCACGTTTTCTTATATATGCTACTACAGAAATAGAGGAATGCTGTATTAAAGACTGATGAATGGCCTTTACATTAAAAAAAAAAAAGATGGAAAAAAAAGAGACTTAAAATGGCCACCTTCCCTATTGCACGGCTGTATTATAGTCCCCTTCTTATTCCCTCCGCACTCAGCAGCACAAGACTCGAGATGGAGCCCAGGCATTCTTCCAAAGGCTGTATGTGGATAACTGACATTTAAACAGCTGTCGACCATGTAAGGCGAACAGGCCGAAAGCTGTGGCCCGCACACGCTCGACATTTAAGGAGAGGGAAGCAGGAGAGCGAGGTGTCCACAAAATGTGGAGCAGTAGGAAGGAGTGAGGAGCATCGACCGAGCATCCAAACACAGATTTCTAAGCAGAATGATGAGTCACTATAACAATAAAACACCCACTAATGAGTTTTGGAAGTCCTCTTTAACGTGGGCAGATGGTAACGAGAGAGGATTTCCTTACTCGTTGTGTTCTGGTAGGAGGGGGAATTGAAAGATGGCGGCGTGCAGAGATGATGCGATGATTTTTAACGCTACAGAGATCATGTCCGAAAGCTAAAGGAGGGAAGGTTATCAAAGCTGTTCCTTACCTCGAGTTTTCTTAGTATGTGGAAATGGTGAACCTTTAAACTTTAAAAAAAAAAATTATGATATGCAATTAGTTTAGAGAAAAAAAGTTACCAAATTATTATTATTATTATTGTAATTATTCTTATTAAAAAAACATTATTTTTGTTTGACTCAGCCACACAGCAGCCACTGCTGTTATGGGACGTGTAGATTAGAGTGAAATCAGAAAAATAGCCTCTATTAAAGTAATATTCCACCTTTAGTCAACATAACACAACTATAGATTCACTTCATCCTTTCATGCACAGGATTTCACTACGCTCTGTTTGCAGCCACCACTCAACACTACAGGAAGTGTAACACTACACTAATTAAAAAAAAAAAAACATTTGCTCATTTAGTTGTTTTTTTTAAAAGATTAAAATCATCCTCCATCCAAAATCCTGGAGTTTGAGCATTTGTTGATCCTTTTTAAAGGTAGAGATTTATTATTTGGATATTTCCCTTCACGCTCCATCTTTTATAGAGCAGAGTCTAACATTGAATGAGTCTTCCTGAAACCTACTTTAGTTGGTAATTGTGTTCGCGACGCTGCCAGCGGCAAGTACTGAGCAAGAGAGAGATTCTGCTGGCGAATGAATAGAAAATATTTAAATGCAAAACACCTTACTATTGTGCATATTTCTATACCGTTGTATTTCCAAAATGTGGCTGTTTTTTGGCTTTTGTTTTTGTTCCAAAGATTTGTAGGAAGCACATTTTTCTGCCGTATGTATAAATATATAATCTTTATTATTGTTATCATAATCCTTGATAATCCTATTGCTGTCTTTATTTGCTTTCTTTCATCTTTTCATTTTTTATATCTTTAATTGTTCTTCAGTAAGGTGCAAGGCCTTGAGCTGAGAGCGTACCTGAGTAGTGACAGACTACGGGTATGCTTGTAACACTACCATACCTTATTTCCTCCTCTTAGTTAAATATTCAGTCAATCTAGGCTGGTGTTTGAATTTGTTTGGTTTTTTGGTTGATTATAGGATTTGCTAGCATGACATTTATTATATTTCAAAATATGCAGGAAAGGCTGGATTATTTTTTCTTTCCATGTCCATATTTTGCAGGTGACTGAGACATTTGGAAGAAATAGGCCTGTAGCACTTTGTTAAAATCCAACTGCTTTCTTGTCTTTTTCCGTTTTTTTTTTAAAATATACATTTTTGTAATGCAAACTCCTTACATTTCAGTTGTAAAATCCGTCAGCTTGGCCGATTTCCAGTAAAATGCTTGAAAGTGTTGTCCTCGACCACACGCAGGTTAAAGGACCAGTGTGTAGGATTTAGTGATATCTACTGGTGAGGTTGTTCATTGCAACCCCTCCCATCACCTCTGTATGTCAAATCATTCAGCAGAACCTATGGTGGCCTTCAGGTAGAGTATATAGGTGAAAGGCCCTCTCTCGAGACAGAGATTGGCTTGTCCACTCTGGGCGACTGTAAAAACATGTCGGTGCAATGTTGTTGGTTCAGTGAAAGAGGACATGCTCTCTGTGTAGATATGAAGGGCTCATTTTAAACTAACAAATTAAAGTTTCAGGTGATTATACACGAATGAAAACATAATTATGAATACTATGTTATATTTAAATGTCAATACATCCAAATCACACACACTGGTCCTTTAATATTCCAAAATGGTGAAAAATAAATGGGTTTTTTTACATTTATGGAAAAACCTGCAGGTCATTAAGTTGCTTCTTTTCTATCAAATGTGCTGCTGTTTTTTTCAGTTAAAATATCTCCATATTGATATAGAATGTGCTCTGGACTAAGAAAAAAAGTAAAGAACCTAGCCAAAGATGCTAACCAACAGTCCCTAGCACGTTCTGGTTCCCAGCTTGAGAAGTGTTACACACAGAGTCGGACTTCTGGAGCCCCTGTAGGCATGGACAAACCAGCATGAGCGAGTCTTGTCAAGTTTAAAAAAAAAAACAAAAAGAAGTTTGCATGAATCTTGTCTTTCATATTTGACTCCTGAGCAGCCGAGCCCAGTTGTGTTCTTTACCCATAAACTCTGTGGAGAGTGACAGGCAGCTAGCGGTTTGAAGCTAGTTCGACACAACAGTACAGTGAAGAAGTCCTTCTGACAAACAAAATGGCTGCCGCACAAAGATCATTTTCCTGTTGTGGTTTCATTGCCACTGTATTATAGTAAAACGATGTGGCCATTCTTCATAGTTGTTATGGTTTCGATGACCAGTCCTCTTCCTCTGTCATGTCTATATCCCCACCTTGACTGCCATTATGTTTTTTTGTTATTGAATGTCCATATAAAATGTTTTATATAAAATGTTTTGTTGTGAACCAGTTTCCGGGTTCTCTTATTTGGTGTTGTATTTATTTAAAATGATGAGAGAGCATTGTTTTCCAGATTCTCACATGTCAAGAGGTTAGTGCTGAAAACTACCTCTGACTTTATCTTGAACTATAAAGGGTGCAAGCAATCTCTTGTCCGTCGTCGTTTGCCTGTTTTTGACAATAATCTCTCATGTAAGTGACTAAATCCTCAGCAGTGTGTCATCTCTGGTGTAAATGAGATCAGCGGTCATCAAGAAAATTACCAGGAAGAGAATCTTCAATATATTTTCATCTGTAACCCTTGGTGTCTTCATGTTAGCTGTTTTTTATTTTGACCTGAGATACAGTTCCCATGCGACAGTTCCTGCGATAGTTCTTTTAAATTTTAAGTATTTCATTTTCATCCCTGAAAAATATAAGTTTGCAATGGAAACATTACTGACTTAGTATCGACCGTGTAAAGAACTCTGTTTCAGGTCAACTGATTAATGTAAGTTCAGTATTAATTCTCCTTTCACAATGTTTTCGTCTCTAACTCCAGAAACTCAGCCAATAATCAGACCCACTTGACTCCCTCATGAAGAGATCAGTAAGTACAATTCATTTTTAAGAATGTCATAATGGCCAAAATTTCCACCCGTAAGTTAAAAGTCTAGATGATTCAATCACACTTTTCAACCTCATGGTGGCACTAGAGGAAAACCCAAGAGATCACCAGAGTCAGGATGAAATGTCAGAAAACCATTATTGTGGCAATACATTAAATAATTGTTGAACTAATACAGTCTGTACCAAAGTGGCATAAATATTGATAGTAGCTTCAATAATGCAGATAGTGATGCATTCAATCATCACTCCCACACATTTATACTGCAACAAGCAGAGAAGTCATTTCTTAGGGGAAACTATTTATTGACAGTTCTATTCAGCTGTTCTTCACAATTCCTATTGACAGTGTGCACACATTTACATTCATAGCTCTTAAAAATCAAAATATATCTTTTATAAACAGCTGTACATTAAGAATGGTGAACTCCAAAGAGGGGGCAGGGTCATGGAGTGGAAAAGGCAGGAGAGAGGAGTGACCGTGCAATTACACCTGCATACAACAGACTTGGTCCATTGTCTCTCAGGTGTGCACAAGCCAAGTGCAAAAATATCAGGAGGAGGTAAATAAGTTTGCAGTCTTTGCTCGAAGCATGGACAGCTCGGTGTGTATATAAATAATTATAATAAATAATCTTATAATTACATTTTGACATGTTTTTGGATCAGCTTTGGGTTTTCTTTTTTGTGCAATGTTTCCCAAAACCCATGTGGGCCTAACGCATTGACAAACATCAGATCAGGTACTTTAGGAGGGGAGGGAGAAGAGGAGGGTGAAGGGGAGGAAAACTGGGCGAAGGAATATTGTTGCAGGGAGGTAAAGTAGATGGTTTTCTAGACGATTCCATATTTCGCCAGGTCGCTCAGCTCCATGTCACCAAAGGCTTCCCATGGGCAAACCACTGTGATGTCTGTGCCGAGACCCTCCATGCCGGGGATGTCGTCTCCGAATCTGAAAAAACAAAAAACAAAGACATGTTTTAATTTCCTGGTTATGTTTCACTTGACCTTTGGTCTGAGGAAATATTTTCATATCCTGTACTTACCCCTTCTGGCCTGGCTTAGGGGCCTTGCTCTTGAAGGTGCGAGCGGCCCTCTGCTTGAACTTGGGGGGGGCCTTCTTGTCGGCGGGTGCTGCAACGGCTGTGTCTGCCATTTTTTTTATAGTCTGAGAGAAAAAAAAAGTCAAAAGTCAGGTAATCTTGTTAATCTTCATGTGTAAGACCTTAGCTGATGTAACACACACAGGTGAGGTCCAATTTTAGACCAAAGCTGTGCAGATCCTTAAGACACAGTTACACAAACAGCTTTGTCTATTTTTACTCCTTGGCTTTAAAGATTACTCCTGGCTAAGTTACAGACTTGTACATCTTGAGACCTGCAGGATAATTTAATTCACTTAATTCCACAGTTAGTCAACACACATGCTGTACCTTGTAAATTATAAACTGAGAGTCAACTAATTTTCAACCTGCTTTAATCCCAACTATTTCTGACCTCTGTGGTGTCTCACAGAAAAGATCAGCAGGAATCTTCTGTGATGATACTAAAATTACTGTAGCACGTGTAATCAGTGTTGATTAATCAATTAGTTGTACATCCATTTTTTGTATCTGTACTTAATGATATTGTAATAAGATCTTTTCTAATTTACATGTCAGAGATCAAGTTCTAGTAATAAGTAGTTTATTTATTGCTATCACAGATGCTTTCACTGACATTGCCTGTATTTACAATTCAATACTATTTGTGTCTTTTCCCATGGGAAAAAGACTAAAATTCAACAGATTTCTGAACCCCCTCCCCCCTCCCCGAACACAAAGAAATACAAATTTGATGAAAGAACAGGTAATTGTTTGATCTTATTCACATATTGAACTGAAAATGCAAACTAGATGTAATAGTAATAATTAAAGGGTAAGGTTCTACAAATTCTCTGCATTGTCAGAATTTCTAAATGGCATTATGTCAATGCAGAGAATAAAGGAAGTGACCTCCATGGACCTCAGTGTCTCTTCAAAGTAAAAGTAAGTTATGAATTAGGTAAATGTTGCCTATATAACACTTTTAAAAACAATATTGACAAAGTTCTAGCAAAGGTAAACAGGACAATATATACAAAACAAAGATGCAATGTGTAAAACTAATAAAGGTATACATTTAGAAGAAGCTAGAGATAAGGCTAAGCAGTGCATCCCAGTACACATGCATGCCTCCTCAAATATTTTAAAATATTTTAAAGATCTATACACAGTGAGAGCTCTTCCATGATTCTCACTGTATCTTTCTGAAGTCCTACAGTGAAGTTCAGAGTGTGATCCTACCTGTTGTCGCAGTCAAACAAATGGGTTCTGTCCAAAGTTCCTCTTCTCAGTGTGAGTCTTTCTGGCGTCTGTACTGCTTCTTCTTATATACACCCCCTGCTAATCCCCCAAACATGCTCATCCATAAACTTCTCCTTTTTTTTTCCTAACTCCCCATCCTCTAATTGGCCTTTCTGCTCTATGAGATTAGGGAGGGGGCTCAGGATTCCACCATTATCCGTCAAGACGTGTGACGATGTTTACCTTACATAATGATGCCACTCTGAGAAAAACAAAGTAGAGCCTGATTGTTTTCTGAATATGTTCTTATAGAATAATGTTATTGTACAGTAATAATATATACATTCATGTATTATAACTGTAGGATGATATATTATTCTGCAATGACAATGAATGCATTTCACAGTTTTAAAACACTGATCTTGAATGTGCTGATATGAGTGAAAGTTTTAACATTCACTTTTGCAGAGCTTTCATCCACATCTCAATGTCTTCATCATCTGATTGAGAAAATGAAAGCTGTGGAAAAAGTCATAGAAAGTGGAGTTTGAATGTCAAACTTTTCAGTCACAGAATATAAAGATCATGGATTATAACTGCTGACTTTTCTAAATTAATGTTTTCTTTTATTTCTGCCCTTCGATTCCAATTTTCATGTGACATTATTGTTGAGGTAAATTGTCTCTGTCTCTACCCTCAGTCACTGCCATGAGACGAGGGATTAAAAGCTGAACGATGAAGTGATTTATTTGTCAGCAGTGAGCTAAACGGAGCCTCAGGACGTCTCTTTTACATCACATGCTCCAGATCAGTGTGCAGGCGACATCAGGGCACGTTTGTTTTCAAACCATGCCACTGTACATCCCAGGCTTTGGTATCTTAAAGGTTTCTAATCTGTTCTTTAAGTTTCTCTCATTCCTTTAACCCTCCCTCGTGTCTGAACTAGGTATGAGGTCACAGGTCATCCAAGCCAAGTCAGCTTTTTTAAAACTGATGTGTCATGATGACTAGAACTCAGTTGTCAAGGTGTCAGGTAATGGTTCAAGCTTATTCATGACCTTAAATAAACTGTATACTGCATGTATAAAACTAAAAACTACTTATTACAATTAAATGTAGTAGAGAAGTAGGCTTCAGTAAAATCAAAGAAGAATGTAGGGGACTTGAATCCTGGGAAGTTGGAAAATGATTTAATTCATTTATGTTGTAGTCAGTAATTATTTATCATAATAATACAGTTTAACAAATGTAGAAATCTAACATAAAATGAAATAATAAACTGTAATGTTTAGTATAACTATTATAATTATAAAAGTGTAAAATGTATAGATGATAAAATGTTGGGTAACACTTTATATTAGGGAACACATATCAACCATTAACTAGTTGCTTATTAGCATGGCTATTAGAGGCATATTGGCTCTTTATTAGTCATTATAAAGCACTTATTAAAGCCTTATTCTTAATTACCTTATTCTGCAACTACTACCTTGATTAACAGTGTTCCCTTAATAACCTCCTAATTACTGCTTATTGATGATAAGTAAGGAAGTCGATGTACATGAATTACAATCAAGTGCTTGTTTATGTTCACTTTGTGTGTTCCCTAATATAAAGTGTTACCAAATGTTGATAGAATGATTTTGAATAATATACACAGGTTCAAATAGTAGTTAGAGATGTTAAGTTATGTTATAAACACATTACAAAAGCTTTCATGATGCAGGGGTATGTGTGGGTAACAAATTGACTGTGGAGGCCTGTGACACAGACAGACAGACAGACAGACAGAGAAGAGACAATACATGTATTATGTTCAGATTTGTTTTGTCTTTAAATTGGTAGTCATGCTGTCGGTGCACTGCCAGCACACGGTGCCAACTTAAGATACACCTTGTATTTATATCTTTCATCCTTGATCTTGTCTATTTGTGGCTAATCTGGAATGGAAGAGGAGCGAGCGGAGTTGGCACATAGAAGAATGACAGATTGAACATCTGAGGGGATTAACAGCCTGCAGGACTTTAAAAGGGGACAGTTCGACAGTGAGAGGACAAACTGACAAGATCAACAGACAGCATCTTGAAAAACTGTTCTTCATAGACTTCAACACAAGGTAAGATGACACTGCAGTTCTCTCAGCTGGTGTTCAGGGGGTTCAATGCTCTTCTTGATGTGGCAACATGTGCTGCCTCAGATTTTCAGTTTTCTTAGAGAAGAGCAATGCAGACAGACAAATGGCTTCAGAGTTGTTATCAAGAGACATGGAGCTGAAAATGATACTTGTGTATACTTATGTTAATGGCCTGGTCGATGATCAGCTTGCTGAAGAGGATAGAAAACACTTTAATTTAACAAAAGTGTACGGAAACAGCGCAGTGTAAGATATGAATGAGAAGGCCCAAATGAAATTGAATACAAGCAAAGTGGCAAATTGAAAAGTTTTAATCCAAGGTTTAAAAGATCTGCAAGAAACTCACATTCTATGTTTTTCTCTCCTTTTTCTTTATGTCAGTAACTAAACGAAATGGCAGACGTCGCCGTTGCAGCACCTGCCGACAAAAAGGCTCCTCCTAAATTCAAGCAGAGGGCCATGCGCACCTTCAAGAGTAAGGCACCTAAACCAGGCCAGAAAGGGTAAGACACATTACGATCACACTTTCTCTTAGTGTGCAACTACCCTGTTGTCAGTTTACCACCAGCCTGACTTTATAAACATCAGATGTTTTTTGTCTCCAGATTCGGAGATGACATCCCGGGCATGGAGGGTCTGGGAACAGACATCACCGTGATTTGCCCATGGGAAGCCTTTGGCGACATGGAGCTCAGCGACCTGGCGAAATATGGAATTGTTTAGACCTCTCTCCTCTGCCTTTGCCCCTATTTGCCACTATAGTCGCTCATGTATTCCTACTGTTGTTTAAGCAGCTGAAGATCTACTACCTGTGTGCTTTAGAGAGGAGGCAGCCCTTCATGATTTAGAGGTTTGACCTGGAAAAATAATATTCTGGCACTCTGTCTTGTCCAATGCACTTTAATTGCCCCTGCCTTTCCTGCAATTCACTATCATCCTCTCATACTTTTTTCATCCCTGCCTTCTCTTTTATCCAAAACCTCTCTTTTTTTCCTATTTTCTCTCTTTCTCTGTATTGACAAATCTAGACAAAGGAAAAATGACAAATGTAATATATTGTTAATCGGATAAATCAGATTAAATTTTGGTCATTTTGTTCTCCAGGGAAAAAAGTCTCTGCTTTGTCTGTTCTGTCAGTAGAGAGGAACAACTCCATAAAAATAATAAATGTGGATTTTCCATAGAACATATGTGATCGTGTTCTTTCTTTTACCAACACAGAGAAATACATACATGTTGTTTCGCCTCTTGTGACTTTCACTGTTTACTGGCCTCACTCAATGCACATACACTTAGCAAAATAAAGCTCTTAGTCCATTGTTGTTTTAGTTTCCGCACTGTTATATTCATCTCTCAAACTGTAAAAATAAATCTGTCTTCAAGGACAGAGGCTGGTGGAAAATAGAAAACAGGGAAGAAAACTTCAAGCCGTTGTTTCCATGGTAACAAAACCTTCTTCTTCACAAAAACGGTCCACTCTATTTCTCCAGAAGAAAAGAGAGTTAACACTAACACGAACCCTAACCCACCATTGACATCATATAGGCTACTTCAGAAACTGAGGACATGCACTCTTTAAGATATAAATGAAATATTTAGCAGCTCCTCTGGTTATATCTATGTTTGTGTTGTTTGCTGGTGGCCTCCAGATATCAATGTGCATCTGTGTCACTGCACCAATTAGCTGCCTTCAAACGGGGAGCTGACAGAGAGGACAGTGCTCTGTGCAACGTGGCATAAACATAACAAACCTAATGTTGAATCCTTTGGCCACTTTATCATCAGGGACATGAAGCAGAAAAAGTGGATGAACACAGAGAATGAAAGAGTGAGAGGAGATGAAACAAAGGTCTGGAAAATGACATTTAGACTGATGAACCTCACATAACCAAAGTGTTGTATTATTATCATATTAGTTAATAGTTATAACATTTCTGTGAATATGAATGAATGGATGGATGAATGACTGTATGTATAGTGATTTTAAGGTAGAAATCTCAGGGGCAATATCTCATTCTACTGTGAGCTCTGAGCCTTTAACATATGAAGCCCACACAACATCTCAGTGTAGAGCAGTGGTTCCCAAACTTTTTAGATACATTTTTCTAGTAGTCTTCAGCCCCTCATCACTGGGTGCAAAGAGCTACCACTTACAACAAGTTCAACTAAAAATAGATTTTTGTGCTATTTCTTTAATTTGCAAGTATTAGGGCCATATGGATGAAATCTTTTTTGAGATTTTGAGAATAATTTAATATTGAGAGAATAAAGTTTAAATTGAGAAGAAAGTCTTAATAGAACAAAAATTAAGTAATAATTTAATGAGAAGTTATTTAGGAAATAACCAGCAAGGAGAACCAATATTTGCCAGAGCTCCACTTGAAGACTACAGCCCTATTCTTGTAATCTCAGATTTGTTTCCCTTTCCATGGCTCTAATTCATATTTTAGTTTGAGCATGAAGAGCAAAGCTACAGCCATGAGAAATATTTTTTTATACATGTACACTAGCGTATAAGGTTTTGTTGTTGCTGACAATGATGCATACCAAAATCTCTTACCCAATAACAACTCAGACATCCAGGAATCACCCACAAATTATAGCATGTGGAAAAAAAAACACAGTTCCTAGAAGGAGAGACTTGATCAACAAGGCCATGTGTCCGTGACTGCACCCTTCTAACTTTGTGTATATGTCTCTGGACATCAGCTTGACTAAATATCTTTACACAAATCAATGTTCTAACATTACATATAGATATAGATTCTTTTCCAAATGCCAGCAGCAGCTTGAACAAAATAAAATTAGATTTTAAAGATTTCTCAGAGAGCTCAGTGCAGAAGGTGAAATTATCTCAGGTGATACTTGGGACCAGAGGATGTTGTTTTCCACTTTGTTTTTTGCTCTGACATGAAGCCATGACTCTCAGTCTGAGGCGAGGTAAGCTGCCATCTTAGGCTCTAAGAGGATTGGGATTTATCCATATGTGTCATTACAGACGTACACGGGTTTTAAAAGTCAGAGATGTTTTCTTTAGAGTTTACCATGACTGTTACTTACAGGAACACATGTACACACATGTACACAGTTGTATTAAGGGGGCAGAGGCTTGTAGGGAAGTGGTGGTGCAGGTGCAGGGGCAGCAATTTTCTGTGGGTTTGTGGTTAAGTCCCTGATTCCCCGACACCCAAGTCAAGAAAGCACATTGGTGTGTAAACAAATGCAGGAGGTGATCCACTGTAGCTGTTCCTCATGGGAGCAGCTAGGATTACAACATGCACACATTGATGGTATTTTTACCATGTGATCTGAGCCATATTTTACATTAAAAAGTTCAATTTGAACTATGATCATGCATTTAGCATAATTTGTAAACATTGCAGATGTGGGTGGATGTTATCATGCACGCCTCTCTATATGTAAAATTTCATTCATTATAATAGTTTTTAAATGAATGAAGCTCAGAATACAAACATTTGATTTAAATCATGACAAGTTTCAACAATACACATGCAACTGATGCAAACCGTAGCTTGTGACATATTTATCTGCAGTAGCTGTTGTAAATAAGCAGTCGCCATTTTGTTTTATTTCTGTGCTGAAGTATTTTTCACCTCGGGTCGACTATCATCAAATCACAGGTTTTATCAGACCACCTTGATTATTACTCAATAAACAAAAATGAAAAAACTGATATTATCAGCTTTTCCACACTGTGGTTATTTCCATTTATTTTCTGATGTGCACAAATCACCTGTTTATTACATAATCACAGCCTGTAATTGCAGTGTCATGCCACATGTTTTGGTCCCTGTATTAAATGCTGATGCAGATTCTGTCTCCTGTGCAGGTGAAGGATTAAACGCTGTCATCAAGGCCGAGGGCTTCCCCATCAGACAGTATTCAGTCTAAGGTACCCACCCATGAAATCCAAACTGAAAACAGTTTCACCATCACTTTCACCTACATCATATTAATCCTAAACCATCAGCAGTTGGACACTTCAGACAAAACGATGTGAATCTGAACTGACACTGGATGAGAGGTGGGGTCCACGCTGGACAGAGCTGAGACCCATCCACACTCACATTCACATCTACAGCTGATTTAAAGTCCCAAACATACCACTTAAAAAATCTTGGATTTTTTGAAGTATATAATTTTGATAAATTCAAATGATGTGGATATTTTATATTACTTTTCATTTTATGCAGTGTGTTATTGTGAAGTGGTTTTCTTAAATGGTTGTTTTTTTCTTCAATGTTGTAGATGCATCAATCATCTAATTTCAAACCTTTAAAAAGACCTTTAAAGGTGATTATTTTAATAATCTTGATATTTCATACTTGATGTTTCTCGTTTCTTCAAATGATAAATGTGCACATTTGTGTGAGTAAATTGCTTAAGTGAGCCACCACCAGTGTGAGGAGCAGCAGGGTCTGAGGATTATTACCACATGATGTGAGACCTTCACACTCAGGCTGTGTCAAAGCTTAACAGGGTTTAACATTGTGTACCTGAAATATAGTGACGTCTGAAACCTGCAGGCCACAACACAAACACAAGTAATCCATCCGTCCCAGGTTTACCTGCACCCCCTATAGCTCTCATCTGAATGTCAATTCTGTCTAATGTGTTGGGAGCACTCACGCAAACATGATTCAACCTAGTAAATGGCATGATTCTTTGAAATGACAGATGCATCTAAAAAGACATGATGTACCGCAGGGTTTGTGTGTAGAACACAAACATTTATATCCTGCACAGTGCTGGATGAAAATGTTTGTATATGAAGTACATGGCAGTTGCATTGATGTTCAGCATCTGACTGAAGTTTACCTATTGTGTAAAATCATCATCTACATGGTAGATTTAAAAACTTACAGTTTTATGAATTGTTGCTAGTTTATGCTGCTCTGATTTTAAACAAATTAAAATTATTTTTATTATTGTATGACAAGTATTTGGGAAACTCCAGAGTTTAAGTTTTCCTGAAATAGTCCAAGTGTTGCCACAGAAAACAAACCAACAACACAGGGTAAAAAATCTGATGTTTTAATTTCTGCCCCTGTGTGATTCTAATCATCACTTTTGCTGTGTTTATTTGTAGCACCAGCTAAATAAGCAGCTGGTGCTGTAATTTTAACCCCAACTGCATCCGTCCTGCGCCTGTCAAACACTTCACACTGCACCACAAAGAGTCAGAAACTGCCAAACAGAACATTTTTCCATTTATTTCTGTCCGTTCTGCTTTTTTCCCTTTCATTCCTTTTCATTTTTTGCCATTCTCCAGGATGCTTCATGTGTCAGGCATGCTGTAAATCAAATGTAAGTTAGAGATGGTAAAGAGGGTTTGTTGCTTTTGAGAATGCAGCTGGAAGCAGAAATAAATATCCTAAAGGAGACATTTATGCAGCGATTTAAACAAACAGACGTTTTCTTGTTTGGATTAAACGTCAGAGTGAAATAAAAACAGATTAAGAAATAGAATGGCTGTATGCTAAAAACTATTCCTTCATGGATTTGAATCATCAATTTTAAACACAACCTGTGTTTGTTTATTTTCATAAACACAAAAAATATTTTATGGTTCTTGCTTAAGAAACAACATACTGTTCTGTGTATTTGTTAAATGGGTATTGAGCAATGTTAGAAACACCCCCAATTAACCCCAGAACTACTCCTCTTCTTCTTCTCTTGTACTTATGTATTCTATTATTTATGGATACTTTGTACAAACTAAATAATCACACAGTAACGTGTGTGTAAACTCAGCTGTGTCTGTGTGGTTACACCAGAGAGACAGAAAACATATTTGTAAGTAGATTTATTCTCAGTGGTCGTCACCTGGAAGAAGCTACACGCTAATGCAGGTGGTGTCCGTGTTGTGACGTCTGTAGTTTGTATTTTACTGAAGTCTGTGACGTTAGTGTTGCCCTGATTCACAGTGTTAGTGATTTCCATAAGCCTCCTGTGAACATGCATCGTTCTCCCTGACCCTGTAAATGAGGTCAGAGCTTTGGTTTTGTTAATGATAATAATATTACATCACTACACGGACAAACCTGTATTCAATCATTTCAATCAGACGTGTTGGATAAGGGAAACATTTCATTTTACATTTAGTTCCATTATTGTTTGAATTTTATTCGTGTGGGTCTGGGATTGAAAGTTGTGTACATTCAATTTATAAGATATATTTAATAAAAGTTTTAATTTAAGAGCAAATATACAATATCATATTCTCATCATTCTCAACTCTTATTTTCCATGTTAGATTATTCCTCTTTTCTTGATGGATCAGATTATTTCAGCCTCCTAAATTTTCCTGATCACATTTGTGCATAAGTCTTTTATTTTTGTTTGAAAATCAGAATCAATTTTTTATAGCCTATATTTAGAAATTACCTGGATTTCTTTTTATTTATGAAAAGAAAGTTTGTAGGATTCAGACCAAAACTATTGTCCTGAAAGAGTTCATTGTATTTTTGTGCATCCATCGGTTTTTTTCTGCCCTGTGGCCACACTGTGACTTCCCCGCAGTTTTCCAGTGAACTCCTTTTGTGTGGCAACAATGCTCACAATGTAAAATGTCAAAGTTTATATAAATTCAACTTTTTTAGTTTTAGTTTGATAGATGTGGCGCTGTCACAAATAAATCTGTTTCAGAGGTGTTGTGTTTTTGCTTTAACACGACAAAAGACAACATTTCTGTGGTGGTTGTGGGAGCTGCTGTTCAAGGGCTCTTTCTGTCACAATTAAAACTTTTTATTCGACTCACTTGACTCAAAATTTAGATTTTAATAGTTAGTCAATACAATTGTTTTGCTTAGTTTGTTGTCAAGACACTTGCTTGCAGAGGTGGTGTGTCCTGCTGCACAAACAGTCATGAGGTTGTGTTGACTCCACTGTGGCAAATAAGCTCCTCTACACCACAAAGAGATTTGTTTTTCACTGCATCTGTCAAATGAAATTCTTTTCTTTCTGGGTCTGACCTAATGATGCCTGTTTATATGACTTTTAAATTTCATTTCAAACATCAGTAATTGTGCGTTACTCAGCTGATCTGATCAAATCCTCTCTCTAATGGTGTAGTTTGGTTTTCTTCAGTATGAGGATGTTTGCAGATAATTATTTATTATAATATAATTATTTACTCAAATGGAGGAAATGCATTTTAACTTTAACCATATCATCATTTAATACATTTAATTGAAAAATGTATTATAAATATAATTATATAATACATTCTAAATGTATATCACCATTTCCGGTGAATTTGAAGCCATTTTCAATTTCATAAAATAATACAAAATATTATATTATAAATAATACAATTTAAAAGTAAGAAAATTGAAGAAAATTAAGGAAACAAAAGATAACATTTTGAAAACACAATGCATAAAAACTAGTAAGATTTGAATATCTCCTCTGCTCTATGAATCTTCCTGGTGTAATAGAACATTTACTTTACTGGCACAGATCAGGCAGCAGTTGTGTCCCTCATGTGGTGAATGTGCCAAATTGCAGCCCAGTGAATGTCAGGTCTGTCTCACAGGCCTCTGAACCAACTGTCTGAAACCTGCCTGGAGTTAAAACATGAACATCACATGTATGTAACACACTCAGGACATTTTGAGAGCAAAGACATAAAGACAATGCTTCAAACAAGACTCGTCAAGACACGAGAAAAGATTTAATTAACAAGACCAAATGTCAACAGGACTAAATGTTTCCATATTGTGCAAACGCATACACGTTTGTCTCCTGTCGAACAGCGACACGTAGTCTTATGTCCCACCACCCAACCCTGTCAAGAACACCTTGCTGGTTCCCACGAAGCCTCCAATCACGTCTCAGGAAAGTTGCTGTGGCAGCAGGGGCTGCTGCCATGTGGCGTGAGACAGGGACAGAGCAGAGGGGACAAGAGTCAAACAGCTACAAAAGTCTTCTGACCTCTCCTGAGTTTTCTTTTGTTTTAGCCGCAGCCCGTTGGTCGGTGGAAACCTGAAACATGCTGATCACTCTGTTCCTCACCTTCCTGGTCTCCTCTGCCTTTGCAAAGAAAGGTAAATTGATTTAACTACACTTTTTTGTATTTTTTTTTTCATAATTTATCATCTTAGCTCTTCTCTGCTTTAAATGTGGAAGATGAACCTGATATGATCAGCGCTCCATAAATCAATATTCTGATTAATGATCAAACTCTGGAAAAACAAAACTTTCCCATCAGCCTCTGCTTTACTTAGGAAATTCTAGCATGCTGATAAACTAAACTAAGATTATTAATATATAAAACATGTACATTCTTAGCTTGATTTATGTATATTACAAAATGTGCCTGTTTTATTAGTTGTGCTTTCATACTGTTTCTCTACTTGAATTTTTTTTAATGTTTTACCCTTTGATCCTTCTGATCTGTATTTATATGCCTCTTTTATTTCTGTAAAGCACTTTGAACGACCTCGGTGTGTGATCATGTTCTGTACATATAGTTTTGCCTTGCCCCCCGTAAAGGGGCATAAATACCTGCGAGCATATTAACTTGCTAACATTGTGTAGACTTTTTTATTGAGACAATAACTGTGAGGTACAAACTATGCTGACCTGTGTTCTTCTTCCTCAGACACTGCTCTTCCTCAGCTGAATGACACCAACGCTGTAGAGGCCTTCATCGGCTCTGCTGAGGTGGTGGTCATCGGATTTCTGGAGGTCAGACAAAACAATCGCACATAGAGAAAAAAAAAGTCTCAACCCTGGAACTCAAATAAACCTCCAGACATTTTTTAAAGCAAGCCCACAGACACTGTTTTATGGTCTAGTTTACTATGTTAACATGCATGCGGCACACCATGATCTGACAGATTATCTTTATCTGAGTGTGAGACTGTGAGAGCTCCCAAAATACAGTGTTTGTTTGCAGCTTGGTCTCTGTGATGCCGCTCTCACAAATAGATCTCAAAGAAGGATGTATTTCCTATGGCCACACCTTTGGCAACGCTGATGCTGCTTTGAGGACTGAGGGTGGCTGGCCGCCCCACAGAGGCGAGCCCTTTGGCCAGACGCAGGGGAAGATGGCCGGCCACTCGACAGGAAATACATGCATATCTGAAGTCTTGTGGGATTGGCTCCACTGAAGCTCGCATAAACAAGAGCAGGAGCAGGGAAAAGGTTCATGGGAGGAGAGAGCAGGAGGCCACACGAGGATAACTCATGAGGATAGTTGGATCATCATACTGAAGGCTACAAGAGACCAAAATATTGATGCTGTGACTCATTGGGAATGAACACATATTACAGGCTGCAAAATAATAAAACAGAGTGCCAGAGCTCATGTAATACTCAGAAATAGACATGATTCACCTTGAATGAGTCAGCTTCCTGGTCCACTGTATTTATCTATTCCTCGTCTCCGTCTGTGGCTCCTGCACTTTTTTAGAAGGGCACCTGGTGGTGTTTGAGGGTACAGCAAAGGTAGAATACTGTATTAACATGTATATATGTCGTCTCATGCTTTTACCATCCTAATTCTATTATAGGTGTAAAACCTAATTCTAGGCATGATTAAGATTAAAACGACTTTAATAAATATTGACACAAACATTTTAAAAATACACCAAAACAGCATCTTTTACATGAAGTAAAGTTGCATAACTCTTTTCTAAACGTTACAACACCATGATGAAAAAAATTGTCAAAATTCAAGATTCAAAATATGTAAGTACTATTAACAAGATTTAATTAATGTATCAAAAATACTAACTATGCAGCAGACTGGTTCGCATCATTGTTCAAGTCTAAAAAACTTAAGTACTTTGAGTAAATGTATCTGGTTACTTTTCTTTTCCCTTATATCTCACCCTGCAAATGGATGAAGGCAAAATTTTCTTTTAAAATGTCAGTGGTTAAATGCAGTGTTGGCTAAGCAGGATATAAGTGATTTGCAATATATGTGTAATAATTAAAGAAAAACAACTTTTGGAAAAGAGTAAAAGACTATATGTGATGAGATGAGATAGTTAAACAGCTCCGTTCTGTAACTCTCTCTCTCACTCTGGTTTTTCAGGGAGAGGAGAGTCGTGGTTATAAGGAGCTTGTTGCAGCTGCAAAGCGCGTCGACTCCGTTCCTGTCGCCATTTGCACAGCGAAGGAGGTGTGGGCTGAGTACCAGCTCTCCTCAGACACCATCACCCTCTTCAGGAAGGTATTTCACAACATCACTGTTCATTATCCAACGATGATGATGTACCATCAGTTTAATGATGATGATGCTGTGGCTGTGTGTTGTGTGATTCAGGCGGATAATCACCAGGACAATCTTGTTGTCGCGGATGCCAAGAAGCTGGAAACTGATGGTCTCATAAATTTCATCAGCGTCAATGAGATCCGATATATCACAGAATACAACCAAGTGGTAGGACTGACATGTCTTCATCACTGACATATAAATACTTTGCATGGTGTTAACAGACTCTGACTTTATTCCTGTCACCTATTCTATCAAAGCCTCATTTCATTTAAACACATGCTATGATGACAAATGAAGACACAAAAATTCACTGTCCCATTAAAGCACAAGTGCTTTCTACGTTGGTGAGGACAGCTTGAATTTGACTGACAGCTCCATTTTCCCTTTAATTTGGTATCACCCGTCAGGGCGGGATTACCTATTGACCCATCATTACTCTTTCTGGTGCATAGAGATTTGTGACATCATAAATTCCCACTGTAGTCCCACCCATTTTTAACCTGACAGGTAGCCAGAGTGATTAATAGCTGTGTGTGTGTGTGTGTGTGTGTGTGTGTGTGTGTGTGTGTGTGTGTGTGTGTGTGTGTTAATGCACGTGCACATTAATCATGGTTTGTCAGTGGAAAAAGAACGTCTCCCGTCCTAACCCTCTGTTTTTCTCTCAGACGGCAGTGGGCCTGTTCAACTCGGAGGTGAAGTCACACCTCCTGCTCTTTGCCAACAGAGGGACTAAAGAATTTACTGAGCTCAAGGAGCAACTCAGAGCTTTGGCCCCTGAGTTTACAGGCAAGGTAAGAATGAAAACTAGAGTCACAGCAGGGCCATAATGTGCCTAATTATATTGACTGCAGGTCTGCAAATCTCTAATGCATTAAATTAATTTACCTCTAAAAAGTTTTAGGTCTAAGTTTATTCTTGCCTGATATGGGCATTAATATTAGTTACAAAATCTTGGCTTTTGGGAAAACAGCTGTCAAGGAGCTCTTGATTCATGATGTACAAAAAAACTCCATTATTTTAATTGGTTAAGTCATCTATATATTTTCTTTCACTTAACTGAGTCCAGACATGCAGATAATGAGACAATAGGCCAGTGGACACAGACATGTACAACCACCCATCCCATACATGTCCTCTGGACTAAACCTGTTCCGTGATCCATACATGGTCTAGCTCATGTGAACTGATTGATAGAATGTCAATCAATTGAGTATTCATTCTTTAAAGGTCCCACAGTCCCCTTATGAAACCAAATCTAATTTCACCAGATCCAGATTTTTATTTGGATCTACAAAAAATTACACACACTCATAAATACCAGTGCCCTAAACATATCAGATTTTATCATTAAGATCCATCAATTAATAATCAATGAAAACATTATAATTGTCCACAAATTTAAAGAAAGTGAAAAGAAATCCAGCATCCGCCTCCTGTTCCAGATCCACAGCAAAATGGATTGGGTTCTTTCCTTAGTCCTCCACAAAAGTTGTGGAAATCAGTGAAGCAGTTATCCTGCTCACTAACAAACAAACATTTGTTTTTCAAAGAATTCATCGATAATAATGAAGATGGCGTGACACCGAAGATGATGCTTTATTTCATATTCTTTGGTATTAAAAAACTAAAATGTAATAAATTATGCATAAACCTTGTGTATTCTTATGATATCACAAATCCAACACAACCGAATGGTTTTCATAAAACTCAAAGCAGTTTCATATCTGCAGTAACTTTCTGTACAATAGGTTAAATCATGAGTCTGTGTTCCAGTTCTTGTTCGTGCTGATTAATGGAGCCGTGAAGTCCAACTCTCGGTCACTCGGCTACTTTGGCATCAAGTCTCAAGACCTCCCACGAGTTGGCATCTACGACGGTAACTCAGACATGAAGTGGCTTCTTCCTGTAGGAGATATTTCTCCTGAACGAGTGCGGGAGTTTTGCCAGTCGTTCCTGCGAGGAGAACTAAAGGTGAGCAGTCAGGATTTGCCTGATGAGATGTTTTTGACCTGCAACATATGATTTTGATGTTTTATTGATTTCACTGAGAGGATGTAGATTAAGTTTGAAAAAGAGTGACAACGTTCATTGAATTAAAAATAAGCAGCACAGGCACAGACAAGATTTAAAAATGTACATTAAAAATTAAACAGGAATACTGCTCCCCTGGCCTTGAGGACAAAGGCCTCACCAGTGATGTAGAAGAAGAAAAGCTCTTTTTGTTGTCACAGTGAAGTAGAAGTGCCACACAAAAGACAGGAAACCTCACTCTGTCACTAATTTGCTGTGTCGCACCACACAGAGCTGCAGCCGGGTGTGACACAGTCTCAATTCAGATCACGATAGATCTGTTAAATAACTGGCACTGGATCTTTAGTGGTGGAAAAAAAAGTATCTAAATTGTTTAACTTAAAGGTAAAGTAGCAATAACACTGGAGAACTCAGTTACAGGTTAAAGTTCAGTTAGCGGTAAATGTTTTTGTGTAACTGGCAAAATTATAAACTTTACTATTCCTGTTCAACATGAAGGAAGCATTTTAATGTTGTACCTCGTTGAGGTGTCACAGGAGTGGCCATATAAATGTTGTGGAGTAAGAAATGCAATATTTCAATTTTTTTGACATTTAGTGTCAAACTAAATATACATACTAATGAAAGTATGTTAAAATTATATATCATCGAAATCATCAATCATGCAACAGCAACACAACACAAACAATGACACTGTCATTGTTTGTGTTGTGTTGCTGCTGTTTGTTTGGTTCATTTCCCTCCGGTCCAGTCACAACTTTCCACAGATTTTCTTCAAGTTCTGAACTGGAGCTTTGCCTGGAAAAGAAAAGTTTTCATTGCATTTTCCCCTTGAATGTCCCTCGGCTTTTAACCATTTGTTTACTGTGATAAATGTGGTTCCTTATTTCAGTTTTTCCCCCATCTCTCTTCTGTGCTAACTACTAAAAAATAAATATATTAATAAATAAATCAAGCTGTATAAATTTGAATAATTTGAAAGTCTGAAGCAGAGTCACCTGCAAAAGAGACCACACACAGATGAACTCGTTTTTATCCTTAGGACAATTTAAGTTTTTTATCTTACATTATTTTATCCCCAGTGTTAATTTGTTTAAAATTACATTTTATGCACTGTGTTTGTTCCTGAGGCTTTTACTTTTGCTCTTACGTTTGCTAATTTGCAAATTAAGCTGCTTCTTATTTGTGTTTTCTTTGTGTCCTGATTTCTTTATTTTCTGTACTCATCTGTATTGTAATGTGTTTGTCCAAGTTAAAATTAAGTTGAATAAATGAATGAATTACTATAATAAACATATAGGTGCAGTTAAATCCTCAATTGGAAAATTTCTTTTGTTTACCTCAAGGGGAAACTGAATCAATCTATCAATCAAATAACAATTTGTAGTCAATATTCATAAATCAGAATGTATCTCATAGGGCTTAGCAAGGTGCAGCATCCTCTGCCCTTAACCCTCAGCAAGAGTAAAGTAAAGACACCAAAAAGATTAACTGTTAATGGGAAAAAAGCCTCAGAGAGAGCCACGTCAACAAAAGAGAAAATAAATTCAGTTCAATGGCAAAGTATTTGTCTCAGTGCAAAAGTAAAACAGATACACTTGGGATAAACTTGATTGGTGACTTGACGTGGACTTGAAGTCTAATTGTTTTATATGTTCCCCAGTGCTGTTCTGTCTGCTGCAATTCATGTTAACTTTATTTTCCAGGACGTGAAACAGGCTGGAGCAGAACCCAAAACAGAGCTCTAAAACCCAACCTACAAATGTAAATACATTATTATACATTAAATACATACATAAATGAAAAGGGTGCATCTGATGTGAATTCTTTGTTCAGTAAAAAACAAGCAGACTCTGCATTCCTCTCTGTCTGTGCAGTTTCTTTCTGTTGGCACAACTGAGACAATGCAAAGTGAAGGTTTGCATGTGTGCGTGTGTCTATCATGCGTCCTCACTTATTTACCCTGTGTATGTTGTGTTTTGTCTGTTTACGAGAGTGCGAGCCCCGTCTGTGGCCCGACCACAGGTCACCGGCCGCAAGCCGTAGTGATCTGGCGCAGTTTGCTGGTCTGTCCGCGAATGTTATTGTCAGAACCACAACACAGCGACCTCAGAGAGACTGACAGAGAGCAGGCAGGGAAGATCCGACCCTGGGCAGTTAAGACACAGTAGTTAGTGGTACTTTCTCATGTGAGTCACGCTGGGCAAGGTGAGTGTGTAAATTAAGTGAGAAGCTTCATGTGTGCAGGACAAACTAACTTAAAGATCCCCTGTGACGAAGGAATCAGAGGCAGAACTCACATACAGTTCAGAAAAATTATATAAACTCAAAGTATTTAGCTATAAAATCTATAAAAGCTCTATAAAAGAACAGTAGATGGTGTGTAGGCATCAAGAGAGAAAACGTTCTGAGCAAGTCCCAAAAATATTCTCTCAAGAGGGATGGGAATGTCGAGGCCCAGACTGGGATCAGGGTAATTAGTGGTGTTGTATTGCCAAGTGGATACATCCGGCGGAACTGGGAAAGCCTGGCAGGTGGACGTTTCTCAGAGACCAGATGGAAATACACACAGTGCAACTGAGACAGACAACAGATGTGACAGTTTTACATCAATGTGTGAAATGATGGGAGTTGAAGGGTGACAGACACGACATCATCAGTGGAGTGAACTATAAGCTGCTGCCACTTCATTAAAGAGTTAGCCCCAGTCATTGCATATAACTTTAAATATGAATGTACCCTTCTACCAATCAGACAACACATTGGTATCAATGAGAAAATTTTTTCATCAATGTCCATTAATTACACCTGGGAAATCTTGGTGACCATTGAAACGCTGGTGAAGAAGCTACTGTGTGTGTTAAATTAATGATCATGAGGCCTTGATGGCTTTTCTCTAGATGTGACATGTGAAGTACTTCTCCTCCTCCTCCTCCTCCTCCTCCTCCTCCTTCATCTCCTGCTCAAACACAAACTTCTCTGTTCTCCAGAACACAGTGAAAACCACTGCAGAGCTCAATGTGCCGTTGTGCTAAACTGAGCAGCAACTTGGAAGCTCTCAGTCCCATTAAGGAAATGTCATAAATCTTCATCTAAAACTGGTCTCTAAGTAAGACTTGTCCCATAAATAAGCAGCGGGTAAACTAGGCCATAAGTCAAACTGGAGCTGGTGTTATTTATCTTTCTAAAAGATTATCATGATCCATTTGACAGAAAATTGAAATTCAGTATGCAGCACTAGATTGTGTTAAAAGGCTGTTTTACAAGTGATAAGTAAAAGTTGAGGCCTCTGGTGTGTTGGGACACCTGAACATGTGAAGACAGTAAATGTTGCTCTGTCTAGTATCAGTCTGATAAGCAGTTAGATACAGTACATACAGTATACATGTGTAACAGCACAGCAAAAAATATTTTCACATTTCATGCAAAATACACTTTTAGGTCCAACCCCCTGCACCTAAAATTTTCAAAATGTACTATCCCCTATGGAATATGTAAGTTTCAATTTTACTTTTATTGACATGCAAGAAAACCTTGATTTATCTTCAGTAACATTCTAAATATTTCACTATGTTAACAAAATAGTTCTTTCTTGACCCATTCTGAATCCTCCTACTAACTGTCATGGTAATCCATCCAGTGTTTTTTGCATAATACTGTTAACAGGCTGACAAACAACAAAAATGCAGACAGAAACAAAACATAACCTCTTTGGTGGAGATAATACTAAAACTAGAATAACACTCAGTAGTTCCCCCTCCAACGACTGTCCCCTTAAATTCAATCCACGACACACAAATGCACATGATTTTCAGATCGTGACTCGTTAGAGTCAATGTAAAAAACTAAAAAAAGACTTGTAATATTAAAAAAAGAAGAATTCACATTAGGTTGTTTTTCACACGACGTCCAGCAGTAAAATTCTTTTATTAAAACACCTTTCAATCAGTCCCCAGCACCTTAATGATGTCACACTCTGAACAACAGCATGAGAGACAGGAAACACTCTGTCTAGGCTGTGAGCTTCCACACGCACCCTGAGGTATCGTTTTTTAAAAAGTCCTGAATGCACGTCTGCAGCTGGTGATTTGAAGGTTGTTTGTTGCAGTGATATAGTGCATGTGTATCATGCGAGGGGAGAAAAGCTGGTGAGGACAAGAAAAGGAAAAATACAGTTCACTTCATCAAGCATAACAATAGAAATAGCTCCTGTTGTAGCCTCTCAGTTGGATTTGTTGTACACTTTTATGAATATTTAACCCACTGTCATTAGTCATTGTAGTGGATCTGCTGGTTGTGTTTGAGTCACATGTGACGACTCCTTTTCAGTCAGTTCCTGATGTTTCAACTAAACTCAGGATGATTATTTCCTAAACAAGATTGATGAGCTATTCTTTGTTTCGTTGTAGCGACCATCTGCACTCAGACTTGCATGATTTTATCTTTGAGACAAGCATATATCACTGACAGGATCAACCAGTGGAGAGTAGATGTTCCCAAAATGATCTGAAGGAAAGGAAGAAATCTGTGATTACAAATGAAACACAAGGAAATCCTCTCAGTTTGGGGTTTAGTATCTTGCCCAGGGACACTTAGGCACAATAAATAGGGGAGGCTGGAATCAAACTACTGACTTTCTGGACCACTCTTCTTCTTCAGGCACAAACCAACCTAATTTGCAATGAGTACATTAAGAAAGAAATCAACATAATATGTGAAGTTTTGGTGAATATAGATATATTCAAATATGGATGAACTGATTGGTTTTGACTAGCCAACAGCTTCTGAGGCATCTGTGCATTGTATTGTATAGTCTGCTGCACAGACAAGAGAATGTGTAAACCCAGTGAAAAACAGTGGGCTTTACTCATTGTCTGGATGAAGGGATTTCACTGCCAAGATACAACAACAAAAGAGTGAATGATCCAAAACGCTCCAGACTCTGTATTTCCTGCCTCTTCTGAGATGTTGTTGCAATTGTTTTCTCCAGCTGCACACTACAGTGTTTCCAAAAAAATGAACAGAGCACCAGACATTGAAATTACACGGCACGAGTTCCAAGACAAATCCCTGAAACCAGGAATAACGCTAGACTATGAAACACAAAGGACACCAAGGTCACTCTGCTGCAGCACCACCTTCCTCCCTGCAGGCCTTCATGATAAATGAAGCTGTTTTTGGGGCGCTCTGAGATAAATATACGTGGAGTGTTACATGCGCATAAATGTTTGGTTATCTAGACAGTTTTTAAGTTGCAACATGGTTTAGGTCCAAGCTGTGAACTCCAAATACCTTTTTTTCTTTTCTATCAAAAACCCACAACTGCAGCCACATTTGAACCATATCGCTCAAACAGCTACATCCAAACCCGCATGCATAAAGCTGCGCATCCAACACATGGGGTTTTCCTATATTTAGCTGTATATATGCTGAAATATATCAAGCGAGGCTGCGTGTTGGTCCGCTGGTTGGCGTTGGTAGGCCGTGGCTTCTCTGCTGGATCTGTCCGGGACCTGGAGCGAGATGGATCTGTAAATAGTGACTGACTGTGGTTCTGGTGGGACTGTGCAACATTCTAATTAAGCTCTGTCGCATAATGAGGCTCACTGCTGTTCCGTGTCACTCGATTAGTAGCTTGTGGTCGGCTCAGACTATAGTTTGGGGTTTGTGGGGGTGGGAGATCACATCTGGGGCAAGGACTGTTGTAGCATAACAGCAAGGGCACAACTAGCAGCCGTGATGTTGAGGAGGGAGCCATGCAGCGGGTCTGCCTGATTAAAACAGTTATATTTAAGGGTATTTTATGGAAGAAATAGTTTGGACCTGCAGAGGTTTGCTTCATTATTTATACTCTGGTGGACTGGTAAACAAAACGAGCATAAAATGATTGGTTTGTCTTCAGAAAATGATTGACAGACAAACGTTGGCAGTTTATGGCAAAAAATATTGTTCAGTTTACCCAATGAGCCGAAAGGAAGTATTTTAAGATTCAGTAAATCAGCTACAGGTCAACAAGTTCGTTAAAGTCGAATGTACATTTTTTAAGAGTCTTTTCTGTGTTTTTGAAAAAGGTTGTTATGCATCATGGAGAAGGGGAATCCTTTAAAGTATAAAATAACTCTTAGGTCATGTTTTCCTTTTTTGTTGTGGATGTCAAGTGAAGGTTTACATATATGCTGTCATACACACACATATATATATATACATTTACATTTAGGTTTACATACAGTTCCATGCACTGTACGTAAAGACGAGAGCCAGGAATTTTTGCGGCTGGGCAAGTCTCTGTGTGGGTGAATGAGTTCCTGGACTCTGTGCCAGGGGCAGCGTGGGTGTTTAAGGGAGATTTCATGACAAGTGGAAGCGGAAACGTTGACATTTGATTCCCCGTCCAATCAGAGGGTTATCTCCATGTGTGGGTCTGGTCTGACATGGGAGGTGGACTGCTGTATATATTGACCTCGACTTTGGGGAAAGAAACAGAACAAACCATCGAGGAAGAGCGAGCAATCAAGAAAGCAACTTGTCTGCAGCAAGAAACTCATCACCAGGCATCATGAAGACTCTGACTCTGCTCTCCATCTGCGCCCTTCTGTCAGTGTGCTGGTCCATGGGAGGTAAGGACAGACTCTCCTCATCACTGCTGTCAGTCATAATATTACCTTCTGCTATCTGCACCAAGGGGGTGTTTAACAAATGCTCTCTTCTGTGATCATCAGCTGTGGAACCAGAGGTTATCGTGGACCCTGATGCTGACACGGCTGCTGATGCTGACACGGCTGCTGATGCTGACACGGCTGCTGATGCTGACACGGCTGCTGATGCTGCACCTGCCGATTCCTCCTCCTCCTCTGAGTCCGACTCCAACTCTTCTTCTGACTCTTCCTCCGACTCTTCCTCGGCATCCGATTCCAACTCAAGCGCTGACTCTTCGGCCTCCGATTCATCCTCCTCCTCCTCCTCCTCCTCCTCAGAATCCTCTGAGTCCTCGTCATCTGAGTCTACTGAATCCTCTTCCTCTGAGTCCGCCTCCTCCGAGTCCAATTCTGCCTCTGACTCGTCTGCCTCCTCTTCCTCATCCTCCTCATCAGAGTCAGAGTCAGTGAGCACTGAGGGTATGCAAAGAAAAAAATCCAGAGAGAATCTCTGCATTGTTTACATTAAAGTTTCCAACAACAAAACTCAAGAAAGTCTAAGTTTATGATTTGTTTCCCTTCAGCTCCTCCAGTGGTTATGAAGAGAGACCTGGCTGCTGTTCTCCTGAGGAGAAGAAGAGCGGTAGGAGCCCTCACCCTTCTGCAGCTGGAAAGGTACAGCTTTTTATTCTCATTGTAAACTCAGTGAGAAACAAATACTTTATGTTGCAGAGGATAACCTCATGTTAGTTTGTTTTTATGCTGGAAAGTGACACATCCTTTAATTTCTCTCCAGCCTGAAAGAGGTGTGTGAGTTGAGCGTGGCCTGTGACGAGATGGCTGAGACCGCAGGTATCGTCGCTGCATACACCGCCTACTATGGACCTGTTCCCTTCTAAGTTAAAGACTTTTTCTTCATGTGTGAACTCTTCTCTTTGTCCTCTTTGTAATAATGGTGCAATAATCCCCTGAAATACAAAAAAGGAGCAGATCATTTTAATAAAAACGGGTTTGACCTGTGCTATAGTACTGGATGGAGGTTTTTTTAGGGACAGATCCTTGCAAATCTGACCAGCTTTAGTTGTCCAGTATGAAAAGGCATCTTCCAGGGTTTCAGAGAGCGGCACATGGAAACACGAGTCTGTAAAGTATGCAGACGCCCACAAGAATTTTAATTATTCTTTTCATCTCTCTGGTAAAAAAACAAAACAATGAATGGTGCTACAAATGCAATTGTATTGTATGTTAATATGTTAATGTTTTTATTTCATGCTTTAATTCTACACATAGTAGTTGTAGTGAGTAGTGGATGTAGTAGCAACTTCTTATAGGTACTGTAGTTTTAGTAGTGTACAGTGGTTGTTAAATGCACATTAGTTATTTGTAATGACTGTAACCACAAATTGCCTCTGAAAATAATAAATTATTTTGTGTTGTGGAATCTTTGTGTTGTTGTTAATATGTTGTGATGGTTTTAAAGCTGGTGACCTTCACTCACTTTTAACTCTGTTTTTGATCTCCACAAAATCCAGAGAGCTATGTCTGTCTCTTCAGCTGCTTAATACTCACACACAGTTACAGTGCACAGTTAACATAGAAAACAGCTCATGCTGCCACTTGAAATAATCACGGGATCCCTTGTTATAGCAAAAATATTGATTATAGTTGTTTTTGTGCTGGGTGAAATATATTCTGGATCATTAAAGTAGCCTCATCCTCTGTCTTCCTCTCTTTCATTCAGCATGAATTGTCCTTGCACGCCTCTGGCTCAGTGCTGTTCTCATATCGACCACTTAAGGGCAGTGTTTGTCAGTGAAACAAATCCAGAAGTCATAATCGTTTACACATTAGATACAAATGTGAACTGGACAAAGTTCCAGACTAATTCAGCAGGACCATGGAATTTAGTTTCAAGACTTGCAGCAGGCGATTTAAAAGGGAAATCTGCCGCACCCCCTCCTCATTTCCTAATAACAGAGGAAGAACAGTGGCAGAGGGTTTGATTTGCACAATGTTCATTTGTGTGTCTTCCAAGGATATTAAAAGGCAAAAAAATGAAAGGGGTCATATAACAAATCATACAACATATGTAAAAATATCTCTCTTAAGGCATACAAGAATAACAATAAACAATATGTTCTAACCCTGACCCATTACAAACTCATGCAGTGCTGATTACTGATTACTTGGATTACTTAGATCCTGATTTATACTTACCACCACACTGTTGGCTACACTGAACTAAAAAGTCCACACACTGTGTGTGTATGTGTGTGTTTGTGCGTGTGTATGTGTGTGTTTGTGCTTGTGCCTATGTGTGTGTGTGTTTGTGCATGTGCCTGTGTGTGTGTGTGTGTGAGTGTGTGTGTGTGTGTGTGTGTGTTGCGATGTCTCATGAGGCACACCCTGTCACATGTTGCCTGGCTAAGAGGAGCACATAGCTGTCCCCTTAAATTCTGCACCTTCACAATCAGCAGATTTATGCATAGAAAAACTAAACAAGTATGGGCCAGGGTAGAATCGATTCAATGTTAGAGTCGGGAAAAGACTATAATGTTATAATGTTCTTCAACTTTACAGGATTTTTCAACATTTTCCTCACTTTCTAAGAGAATATGTTAGATTATACTGAAAAATATCACACATATATGGTGATAAGATCTTTTAAGAACATTTTGGCTGGTCAAAATGAGATATTTTTGAACAACTTTTTTTGATGATTTGGGTTAGGGTTGTGATTAGGGTTAGGGTTAGGGTTGTAATTAGGCTTGGAGATCAAGATATTCTTGAATAACTTTTGTTCCGAAGGTCATAGAGACTTGGAAGTTGGTTCCATCTCCACTAATGTGGCTATGCCTGATCCATTGGTACCATCCCCGAGCTTCTACGACCTTTGTAAGGGTTAGGGTTGGGGTTGTGATTAGTGTTTGGTTTTTGGGTTGATATTAGGGTTAGGGTTAGGGAAGAAAACCCATTGGAGATCAAGATATTCTTGAATAACTTTTCTTCTGAAGGTCATAGAGACTTGGAAGTTGGTTCCATCTGAACTAATGTGGGTATGCCCGATCCATTGGCACCATCCCCGAGCTTCTCCAACCTTCAGAAGGGGTCAAACCACCAAATCTAAAAAAAAAGTAAAAGATATTTTTGAATAACTTTTGTTCCGAACATCATAGAGACTTGGGCATTTCAGGGTTAAGAAAGGGGAGACTGCCACGCAACCATACCTAATTTCAGCACGTTTCGAGCAATCAGCACAGAGTTATTCACTCTAAGGTGAATATGGGTTAGGGTTGCCATTAGGGTTAGGGTTGTGATTAGGGTTAGGGTTAGGGTTGCCATTAGGGTTAGGGTTAGGGAGGAGTACCCATTGGAGGTCAAGATATTCTCCAATAACTTTTTTTCTGAAGGTCATAGAGACTTGGAAGTTGGTTCCATCTCCACTAATGTGACTAAGCCCGATCCATTGGGACCATCCCCGAGCTTCTACAACCTTTGGAAGGGTTAGTGTTAGGGTTGTGATTAGTGTTACATTTTTGGGTTGTGATTAGGGTTAGGGTTAGGAATGAAAATCTATAGGAGTTCAAGATATTCTTCAATAACTTTTTTTCTGAAGGTCATAGAGACTTGGAAGTTGGTTCCATCTCCACTAATGTGGCTAAGCCCGATCCATTGGGACCATCCTCGAGCTTCTACGACCTTCGGAAATGGTGAAACCACCAAATCTAAAAAAAACAGTACGAGATATTTTTGAATAACTTTTTTTCTGAAAGTCCTACAGATTTGGGCATTTCATGATTAGTAAAGGGTAGCGTGTCACACAACCACACCGAATTTCAGCATGTTTCGAGCAAGCAGCGCAGAGTTATTCACTCTAAGGTGAATATGGGTTAGGGTTGCCATTAGGGTTAGGGTTGTGATTAGGGTTAGGGTTAGGGTTGCCATTAGGGTTAGGGTTAGGGAGGAGTACCCATTGGAGGTCAAGATATTCTCCAATAACTTTTTTTCTGAAGGTCATAGAGACTTGGAAGTTGGTTCCATCTCCACTAATGTGGCTATGCCCGATCCATTGGTACCACCCCCAAGCTTCTACGACCTTTGGAAGGGTTAGTGTTAGGGTTGTGATTAGTGTTACATTTTTGGGTTGTGATTAGGGTTAGGGTTAGGAATGAAAACCTATAGGAGTTCAAGATATTCTTCAATAACTTTTTTTCTGAAGGTCATAGAGACTTGGAAGTTGGTTCCATCTCCACTAATGTGGCTAAGCCCGATCCATTGGGACCATCCCCGAGCTTCTACGACCTTCGGAAATGGTGAAACCACCAAATCTAAAAAAAAAAGTACGAGATATTTTTGAATAACTTTTTCTCTGAAAGTCCTACGGATTTGGGCATTTCATGATTAGTAAAGGGTAGCGTGTCACACAACCACACCGAATTTCAGCATGTTTCGAGCAAGCAGCGCAGAGTTATTCACTCTAAGGTGAATATGGGTTAGGGTTGCCATTAGGGTTAGGGTTGTGATTAGGGTTAGGGTTAGGGTTGTGATTAGGGTTAGGGTTAGGGTTGCCATTAGGGTTAGGGTTAGGGAGGAGTACCCATTGGAGGTCAAGATATTCTCCAATAACTTTTTTTCTGAAGGTCATAGAGACTTGGAAGTTGGTTCCATCTCCACTAATGTGGCTATGCCCGATCCATTGGTACCACCCCCAAGCTTCTACGACCTTTGGAAGGGTTAGTGTTAGGGTTGTGATTAGTGTTACATTTTTGGGTTGTGATTAGGGTTAGGGTTAGGAATGAAAACCTATAGGAGTTCAAGATATTCTTCAATAACTTTTTTTCTGAAGGTCATAGAGACTTGGAAGTTGGTTCCATCTCCACTAATGTGGCTAAGCCCGATCCATTGGGACCATCCCCGAGCTTCTACGACCTTCGGAAATGGTGAAACCACCAAATCTAAAAAAAAAAGTACGAGATATTTTTGAATAACTTGTTTTCTGAAAGTCCTACGGATTTGGGCATTTCATGATTAGTAAAGGGTAGCGTGTCACACAACCACACCGAATTTAAGCATGTTTCGAGCAAGCAGCACAGAGTGATTCACTCTAAGGTGAATATGGGTTAGGGTTGCAATTAAGGTTAGGGTTGCCATTAGGGTTAGGGTTAGGGTTGCCATTAGGGTTAGGGTTAGGGAGGAGTACCCATTGGAGGTCAAGATATTCTCCAATAACTTTTTTTCTGAAGGTCATAGAGACTTGGAAGTTGGTTCCATCTCCACTAATGTGGCTATGCCCGATCCATTGGTACCACCCCCATGCTTCTACGACCTTTGGAAGGGTTAGTGTTAGGGTTGTGATTAGTGTTACATTTTTGGGTTGTGATTAGGGTTAGGGTTAGGAATGAAAACCTATAGGAGTTCAAGATATTCTTCAATAACTTTTTTTCTGAAGGTCATAGAGACTTGGAAGTTGGTTCCATCGCCACTAATGTGGCTAAGCCCGATCCATTGGGACCATCCCCGAGCTTCTACGACCTTCGGAAATGGTGAAACCACCAAATCTAAAAAAAAAAGTACGAGATATTTTTGAATAACTTTTTTTCTGAAAGTCCTACGGATTTGGGCATTTCATGATTAGTAAAGGGTAGCGTGTCACACAACCACACCGAATTTCAGCATGTTTCGAGCAAGCAGCGCAGAGTTATTCACTCTAAGGTGAATATGGGTTAGGGTTGCCATTAGGGTTAGGGTTGTGATTAGGGTTAGGGTTGCCATTAGGGTTAGGGTTAGGGTTGCCATTAGGGTTAGGGTTAGGGAGGAGTACCCATTGGAGGTCAAGATATTCTCCAATAACTTTTTTTCTGAAGGTCATAGAGACTTGGAAGTTGGTTCCATCTCCACTAATGTGGCTATGCCCGATCCATTGGTACCACCCCCAAGCTTCTATGACCTTTGGAAGGGTTAGTGTTAGGGTTGTGATTAGTGTTACATTTTTGGGTTGTGATTAGGGTTAGGGTTAGGAATGAAAACCTATAGGAGTTCAAGATATTCTTCAATAACTTTTTTTCTGAAGGTCATAGAGACTTGGAAGTTGGTTCCATCTCCACTAATGTGACTAAGCCCGATCCATTGGGACCATCCCCGAGCTTCTACGACCTTCGGAAATGGTGAAACCACCAAATCTAAAAAAAAAAGTACGAGATATTTTTGAATAACTTTTTCTCTGAAAGTCCTACGGATTTGGGCATTTCATGATTAGTAAAGGGTAGCGTGTCACACAACCACACCGAATTTCAGCATGTTTCGAGCAAGCAGCGCAGAGTTATTCACTCTAAGGTGAATATGGGTTAGGGTTGCCATTAGGGTTAGGGTTGTGATTAGGGTTAGGGTTAGGGTTGCCATTAGGGTTAGGGTTAGGGTTGCCATTAGGGTTAGGGTTAGGGAGGAGTACCCATTGGAGGTCAAGATATTCTCCAATAAGTTTTTTTCTGAAGGTCATAGAGACTTGGAAGTTGGTTCCATCTCCACTAATGTGACTATGCCCGATCCATTGGTACCACCCCCAAGCTTCTACGACCTTTGGAAGGGTTAGTGTTAGGGTTGTGATTAGTGTTACATTTTTGGGTTGTGATTAGGGTTAGGGTTAGGAATGAAAACCTATAGGAGTTCAAGATATTCTTCAATAACTTTTTTTCTGAAGGTCATAGAGACTTGGAAGTTGGTTCCATCTCCACTAATGTGGCTAAGCCCGATCCATTGGGACCATCCCCGAGCTTCTACGACCTTCGGAAATGGTGAAACCACCAAATCTAAAAAAAAAAGTACGAGATATTTTTGAATAACTTTTTCTCTGAAAGTCCTACGGATTTGGGCATTTCATGATTAGTAAAGGGTAGCGTGTCACACAACCACACCGAATTTCAGCATGTTTCGAGCAAGCAGCGCAGAGTTATTCACTCTAAGGTGAATATGGGTTAGGGTTGCCATTAGGGTTAGGGTTGTGATTAGGGTTAGGGTTAGGGTTGTGATTAGGGTTAGGGTTAGGGTTGCCATTAGGGTTAGGGTTAGGGAGGAGTACCCATTGGAGGTCAAGATATTCTCCAATAACTTTTTTTCTGAAGGTCATAGAGACTTGGAAGTTGGTTCCATCTCCACTAATGTGGCTATGCCCGATCCATTGGTACCACCCCCAAGCTTCTACGACCTTTGGAAGGGTTAGTGTTAGGGTTGTGATTAGTGTTACATTTTTGGGTTGTGATTAGGGTTAGGGTTAGGAATGAAAACCTATAGGAGTTCAAGATATTCTTCAATAACTTTTTTTCTGAAGGTCATAGAGACTTGGAAGTTGGTTCCATCTCCACTAATGTGGCTAAGCCCGATCCATTGGGACCATCCCCGAGCTTCTACGACCTTCGGAAATGGTGAAACCACCAAATCTAAAAAAAAAAGTACGAGATATTTTTGAATAACTTTTTCTCTGAAAGTCCTACGGATTTGGGCATTTCATGATTAGTAAAGGGTAGCGTGTCACACAACCACACCGAATTTCAGCATGTTTCGAGCAAGCAGCACAGAGTGATTCACTCTAAGGTGAATATGGGTTAGGGTTGCAATTAAGGTTAGGGTTGCCATTAGGGTTAGGGTTAGGGTTGCCATTAGGGTTAGGGTTAGGGAGGAGTACCCATTGGAGGTCAAGATATTCTCCAATAAGTTTTTTTCTGAAGGTCATAGAGACTTGGAAGTTGGTTCCATCTCCACTAATGTGACTATGCCCGATCCATTGGTACCACCCCCAAGCTTCTACGACCTTTGGAAGGGTTAGTGTTAGGGTTGTGATTAGTGTTACATTTTTGGGTTGTGATTAGGGTTAGGGTTAGGAATGAAAACCTATAGGAGTTCAAGATATTCTTCAATAACTTTTTTTCTGAAGGTCATAGAGACTTGGAAGTTGGTTCCATCTCCACTAATGTGGCTAAGCCCGATCCATTGGGACCATCCCCGAGCTTCTACGACCTTCGGAAATGGTGAAACCACCAAATCTAAAAAAAAAAGTACGAGATATTTTTGAATAACTTTTTCTCTGAAAGTCCTACGGATTTGGGCATTTCATGATGAGTAAAGGGTAGCGTGTCACACAACCACACCGAATTTCAGCATGTTTCGAGCAAGCAGCGCAGAGTTATTCACTCTAAGGTGAATATGGGTTAGGGTTGCCATTAGGGTTAGGGTTGTGATTAGGGTTAGGGTTAGGGTTGTGATTAGGGTTAGGGTTAGGGTTGCCATTAGGGTTAGGGTTAGGGAGGAGTACCCATTGGAGGTCAAGATATTCTCCAATAACTTTTTTTCTGAAGGTCATAGAGACTTGGAAGTTGGTTCCATCTCCACTAATGTGGCTATGCCCGATCCATTGGTACCACCCCCAAGCTTCTACGACCTTTGGAAGGGTTAGTGTTAGGGTTGTGATTAGTGTTACATTTTTGGGTTGTGATTAGGGTTAGGGTTAGGAATGAAAACCTATAGGAGTTCAAGATATTCTTCAATAACTTTTTTTCTGAAGGTCATAGAGACTTGGAAGTTGGTTCCATCTCCACTAATGTGGCTAAGCCCGATCCATTGGGACCATCCCCGAGCTTCTACGACCTTCGGAAATGGTGAAACCACCAAATCTAAAAAAAAAAGTACGAGATATTTTTGAATAACTTGTTTTCTGAAAGTCCTACGGATTTGGGCATTTCATGATTAGTAAAGGGTAGCGTGTCACACAACCACACCGAATTTCAGCATGTTTCGAGCAAGCAGCACAGAGTGATTCACTCTAAGGTGAATATGGGTTAGGGTTGCAATTAAGGTTAGGGTTGCCATTAGGGTTAGGGTTAGGGTTGCCATTAGGGTTAGGGTTAGGGAGGAGTACCCATTGGAGGTCAAGATATTCTCCAATAACTTTTTTTCTGAAGGTCATAGAGACTTGGAAGTTGGTTCCATCTCCACTAATGTGACTATGCCCGATCCATTGGTACCACCCCCAAGCTTCTACGACCTTTGGAAGGGTTAGTGTTAGGGTTGTGATTAGTGTTACATTTTTGGGTTGTGATTAGGGTTAGGGTTAGGAATGAAAACCTATAGGAGTTCAAGATATTCTTCAATAACTTTTTTTCTGAAGGTCATAGAGACTTGGAAGTTGGTTCCATCTCCACTAATGTGGCTAAGCCCGATCCATTGGGACCATCCCCGAGCTTCTACGACCTTCGGAAATGGTGAAACCACCAAATCTAAAAAAAAAAGTACGAGATATTTTTGAATAACTTTTTCTCTGAAAGTCCTACGGATTTGGGCATTTCATGATTAGTAAAGGGTAGCGTGTCACACAACCACACCGAATTTCAGCATGTTTCGAGCAAGCAGCGCAGAGTTATTCACTCTAAGGTGAATATGGGTTAGGGTTGCCATTAGGGTTAGGGTTGTGATTAGGGTTAGGGTTAGGGTTGTGATTAGGGTTAGGGTTAGGGTTGCCATTAGGGTTAGGGTTAGGGAGGAGTACCCATTGGAGGTCAAGATATTCTCCAATAACTTTTTTTCTGAAGGTCATAGAGACTTGGAAGTTGGTTCCATCTCCACTAATGTGGCTATGCCCGATCCATTGGTACCACCCCCAAGCTTCTACGACCTTTGGAAGGGTTAGTGTTAGGGTTGTGATTAGTGTTACATTTTTGGGTTGTGATTAGGGTTAGGGTTAGGAATGAAAACCTATAGGAGTTCAAGATATTCTTCAATAACTTTTTTTCTGAAGGTCATAGAGACTTGGAAGTTGGTTCCATCTCCACTAATGTGGCTAAGCCCGATCCATTGGGACCATCCCCGAGCTTCTACGACCTTCGGAAATGGTGAAACCACCAAATCTAAAAAAAAAAGTACGAGATATTTTTGAATAACTTGTTTTCTGAAAGTCCTACGGATTTGGGCATTTCATGATTAGTAAAGGTTAGCGTGTCACACAACCACACCGAATTTAAGCATGTTTCGAGCAAGCAGCACAGAGTGATTCACTCTAAGGTGAATATGGGTTAGGGTTGCAATTAAGGTTAGGGTTGCCATTAGGGTTAGGGTTAGGGAGGAGTACCCATTGGAGGTCAAGATATTCTCCAATAACTTTTTTTCTGAAGGTCATAGAGACTTGGAAGTTGGTTCCATCTCCACTAATGTGGCTATGCCCGATCCATTGGTACCACCCCCAAGCTTCTATGACCTTTGGAAGGGTTAGTGTTAGGGTTGTGATTAGTGTTACATTTTTGGGTTGTGATTAGGGTTAGGGTTAGGAATGAAAACCTATAGGAGTTCAAGATATTCTTCAATAACTTTTTTTCTGAAGGTCATAGAGACTTGGAAGTTGGTTCCATCTCCACTAATGTGGCTAAGCCCGATCCATTGGGACCATCCCCGAGCTTCTACGACCTTCGGAAATGGTGAAACCACCAAATCTAAAAAAAAAAGTACGAGATATTTTTGAATAACTTTTTCTCTGAAAGTCCTACGGATTTGGGCATTTCATGATTAGTAAAGGGTAGCGTGTCACACAACCACACCGAATTTCAGCATGTTTCGAGCAAGCAGCGCAGAGTTATTCACTCTAAGGTGAATATGGGTTAGGGTTGCCATTAGGGTTAGGGTTGTGATTAGGGTTAGGGTTAGGGTTGCCATTAGGGTTAGGGTTAGGGTTGCCATTAGGGTTAGGGTTAGGGAGGAGTACCCATTGGAGGTCAAGATATTCTCCAATAACTTTTTTTCTGAAGGTCATGGAGACTTGGAAGTTGGTTCCATCTCCACTAATGTGGCTATGCCCGATCCATTGGTACCACCCCCAAGCTTCTACGACCTTTGGAAGGGTTAGTGTTAGGGTTGTGATTAGTGTTACATTTTTGGGTTGTGATTAGGGTTAGGGTTAGGAATGAAAACCTATAGGAGTTCAAGATATTCTTCAATAACTTTTTTTCTGAAGGTCATAGAGACTTGGAAGTTGGTTCCATCTCCACTAATGTGGCTAAGCCCGATCCATTGGGACCATCCCCGAGCTTCTACGACCTTCGGAAATGGTGAAACCACCAAATCTAAAAAAAAAAGTACGAGATATTTTTGAATAACTTTTTTTCTGAAAGTCCTACGGATTTGGGCATTTCATGATTAGTAAAGGGTAGCGTGTCACACAACCACACCGAATTTCAGCATGTTTCGAGCAAGCAGCGCAGAGTTATTCACTCTAAGGTGAATATGGGTTAGGGTTGCCATTAGGGTTAGGGTTGTGATTAGGGTTAGGGTTGCCATTAGGGTTAGGGTTAGGGTTGCCATTAGGGTTAGGGTTAGGGAGGAGTACCCATTGGAGGTCAAGATATTCTCCAATAACTTTTTTTCTGAAGGTCATAGAGACTTGGAAGTTGGTTCCATCTCCACTAATGTGGCTAAGCCCGATCCATTGGGACCATCCCCGAGCTTCTACGACCTTCGGAAATGGTGAAACCACCAAATCTAAAAAAAAAAGTACGAGATATTTTTGAATAACTTTTTCTCTGAAAGTCCTACGGATTTGGGCATTTCATGATTAGTAAAGGGTAGCGTGTCACACAACCACACCGAATTTCAGCATGTTTCGAGCAAGCAGCGCAGAGTTATTCACTCTAAGGTGAATATGGGTTAGGGTTGCCATTAGGGTTAGGGTTGTGATTAGGGTTAGGGTTAGGGTTGTGATTAGGGTTAGGGTTAGGGTTGCCATTAGGGTTAGGGTTAGGGAGGAGTACCCATTGGAGGTCAAGATATTCTCCAATAAGTTTTTTTCTGAAGGTCATAGAGACTTGGAAGTTGGTTCCATCTCCACTAATGTGACTATGCCCGATCCATTGGTACCACCCCCAAGCTTCTACGACCTTTGGAAGGGTTAGTGTTAGGGTTGTGATTAGTGTTACATTTTTGGGTTGTGATTAGGGTTAGGGTTAGGAATGAAAACCTATAGGAGTTCAAGATATTCTTCAATAACTTTTTTTCTGAAGGTCATAGAGACTTGGAAGTTGGTTCCATCTCCACTAATGTGGCTAAGCCCGATCCATTGGGACCATCCCCGAGCTTCTACGACCTTCGGAAATGGTGAAACCACCAAATCTAAAAAAAAAAGTACGAGATATTTTTGAATAACTTTTTCTCTGAAAGTCCTACGGATTTGGGCATTTCATGATTAGTAAAGGGTAGCGTGTCACACAACCACACCGAATTTCAGCATGTTTCGAGCAAGCAGCGCAGAGTTATTCACTCTAAGGTGAATATGGGTTAGGGTTGCCATTAGGGTTAGGGTTGTGATTAGGGTTAGGGTTAGGGTTGTGATTAGGGTTAGGGTTAGGGTTGCCATTAGGGTTAGGGTTAGGGAGGAGTACCCATTGGAGGTCAAGATATTCTCCAATAACTTTTTTTCTGAAGGTCATAGAGACTTGGAAGTTGGTTCCATCTCCACTAATGTGGCTATGCCCGATCCATTGGTACCACCCCCAAGCTTCTACGACCTTTGGAAGGGTTAGTGTTAGGGTTGTGATTAGTGTTACATTTTTGGGTTGTGATTAGGGTTAGGGTTAGGAATGAAAACCTATAGGAGTTCAAGATATTCTTCAATAACTTTTTTTCTGAAGGTCATAGAGACTTGGAAGTTGGTTCCATCTCCACTAATGTGGCTAAGCCCGATCCATTGGGACCATCCCCGAGCTTCTACGACCTTCGGAAATGGTGAAACCACCAAATCTAAAAAAAAAAGTACGAGATATTTTTGAATAACTTGTTTTCTGAAAGTCCTACGGATTTGGGCATTTCATGATTAGTAAAGGGTAGCGTGTCACACAACCACACCGAATTTAAGCATGTTTCGAGCAAGCAGCACAGAGTGATTCACTCTAAGGTGAATATGGGTTAGGGTTGCCATTAAGGTTAGGGTTGCCATTAGGGTTAGGGTTAGGGTTGCCATTAGGGTTAGGGTTAGGGAGGAGTACCCATTGGAGGTCAAGATATTCTCCAATAACTTTTTTTCTGTAGGTCATAGAGACTTGGAAGTTGGTTCCATCTCCACTAATGTGGCTATGCCCGATCCATTGGTACCACCCCCATGCTTCTACGACCTTTGGAAGGGTTAGTGTTAGGGTTGTGATTAGTGTTACATTTTTGGGTTGTGATTAGGGTTAGGGTTAGGAATGAAAACCTATAGGAGTTCAAGATATTCTTCAATAACTTTTTTTCTGAAGGTCATAGAGACTTGGAAGTTGGTTCCATCTCCACTAATGTGGCTAAGCCCGATCCATTGGGACCATCCCCGAGCTTCTACGACCTTCGGAAATGGTGAAACCACCAAATCTAAAAAAAAAAGTACGAGATATTTTTGAATAACTTTTTTTCTGAAAGTCCTACGGATTTGGGCATTTCATGATTAGTAAAGGGTAGCGTGTCACACAACCACACCGAATTTCAGCATGTTTCGAGCAAGCAGCGCAGAGTTATTCACTCTAAGGTGAATATGGGTGAGGGTTGCCATTAGGGTTAGGGTTGTGATTAGGGTTAGGGTTGCCATTAGGGTTAGGGTTAGGGAGGAGTACCCATTGGAGGTCAAGATATTCTCCAATAACTTTTTTTCTGAAGGTCATAGAGACTTGGAAGTTGGTTCCATCTCCACTAATGTGACTATGCCCGATCCATTGGTACCACCCCCAAGCTTCTACGACCTTTGGAAGGGTTAGTGTTAGGGTTGTGATTAGTGTTACATTTTTGGGTTGTGATTAGGGTTAGGGTTAGGAATGAAAACCTATAGGAGTTCAAGATATTCTTCAATAACTTTTTTTCTGAAGGTCATAGAGACTTGGAAGTTGGTTCCATCTCCACTAATGTGGCTAAGCCCGATCCATTGGGACCATCCCCGAGCTTCTACGACCTTCGGAAATGGTGAAACCACCAAATCTAAAAAAAAAAGTACGAGATATTTTTGAATAACTTTTTCTCTGAAAGTCCTACGGATTTGGGCATTTCATGATTAGTAAAGGGTAGCGTGTCACACAACCACACCGAATTTCAGCATGTTTCGAGCAAGCAGCGCAGAGTTATTCACTCTAAGGTGAATATGGGTTAGGGTTGCCATTAGGGTTAGGGTTGTGATTAGGGTTAGGGTTAGGGTTGTGATTAGGGTTAGGGTTAGGGTTGCCATTAGGGTTAGGGTTAGGGAGGAGTACCCATTGGAGGTCAAGATATTCTCCAATAACTTTTTTTCTGAAGGTCATAGAGACTTGGAAGTTGGTTCCATCTCCACTAATGTGGCTATGCCCGATCCATTGGTACCACCCCCAAGCTTCTACGACCTTTGGAAGGGTTAGTGTTAGGGTTGTGATTAGTGTTACATTTTTGGGTTGTGATTAGGGTTAGGGTTAGGAATGAAAACCTATAGGAGTTCAAGATATTCTTCAATAACTTTTTTTCTGAAGGTCATAGAGACTTGGAAGTTGGTTCCATCTCCACTAATGTGGCTAAGCCCGATCCATTGGGACCATCCCCGAGCTTCTACGACCTTCAGAAATGGTGAAACCACCAAATCTAAAAAAAAAAGTACGAGATATTTTTGAATAACTTTTTTTCTGAAAGTCCTACGGATTTGGGCATTTCATGATTAGTAAAGGGTAGCGTGTCACACAACCACACCGAATTTAAGCATGTTTCGAGCAAGCAGCACAGAGTGATTCACTCTAAGGTGAATATGGGTTAGGGTTGCCATTAAGGTTAGGGTTGCCATTAGGGTTAGGGTTAGGGTTGCCATTAGGGTTAGGGTTAGGGAGGAGTACCCATTGGAGGTCAAGATATTCTCCAATAACTTTTTTTCTGAAGGTCATAGAGACTTGGAAGTTGGTTCCATCTCCACTAATGTGGCTATGCCCGATCCATTGGTACCACCCCCAAGCTTCTATGACCTTTGGAAGGGTTAGTGTTAGGGTTGTGATTAGTGTTACATTTTTGGGTTGTGATTAGGGTTAGGGTTAGGAATGAAAACCTATAGGAGTTCAAGATATTCTTCAATAACTTTTTTTCTGAAGGTCATAGAGACTTGGAAGTTGGTTCCATCTCCACTAATGTGGCTAAGCCCGATCCATTGGGACCATCCCCGAGCTTCTACGACCTTCGGAAATGGTGAAACCACCAAATCTAAAAAAAAAAGTACGAGATATTTTTGAATAACTTTTTCTCTGAAAGTCCTACGGATTTGGGCATTTCATGATTAGTAAAGGGTAGCGTGTCACACAACCACACCGAATTTCAGCATGTTTCGAGCAAGCAGCGCAGAGTTATTCACTCTAAGGTGAATATGGGTTAGGGTTGCCATTAGGGTTAGGGTTGTGATTAGGGTTAGGGTTAGGGTTGCCATTAGGGTTAGGGTTAGGGAGGAGTACCCATTGGAGGTCAAGATATTCTCCAATAAGTTTTTTTCTGAAGGTCATAGAGACTTGGAAGTTGGTTCCATCTCCACTAATGTGACTATGCCCGATCCATTGGTACCACCCCCAAGCTTCTACGACCTTTGGAAGGGTTAGTGTTAGGGTTGTGATTAGTGTTACATTTTTGGGTTGTGATTAGGGTTAGGGTTAGGAATGAAAACCTATAGGAGTTCAAGATATTCTTCAATAACTTTTTTTCTGAAGGTCATAGAGACTTGGAAGTTGGTTCCATCTCCACTAATGTGGCTAAGCCCGATCCATTGGGACCATCCCCGAGCTTCTACGACCTTCGGAAATGGTGAAACCACCAAATCTAAAAAAAAAAGTACGAGATATTTTTGAATAACTTTTTCTCTGAAAGTCCTACGGATTTGGGCATTTCATGATTAGTAAAGGGTAGCGTGTCACACAACCACACCGAATTTCAGCATGTTTCGAGCAAGCAGCGCAGAGTTATTCACTCTAAGGTGAATATGGGTTAGGGTTGCCATTAGGGTTAGGGTTGTGATTAGGGTTAGGGTTAGGGTTGTGATTAGGGTTAGGGTTAGGGTTGCCATTAGGGTTAGGGTTAGGGAGGAGTACCCATTGGAGGTCAAGATATTCTCCAATAACTTTTTTTCTGAAGGTCATAGAGACTTGGAAGTTGGTTCCATCTCCACTAATGTGGCTATGCCCGATCCATTGGTACCACCCCCAAGCTTCTACGACCTTTGGAAGGGTTAGTGTTAGGGTTGTGATTAGTGTTACATTTTTGGGTTGTGATTAGGGTTAGGGTTAGGAATGAAAACCTATAGGAGTTCAAGATATTCTTCAATAACTTTTTTTCTGAAGGTCATAGAGACTTGGAAGTTGGTTCCATCTCCACTAATGTGGCTAAGCCCGATCCATTGGGACCATCCCCGAGCTTCTACGACCTTCAGAAATGGTGAAACCACCAAATCTAAAAAAAAAAGTACGAGATATTTTTGAATAACTTTTTTTCTGAAAGTCCTACGGATTTGGGCATTTCATGATTAGTAAAGGGTAGCGTGTCACACAACCACACCGAATTTAAGCATGTTTCGAGCAAGCAGCACAGAGTGATTCACTCTAAGGTGAATATGGGTTAGGGTTGCCATTAAGGTTAGGGTTGCCATTAGGGTTAGGGTTAGGGTTGCCATTAGGGTTAGGGTTAGGGAGGAGTACCCATTGGAGGTCAAGATATTCTCCAATAACTTTTTTTCTGAAGGTCATAGAGACTTGGAAGTTGGTTCCATCTCCACTAATGTGGCTATGCCCGATCCATTGGTACCACCCCCAAGCTTCTATGACCTTTGGAAGGGTTAGTGTTAGGGTTGTGATTAGTGTTACATTTTTGGGTTGTGATTAGGGTTAGGGTTAGGAATGAAAACCTATAGGAGTTCAAGATATTCTTCAATAACTTTTTTTCTGAAGGTCATAGAGACTTGGAAGTTGGTTCCATCTCCACTAATGTGGCTAAGCCCGATCCATTGGGACCATCCCCGAGCTTCTACGACCTTCGGAAATGGTGAAACCACCAAATCTAAAAAAAAAAGTACGAGATATTTTTGAATAACTTTTTCTCTGAAAGTCCTACGGATTTGGGCATTTCATGATTAGTAAAGGGTAGCGTGTCACACAACCACACCGAATTTCAGCATGTTTCGAGCAAGCAGCGCAGAGTTATTCACTCTAAGGTGAATATGGGTTAGGGTTGCCATTAGGGTTAGGGTTGTGATTAGGGTTAGGGTTAGGGTTGCCATTAGGGTTAGGGTTAGGGAGGAGTACCCATTGGAGGTCAAGATATTCTCCAATAAGTTTTTTTCTGAAGGTCATAGAGACTTGGAAGTTGGTTCCATCTCCACTAATGTGACTATGCCCGATCCATTGGTACCACCCCCAAGCTTCTACGACCTTTGGAAGGGTTAGTGTTAGGGTTGTGATTAGTGTTACATTTTTGGGTTGTGATTAGGGTTAGGGTTAGGAATGAAAACCTATAGGAGTTCAAGATATTCTTCAATAACTTTTTTTCTGAAGGTCATAGAGACTTGGAAGTTGGTTCCATCTCCACTAATGTGGCTAAGCCCGATCCATTGGGACCATCCCCGAGCTTCTACGACCTTCGGAAATGGTGAAACCACCAAATCTAAAAAAAAAAGTACGAGATATTTTTGAATAACTTTTTCTCTGAAAGTCCTACGGATTTGGGCATTTCATGATTAGTAAAGGGTAGCGTGTCACACAACCACACCGAATTTCAGCATGTTTCGAGCAAGCAGCGCAGAGTTATTCACTCTAAGGTGAATATGGGTTAGGGTTGCCATTAGGGTTAGGGTTGTGATTAGGGTTAGGGTTAGGGTTGTGATTAGGGTTAGGGTTAGGGTTGCCATTAGGGTTAGGGTTAGGGAGGAGTACCCATTGGAGGTCAAGATATTCTCCAATAACTTTTTTTCTGAAGGTCATAGAGACTTGGAAGTTGGTTCCATCTCCACTAATGTGGCTATGCCCGATCCATTGGTACCACCCCCAAGCTTCTACGACCTTTGGAAGGGTTAGTGTTAGGGTTGTGATTAGTGTTACATTTTTGGGTTGTGATTAGGGTTAGGGTTAGGAATGAAAACCTATAGGAGTTCAAGATATTCTTCAATAACTTTTTTTCTGAAGGTCATAGAGACTTGGAAGTTGGTTCCATCTCCACTAATGTGGCTAAGCCCGATCCATTGGGACCATCCCCGAGCTTCTACGACCTTCAGAAATGGTGAAACCACCAAATCTAAAAAAAAAAGTACGAGATATTTTTGAATAACTTTTTTTCTGAAAGTCCTACGGATTTGGGCATTTCATGATTAGTAAAGGGTAGCGTGTCACACAACCACACCGAATTTCAGCATGTTTCGAGCAAGCAGCGCAGAGTTATTCACTCTAAGGTGAATATGGGTTAGGGTTGCCATTAGGGTTAGGGTTGTGATTAGGGTTAGGGTTAGGGTTGTGATTAGGGTTAGGTTTAGGGTTGCCATTAGGGTTAGGGTTAGGGAGGAGTACCCATTGGAGGTCAAGATATTCTCCAATAACTTTTTTTCTGTAGGTCATAGAGACTTGGAAGTTGGTTCCATCTCCACTAATGTGGCTATGCCCGATCCATTGGTACCACCCCCATGCTTCTACGACCTTTGGAAGGGTTAGTGTTAGGGTTGTGATTAGTGTTACATTTTTGGGTTGTGATTAGGGTTAGGGTTAGGAATGAAAACCTATAGGAGTTCAAGATATTCTTCAATAACTTTTTTTCTGAAGGTCATAGAGACTTGGAAGTTGGTTCCATCTCCACTAATGTGGCTAAGCCCGATCCATTGGGACCATCCCCGAGCTTCTACGACCTTCAGAAATGGTGAAACCACCAAATCTAAAAAAAAAAGTACGAGATATTTTTGAATAACTTGTTTTCTGAAAGTCCTACGGATTCGGGCATTTCATGATTAGTAAAGGGTAGCGTGTCACACAACCACACCGAATTTAAGCATGTTTCGAGCAAGCAGCACAGAGTGATTCACTCTAAGGTGAATATGGGTTAGGGTTGCCATTAAGGTTAGGGTTGCCATTAGGGTTAGGGTTAGGGTTGCCATTAGGGTTAGGGTTAGGGAGGAGTACCCATTGGAGGTCAAGATATTCTCCAATAACTTTTTTTCTGAAGGTCATAGAGACTTGGAAGTTGGTTCCATCTCCACTAATGTGGCTATGCCCGATCCATTGGTACCACCCCCAAGCTTCTATGACCTTTGGAAGGGTTAGTGTTAGGGTTGTGATTAGTGTTACATTTTTGGGTTGTGATTAGGGTTAGGGTTAGGAATGAAAACCTATAGGAGTTCAAGATATTCTTCAATAACTTTTTTTCTGAAGGTCATAGAGACTTGGAAGTTGGTTCCATCTCCACTAATGTGGCTAAGCCCGATCCATTGGGACCATCCCCGAGCTTCTACGACCTTCGGAAATGGTGAAACCACCAAATCTAAAAAAAAAAGTACGAGATATTTTTGAATAACTTTTTCTCTGAAAGTCCTACGGATTTGGGCATTTCATGATTAGTAAAGGGTAGCGTGTCACACAACCACACCGAATTTCAGCATGTTTCGAGCAAGCAGCGCAGAGTTATTCACTCTAAGGTGAATATGGGTTAGGGTTGCCATTAGGGTTAGGGTTGTGATTAGGGTTAGGGTTAGGGTTGCCATTAGGGTTAGGGTTAGGGAGGAGTACCCATTGGAGGTCAAGATATTCTCCAATAAGTTTTTTTCTGAAGGTCATAGAGACTTGGAAGTTGGTTCCATCTCCACTAATGTGACTATGCCCGATCCATTGGTACCACCCCCAAGCTTCTACGACCTTTGGAAGGGTTAGTGTTAGGGTTGTGATTAGTGTTACATTTTTGGGTTGTGATTAGGGTTAGGGTTAGGAATGAAAACCTATAGGAGTTCAAGATATTCTTCAATAACTTTTTTTCTGAAGGTCATAGAGACTTGGAAGTTGGTTCCATCTCCACTAATGTGGCTAAGCCCGATCCATTGGGACCATCCCCGAGCTTCTACGACCTTCGGAAATGGTGAAACCACCAAATCTAAAAAAAAAAGTACGAGATATTTTTGAATAACTTTTTCTCTGAAAGTCCTACGGATTTGGGCATTTCATGATTAGTAAAGGGTAGCGTGTCACACAACCACACCGAATTTCAGCATGTTTCGAGCAAGCAGCGCAGAGTTATTCACTCTAAGGTGAATATGGGTTAGGGTTGCCATTAGGGTTAGGGTTGTGATTAGGGTTAGGGTTAGGGTTGTGATTAGGGTTAGGGTTAGGGTTGCCATTAGGGTTAGGGTTAGGGAGGAGTACCCATTGGAGGTCAAGATATTCTCCAATAACTTTTTTTCTGAAGGTCATAGAGACTTGGAAGTTGGTTCCATCTCCACTAATGTGGCTATGCCCGATCCATTGGTACCACCCCCAAGCTTCTATGACCTTCGGAAATGGTGAAACCACCAAATCTAAAAAAAAAAGTACGAGATATTTTTGAATAACTTTTACTCTGAAAGTCCTACGGATTTGGGCATTTCATGATTAGTAAAGGGTAGCGTGTCACACAACCACACCGAATTTCAGCATGTTTCGAGCAAGCAGCGCAGAGTTATTCACTCTAAGGTGAATATGGGTTAGGGTTGCCATTAGGGTTAGGGTTGTGATTAGGGTTAGGGTTAGGGTTGTGATTAGGGTTAGGGTTAGGGTTGCCATTAGGGTTAGGGTTAGGGAGGAGTACCCATTGGAGGTCAAGATATTCTCCAATAACTTTTTTTCTGTAGGTCATAGAGACTTGGAAGTTGGTTCCATCTCCACTAATGTGGCTATGCCCGATCCATTGGTACCACCCCCATGCTTCTACGACCTTTGGAAGGGTTAGTGTTAGGGTTGTGATTAGTGTTACATTTTTGGGTTGTGATTAGGGTTAGGGTTAGGAATGAAAACCTATAGGAGTTCAAGATATTCTTCAATAACTTTTTTTCTGAAGGTCATAGAGACTTGGAAGTTGGTTCCATCTCCACTAATGTGGCTAAGCCCGATCCATTGGGACCATCCCCGAGCTTCTACGACCTTCGGAAATGGTGAAACCACCAAATCTAAAAAAAAAAGTACGAGATATTTTTGAATAACTTTTTTTCTGAAAGTCCTACAGATTTGGGCATTTCATGATTAGTAAAGGGTAGCGTGTCACACAACCACACCGAATTTCAGCATGTTTCGAGCAAGCAGCGCAGAGTTATTCACTCTAAGGTGAATATGGGTTAGGGTTGCCATTAGGGTTAGGGTTGTGATTAGGGTTAGGGTTAGGGTTGCCATTAGGGTTAGGGTTAGGGAGGAGTACCCATTGGAGGTCAAGATATTCTCCAATAACTTTCTTTCTGTAGGTCATAGAGACTTGGAAGTTGGTTCCATCTCCACTAATGTGGCTATGCCCGATCCATTGGTACCACCCCCAAGCTTCTACAACCTTTGGAAGGGTTAGTGTTAGGGTTGTGATTAGTGTTACATTTTTGGGTTGTGATTAGGGTTAGGGTTAGGAATGAAAACCTATAGGAGTTCAAGATATTCTTCAATAACTTTTTTTCTGAAGGTCATAGAGACTTGGAAGTTGGTTCCATCTCCACTAATGTGGCTAAGCCCGATCCATTGGGACCACCCCCGAGCTTCTACGACCTTCGGAAATGGTGAAACCACCAAATCTAAAAAAAAAAGTACGAGATATTTTTGAATAACTTTTTTTCTGAAAGTCCTACAGATTTGGGCATTTCATGATTAGTAAAGGGTAGCGTGTCACACAACCACACCGAATTTCAGCATGTTTCGAGCAAGCAGCGCAGAGTTATTCACTCTAAGGTGAATATGGGTTAGGGTTGCCATTAGGGTTAGGGTTGTGATTAGGGTTAGGGTTAGGGTTGCCATTAGGGTTAGGGTTAGGGTTGCCATTAGGGTTAGGGTTAGGGAGGAGTACCCATTGGAGGTCAAGATATTCTCCAATAACTTTTTTTCTGAAGGTCATAGAGACTTGGAAGTTGGTTCCATCTCCACTAATGTGGCTATGCCCGATCCATTGGTACCACCCCCAAGCTTCTACAACCTTTGGAAGGGTTAGTGTTAGGGTTGTGATTAGTGTTACATTTTTGGGTTGTGATTAGGGTTAGGGTTAGGAATGAAAACCTATAGGAGTTCAAGATATTCTTCAATAACTTTTTTTCTGAAGGTCATAGAGACTTGGAAGTTGGTTCCATCTCCACTAATGTGGCTAAGCCCGATCCATTGGGACCATCCCCGAGCTTCTACGACCTTCGGAAATGGTGAAACCACCAAATCTAAAAAAAAAAGTACGAGATATTTTTGAATAACTTTTTTTCTGAAAGTCCTACAGATTTGGGCATTTCATGATTAGTAAAGGGTAGCGTGTCACACAACCACACCGAATTTCAGCATGTTTCGAGCAAGCAGCGCAGAGTTATTCACTCTAAAGTGAATATGGGTTAGGGTTGCCATTAGGGTTAGGGTTGTGATTAGGGTTAGGGTTGTGATTAGGGTTAGGGTTGTGATTAGGGTTAGGGTTAGGGTTGCCATTAGGGTTAGGGTTAGGGAGGAGTACCCATTGGAGGTCAAGATATTCTCCAATAACTTTCTTTCTGTAGGTCATAGAGACTTGGAAGTTGGTTCCATCTCCACTAATGTGGCTATGCCCGATCCATTGGTACCACCCCCAAGCTTCTACAACCTTTGGAAGGGTTAGTGTTAGGGTTGTGATTAGTGTTACATTTTTGGGTTGTGATTAGGGTTAGGGTTAGGAATGAAAACCTATAGGAGTTCAAGATATTCTTCAATAACTTTTTTTCTGAAGGTCATAGAGACTTGGAAGTTGGTTCCATCTCCACTAATGTGGCTAAGCCCGATCCATTGGGACCACCCCCGAGCTTCTACGACCTTCGGAAATGGTGAAACCACCAAATCTAAAAAAAAAAGTACGAGATATTTTTGAATAACTTTTTTTCTGAAAGTCCTACAGATTTGGGCATTTCATGATTAGTAAAGGGTAGCGTGTCACACAACCACACAGAATTTCAGCATGTTTCGAGCAAGCAGCGCAGAGTTATTCACTCTAAGGTGAATATGGGTTAGGGTTGCCATTAGGGTTAGGGTTGTGATTAGGGTTAGGGTTAGGGTTGCCATTAGGGTTAGGGTTAGGGTTGCCATTAGGGTTAGGGTTAGGGAGGAGTACCCATTGGAGGTCAAGATATTCTCCAATAACTTTTTTTCTGAAGGTCATAGAGACTTGGAAGTTGGTTCCATCTCCACTAATGTGGCTATGCCCGATCCATTGGTACCACCCCCAAGCTTCTACGACCATTGGAAGGGTTAGTGTTAGGGTTGTGATTAGTGTTACATTTTTGGGTTGTGATTAGGGTTAGGGTTAGGAATGAAAACCTATAGGAGTTCAAGATATTTTTCAATAACTTTTTTTCTGAAGGTCATAGAGACTTGGAAGTTGGTTCCATCTCCACTAATGTGGCTAAGCCCGATCCATTGGGACCATCCCCGAGCTTCTACGACCTTCGGAAATGGTGAAACCACCAAATCTAAAAAAAAAAGTACGAGATATTTTTGAATAACTTTTTTTCTGAAAGTCCTACAGATTTGGGCATTTCATGATTAGTAAAGGGTAGCGTGTCACACAACCACACCGAATTTCAGCATGTTTCGAGCAAGCAGCGCAGAGTTATTCACTCTAAGGTGAATATGGGTTAGGGTTGCCATTAGGGTTAGGGTTGTGATTAGGGTTAGGGTTGTGATTAGGGTTAGGGTTAGGGTTGCCATTAGGGTTAGGGTTAGGGTTGCCATTAGGGTTAGGGTTAGGGAGGAGTACCCATTGGAGGTCAAGATATTCTCCAATAACTTTCTTTCTGTAGGTCATAGAGACTTGGAAGTTGGTTCCATCTCCACTAATGTGGCTATGCCCGATCCATTGGTACCACCCCCAAGCTTCTACAACCTTTGGAAGTGTTAGTGTTAGGGTTGTGATTAGTGTTACATTTTTGGGTTGTGATTAGGGTTAGGGTTAGGAATGAAAACCTATAGGAGTTCAAGATATTCTTCAATAACTTTTTTTCTGAAGGTCATAGAGACTTGAAAGTTGGTTCCATCTCCACTAATGTGGCTAAGCCCGATCCATTGGGACCATCCCCGAGCTTCTACGACCTTCGGAAATGGTGAAACCACCAAATCTAAAAAAAAAAGTACGAGATATTTTTGAATAACTTTTTTTCTGAAAGTCCTACAGATTTGGGCATTTCATGATTAGTAAAGGGTAGCGTGTCACACAACCACACCGAATTTCAGCATGTTTCGAGCAAGCAGCGCAGAGTTATTCACTCTAAGGTGAATATGGGTTAGGGTTGCCATTAGGGTTAGGGTTAGGGTTGCCATTAGGGTTAGGGTTAGGGTTGCCATTAGGGTTAGGGTTAGGGTTGCCATTAGGGTTAGGGTTAGGGAGGAGTACCCATTGGAGGTCAAGATATTCTCCAATAACTTTTTTTCTGAAGGTCATAGAGACTTGGAAGTTGGTTCCATCTCCACTAATGTGGCTATGCCCGATCCATTGGTACCACCCCCAAGCTTCTACAACCTTTGGAAGGGTTAGTGTTAGGGTTGTGATTAGTGTTACATTTTTGGGTTGTGATTAGGGTTAGGGTTAGGAATGAAAACCTATAGGAGTTCAAGATATTCTTCAATAACTTTTTTTCTGAAGGTCATAGAGACTTGGAAGTTGGTTCCATCTCCACTAATGTGGCTAAGCCCGATCCATTGGGACCATCCCCGAGCTTCTACGACCTTCGGAAATGGTGAAACCACCAAATCTAAAAAAAAAAGTACGAGATATTTTTGAATAACTTTTTTTCTGAAAGTCCTACAGATTTGGGCATTTCATGATTAGTAAAGGGTAGCGTGTCACACAACCACACCGAATTTCAGCATGTTTCGAGCAAGCAGCGCAGAGTTATTCACTCTAAGGTGAATATGGGTTAGGGTTGCCATTAGGGTTAGGGTTGTGATTAGGGTTAGGGTTAGGGTTGCCATTAGGGTTAGGGTTAGGGTTGCCATTAGGGTTAGGGTTAGGGAGGAGTACCCATTGGAGGTCAAGATATTCTCCAATAACTTTCTTTCTGTAGGTCATAGAGACTTGGAAGTTGGTTCCATCTCCACTAATGTGGCTATGCCCGATCCATTGGTACCACCCCCAAGCTTCTACAACCTTTGGAAGGGTTAGTGTTAGGGTTGTGATTAGTGTTACATTTTTGGGTTGTGATTAGGGTTAGGGTTAGGAATGAAAACCTATAGGAGTTCAAGATATTCTTCAATAACTTTTTTTCTGAAGGTCATAGAGACTTGGAAGTTGGTTCCATCTCCACTAATGTGGCTAAGCCCGATCCATTGGGACCACCCCCGAGCTTCTACGACCTTCGGAAATGGTGAAACCACCAAATCTAAAAAAAAAAGTACGAGATATTTTTGAATAACTTTTTTTCTGAAAGTCCTACAGATTTGGGCATTTCATGATTAGTAAAGGGTAGCGTGTCACACAACCACACCGAATTTCAGCATGTTTCGAGCAAGCAGCGCAGAGTTATTCACTCTAAGGTGAATATGGGTTAGGGTTGCCATTAGGGTTAGGGTTGTGATTAGGGTTAGGGTTAGGGTTGCCATTAGGGTTAGGGTTAGGGTTGCCATTAGGGTTAGGGTTAGGGAGGAGTACCCATTGGAGGTCAAGATATTCTCCAATAACCTTTTTTCTGAAGGTCATAGAGACTTGGAAGTTGGTTCCATCTCCACTAATGTGGCTATGCCCGATCCATTGGTACCACCCCCAAGCTTCTACAACCTTTGGAAGGGTTAGTGTTAGGGTTGTGATTAGTGTTACATTTTTGGGTTGTGATTAGGGTTAGGGTTAGGAATGAAAACCTATAGGAGTTCAAGATATTTTTCAATAACTTTTTTTCTGAAGGTCATAGAGACTCGGAAGTTGGTTCCATCTCCACTAATGTGGCTAAGCCCGATCCATCGGGACCATCCCCGAGCTTCTACGACCTTCGGAAATGGTGAAACCACCAAATCTAAAAAAAAAAGTACGAGATATTTTTGAATAACTTTTTTTCTGAAAGTCCTACAGATTTGGGCATTTCATGATTAGTAAAGGGTAGCGTGTCACACAACCACACCGAATTTCAGCATGTTTCGAGCAAGCAGCGCAGAGTTATTCACTCTAAGGTGAATATGGGTTAGGGTTGCCATTAGGGTTAGGGTTGTGATTAGGGTTAGGGTTAGGGTTGCCATTAGGGTTAGGGTTAGGGTTGCCATTAGGGTTAGGGTTAGGGAGGAGTACCCATTGGAGGTCAAGATATTCTCCAATAACTTTTTTTCTGAAGGTCATAGAGACTTGGAAGTTGGTTCCATCTCCACTAATGTGGCTAAGCCCGATCCATTGGGACCATCCCCGAGCTTCTACGACCTTCGGAAATGGTGAAACCACCAAATCTAAAAAAAAAAGTACGAGATATTTTTGAATAACTTTTTTTCTGAAAGTCCTACAGATTTGGGCATTTCATGATTAGTAAAGGGTAGCGTGCCACACAACCACACCGAATTTCAGCATGTTTCGAGCAAGCAGCGCAGAGTTATTCACTCTAAGGTGAATATGGGTTAGGGTTGCCATTAGGGTTAGGGTTGTGATTAGGGTTAGGGTTGTGATTAGGGTTAGGGTTAGGGTTGCCATTAGGGTTAGGGTTAGGGTTGCCATTAGGGTTAGGGTTAGGGAGGAGTACCCATTGGAGGTCAAGATATTCTCCAATAACTTTCTTTCTGTAGGTCATAGAGACTTGGAAGTTGGTTCCATCTCCACTAATGTGGCTATGCCCGATCCATTGGTACCACCCCCAAGCTTCTACAACCTTTGGAAGGGTTAGTGTTAGGGTTGTGATTAGTGTTACATTTTTGGGTTGTGATTAGGGTTAGGGTTAGGAATGAAAACCTATAGGAGTTCAAGATATTCTTCAATAACTTTTTTTCTGAAGGTCATAGAGACTTGGAAGTTGGTTCCATCTCCACTAATGTGGCTAAGCCCGATCCATTGGGACCACCCCCGAGCTTCTACGACCTTCGGAAATGGTGAAACCACCAAATCTAAAAAAAAAAGTACGAGATATTTTTGAATAACTTTTTTTCTGAAAGTCCTACAGATTTGGGCATTTCATGATTAGTAAAGGGTAGCGTGTCACACAACCACACCGAATTTCAGCATGTTTCGAGCAAGCAGCGCAGAGTTATTCACTCTAAGGTGAATATGGGTTAGGGTTGCCATTAGGGTTAGGGTTGTGATTAGGGTTAGGGTTGTGATTAGGGTTAGGGTTGTGATTAGGGTTAGGGTTAGGGTTGCCATTAGGGTTAGGGTTAGGGAGGAGTACCCATTGGAGGTCAAGATATTCTCCAATAACTTTCTTTCTGTAGGTCATAGAGACTTGGAAGTTGGTTCCATCTCCACTAATGTGGCTATGCCCGATCCATTGGTACCACCCCCAAGCTTCTACAACCTTTGGAAGGGTTAGTGTTAGGGTTGTGATTAGTGTTACATTTTTGGGTTGTGATTAGGGTTAGGGTTAGGAATGAAAACCTATAGGAGTTCAAGATATTCTTCAATAACTTTTTTTCTGAAGGTCATAGAGACTTGGAAGTTGGTTCCATCTCCACTAATGTGGCTAAGCCCGATCCATTGGGACCACCCCCGAGCTTCTACGACCTTCGGAAATGGTGAAACCACCAAATCTAAAAAAAAAAGTACGAGATATTTTTGAATAACTTTTTTTCTGAAAGTCCTACAGATTTGGGCATTTCATGATTAGTAAAGGGTAGCGTGTCACACAACCACACCGAATTTCAGCATGTTTCGAGCAAGCAGCGCAGAGTTATTCACTCTAAGGTGAATATGGGTTAGGGTTGCCATTAGGGTTAGGGTTGTGATTAGGGTTAGGGTTAGGGTTGCCATTAGGGTTAGGGTTAGGGTTGCCATTAGGGTTAGGGTTAGGGAGGAGTACCCATTGGAGGTCAAGATATTCTCCAATAACCTTTTTTCTGAAGGTCATAGAGACTTGGAAGTTGGTTCCATCTCCACTAATGTGGCTATGCCCGATCCATTGGTACCACCCCCAAGCTTCTACAACCTTTGGAAGGGTTAGTGTTAGGGTTGTGATTAGTGTTACATTTTTGGGTTGTGATTAGGGTTAGGGTTAGGAATGAAAACCTATAGGAGTTCAAGATATTTTTCAATAACTTTTTTTCTGAAGGTCATAGAGACTCGGAAGTTGGTTCCATCTCCACTAATGTGGCTAAGCCCGATCCATCGGGACCATCCCCGAGCTTCTACGACCTTCGGAAATGGTGAAACCACCAAATCTAAAAAAAAAAGTACGAGATATTTTTGAATAACTTTTTTTCTGAAAGTCCTACAGATTTGGGCATTTCATGATTAGTAAAGGGTAGCGTGTCACACAACCACACCGAATTTCAGCATGTTTCGAGCAAGCAGCGCAGAGTTATTCACTCTAAGGTGAATATGGGTTAGGGTTGCCATTAGGGTTAGGGTTGTGATTAGGGTTAGGGTTAGGGTTGCCATTAGGGTTAGGGTTAGGGTTGCCATTAGGGTTAGGGTTAGGGAGGAGTACCCATTGGAGGTCAAGATATTCTCCAATAACTTTTTTTCTGAAGGTCATAGAGACTTGGAAGTTGGTTCCATCTCCACTAATGTGGCTAAGCCCGATCCATTGGGACCATCCCCGAGCTTCTACGACCTTCGGAAATGGTGAAACCACCAAATCTAAAAAAAAAAGTACGAGATATTTTTGAATAACTTTTTTTCTGAAAGTCCTACAGATTTGGGCATTTCATGATTAGTAAAGGGTAGCGTGCCACACAACCACACCGAATTTCAGCATGTTTCGAGCAAGCAGCGCAGAGTTATTCACTCTAAGGTGAATATGGGTTAGGGTTGCCATTAGGGTTAGGGTTGTGATTAGGGTTAGGGTTGTGATTAGGGTTAGGGTTAGGGTTGCCATTAGGGTTAGGGTTAGGGTTGCCATTAGGGTTAGGGTTAGGGAGGAGTACCCATTGGAGGTCAAGATATTCTCCAATAACTTTCTTTCTGTAGGTCATAGAGACTTGGAAGTTGGTTCCATCTCCACTAATGTGGCTATGCCCGATCCATTGGTACCACCCCCAAGCTTCTACAACCTTTGGAAGGGTTAGTGTTAGGGTTGTGATTAGTGTTACATTTTTGGGTTGTGATTAGGGTTAGGGTTAGGAATGAAAACCTATAGGAGTTCAAGATATTCTTCAATAACTTTTTTTCTGAAGGTCATAGAGACTTGGAAGTTGGTTCCATCTCCACTAATGTGGCTAAGCCCGATCCATTGGGACCACCCCCGAGCTTCTACGACCTTCGGAAATGGTGAAACCACCAAATCTAAAAAAAAAAGTATGAGATATTTTTGAATAACTTTTTTTCTGAAAGTCCTACAGATTTGGGCATTTCATGATTAGTAAAGGGTAGCGTGTCACACAACCACACCGAATTTCAGCATGTTTCGAGCAAGCAGCGCAGAGTTATTCACTCTAAGGTGAATATGGGTTAGGGTTGCCATTAGGGTTAGGGTTGTGATTAGGGTTAGGGTTGTGATTAGGGTTAGGGTTGTGATTAGGGTTAGGGTTAGGGTTGCCATTAGGGTTAGGGTTAGGGAGGAGTACCCATTGGAGGTCAAGATATTCTCCAATAACTTTCTTTCTGTAGGTCATAGAGACTTGGAAGTTGGTTCCATCTCCACTAATGTGGCTATGCCCGATCCATTGGTACCACCCCCAAGCTTCTACAACCTTTGGAAGGGTTAGTGTTAGGGTTGTGATTAGTGTTACATTTTTGGGTTGTGATTAGGGTTAGGGTTAGGAATGAAAACCTATAGGAGTTCAAGATATTCTTCAATAACTTTTTTTCTGAAGGTCATAGAGACTTGGAAGTTGGTTCCATCTCCACTAATGTGGCTAAGCCCGATCCATTGGGACCATCCCCGAGCTTCTACGACCTTCGGAAATGGTGAAACCACCAAATCTAAAAAAAAAAGTACGAGATATTTTTGAATAACTTTTTTTCTGAAAGTCCTACAGATTTGGGCATTTCATGATTAGTAAAGGGTAGCGTGTCACACAACCACACCGAATTTCAGCATGTTTCGAGCAAGCAGCGCAGAGTTATTCACTCTAAGGTGAATATGGGTTAGGGTTGCCATTAGGGTTAGGGTTGTGATTAGGGTTAGGGTTAGGGTTGCCATTAGGGTTAGGGTTAGGGTTGCCATTAGGGTTAGGGTTAGGGAGGAGTACACATTGGAGGTCAAGATATTCTCCAATAACTTTCTTTCTGTAGGTCATAGAGACTTGGAAGTTGGTTCCATCTCCACTAATGTGGCTATGCCCGATCCATTGGTACCACCCCCAAGCTTCTACAACCTTTGGAAGGGTTAGTGTTAGGGTTGTGATTAGTGTTACATTTTTGGGTTGTGATTAGGGTTAGGGTTAGGAATGAAAACCTATAGGAGTTCAAGATATTCTTCAATAACTTTTTTTCTGAAGGTCATAGAGACTTGGAAGTTGGTTCCATCTCCACTAATGTGGCTAAGCCCGATCCATTGGGACCACCCCCGAGCTTCTACGACCTTCGGAAATGGTGAAACCACCAAATCTAAAAAAAAAAGTACGAGATATTTTTGAATAACTTTTTTTCTGAAAGTCCTACAGATTTGGGCATTTCATGATTAGTAAAGGGTAGCGTGTCACACAACCACACCGAATTTCAGCATGTTTCGAGCAAGCAGCGCAGAGTTATTCACTCTAAGGTGAATATGGGTTAGGGTTGCCATTAGGGTTAGGGTTGTGATTAGGGTTAGGGTTAGGGTTGCCATTAGGGTTAGGGTTAGGGTTGCCATTAGGGTTAGGGTTAGGGAGGAGTACCCATTGGAGGTCAAGATATTCTCCAATAACTTTTTTTCTGAAGGTCATAGAGACTTGGAAGTTGGTTCCATCTCCACTAATGTGGCTAAGCCCGATCCATTGGGACCATCCCCGAGCTTCTACGACCTTCGGAAATGGTGAAACCACCAAATCTAAAAAAAAAAGTACGAGATATTTTTGAATAACTTTTTTTCTGAAAGTCCTACAGATTTGGGCATTTCATGATTAGTAAAGGGTAGCGTGTCACACAACCACACCGAATTTCAGCATGTTTCGAGCAAGCAGCGCAGAGTTATTCACTCTAAGGTGAATATGGGTTAGGGTTGCCATTAGGGTTAGGGTTGTGATTAGGGTTAGGGTTAGGGTTGCTATTAGGGTTAGGGTTAGGGTTGCCATTAGGGTTAGGGTTAGGGAGGAGTACCCATTGGAGGTCAAGATATTCTCCAATAACTTTTTTTCTGAAGGTCATAGAGACTTGGAAGTTGGTTCCATCTCCACTAATGTGGCTATGCCCGATCCATTGGTACCACCCGCAAGCTTCTACGACCTTTGGAAGGGTTAGTGTTAGGGTTGTGATTAGTGTTACATTTTTGGGTTGTGATTAGGGTTAGGGTTAGGAATGAAAACCTATAGGAGTTCAAGATATTCTTCAATAACTTTTTTTCTGAAGGTCATAGAGACTTGGAAGTTGGTTCCATCTCCACTAATGTGGCTAGGCCCGATCCATTGGGACCATCCCCGAGCTTCTACGACCTTTGGAAATGGTGAAACCACCAAATCTAAAAAAAAAAGTACGAGATATTTTTGAATAACTTTTTTTCTGAAAGTCCTACAGATTTGGGCATTTCATGATTAGTAAAGGGTAGCGTGTCACACAACCACACCGAATTTCAGCATGTTTCGAGCAAGCAGCGCAGAGTTATTCACTCTAAGGTGAATATGGGTTAGGGTTGCCATTAGGGTTAGGGTTGTGATTAGGGTTAGGGTTAGGGTTGCCATTAGGGTTAGGGTTAGGGTTGCCATTAGGGTTAGGGTTAGGGAGGAGTACCCATTGGAGGTCAAGATATTCTCCAATAACTTTTTTTCTGAAGGTCATAGAGACTTGGAAGTTGGTTCCATCTCCACTAATGTGGCTATGCCCGATCCATTGGTACCACCCCCAAGCTTCTACGACCATTGGAAGGGTTAGTGTTAGGGTTGTGATTAGTGTTACATTTTTGGGTTGTGATTAGGGTTAGGGTTAGGAATGAAAACCTATAGGAGTTCAAGATATTCTTCAATAACTTTTTTTCTGAAGGTCATAGAGACTTGGAAGTTGGTTCCATCTCCACTAATGTGGCTAAGCCCGATCCATTGGGACCATCCCCGAGCTTCTACGACCTTCGGAAATGGTGAAACCACCAAATCTAAAAAAAAAAGTACGAGATATTTTTGAATAACTTTTTTTCTGAAAGTCCTACAGATTTGGGCATTTCATGATTAGTAAAGGGTAGCGTGCCACACAACCACACCGAATTTCAGCATGTTTCGAGCAAGCAGCGCAGAGTTATTCACTCTAAGGTGAATATGGGTTAGGGTTGCCATTAGGGTTAGGGTTGTGATTAGGGTTAGGGTTGTGATTAGGGTTAGGGTTAGGGTTGCCATTAGGGTTAGGGTTAGGGTTGCCATTAGGGTTAGGGTTAGGGAGGAGTACCCATTGGAGGTCAAGATATTCTCCAATAACTTTCTTTCTGTAGGTCATAGAGACTTGGAAGTTGGTTCCATCTCCACTAATGTGGCTATGCCCGATCCATTGGTACCACCCCCAAGCTTCTACAACCTTTGGAAGGGTTAGTGTTAGGGTTGTGATTAGTGTTACATTTTTGGGTTGTGATTAGGGTTAGGAATGAAAACCTATAGGAGTTCAAGATATTCTTCAATAACTTTTTTTCTGAAGGTCATAGAGACTTGAAAGTTGGTTCCATCTCCACTAATGTGGCTAAGCCCGATCCATTGGGACCATCCCCGAGCTTCTACGACCTTCGGAAATGGTGAAACCACCAAATCTAAAAAAAAAAGTACGAGATATTTTTGAATAACTTTTTTTCGGAAAGTCCTACAGATTTGGGCATTTCATGATTAGTAAAGGGTAGCGTGTCACACAACCACACCGAATTTCAGCATGTTTCGAGCAAGCAGCGCAGAGTTATTCACTCTAAGGTGAATATGGGTTAGGGTTGCCATTAGGGTTAGGGTTAGGGTTGCCATTAGGGTTAGGGTTAGGGTTGCCATTAGGGTTAGGGTTAGGGTTGCCATTAGGGTTAGGGTTAGGGAGGAGTACCCATTGGAGGTCAAGATATTCTCCAATAACTTTCTTTCTGTAGGTCATAGAGACTTGGAAGTTGGTTCCATCTCCACTAATGTGGCTATGCCCGATCCATTGGTACCACCCCCAAGCTTCTACAACCTTTGGAAGGGTTAGTGTTAGGGTTGTGATTAGTGTTACATTTTTGGGTTGTGATTAGGGTTAGGGTTAGGAATGAAAACCTATAGGAGTTCAAGATATTCTTCAATAACTTTTTTTCTGAAGGTCATAGAGACTTGGAAGTTGGTTCCATCTCCACTAATGTGGCTAAGCCCGATCCATTGGGACCACCCCCGAGCTTCTACGACCGTCGGAAATGGTGAAACCACCAAATCTAAAAAAAAAAGTACGAGATATTTTTGAATAACTTTTTTTCTGAAAGTCCTACAGATTTGGGCATTTCATGATTAGTAAAGGGTAGCGTGTCACACAACCACACCGAATTTCAGCATGTTTCGAGCAAGCAGCGCAGAGTTATTCACTCTAAGGTGAATATGGGTTAGGGTTGCCATTAGGGTTAGGGTTGTGATTAGGGTTAGGGTTAGGGTTGCCATTAGGGTTAGGGTTAGGGTTGCCATTAGGGTTAGGGTTAGGGAGGAGTACCCATTGGAGGTCAAGATATTCTCCAATAACTTTTTTTCTGAAGGTCATAGAGACTTGGAAGTTGGTTCCATCTCCACTAATGTGGCTATGCCCGATCCATTGGTACCACCCCCAAGCTTCTACAACCTTTGGAAGGGTTAGTGTTAGGGTTGTGATTAGTGTTACATTTTTGGGTTGTGATTAGGGTTAGGGTTAGGAATGAAAACCTATAGGAGTTCAAGATATTTTTCAATAACTTTTTTTCTGAAGGTCATAGAGACTCGGAAGTTGGTTCCATCTCCACTAATGTGGCTAAGCCCGATCCATCGGGACCATCCCCGAGCTTCTACGACCTTCGGAAATGGTGAAACCACCAAATCTAAAAAAAAAAGTACGAGATATTTTTGAATAACTTTTTTTCTGAAAGTCCTACAGATTTGGGCATTTCATGATTAGTAAAGGGTAGCGTGTCACACAACCACACCGAATTTCAGCATGTTTCGAGCAAGCAGCGCAGAGTTATTCACTCTAAGGTGAATATGGGTTAGGGTTGCCATTAGGGTTAGGGTTGTGATTAGGGTTAGGGTTAGGGTTGCCATTAGGGTTAGGGTTAGGGTTGCCATTAGGGTTAGGGTTAGGGAGGAGTACCCATTGGAGGTCAAGATATTCTCCAATAACTTTTTTTCTGAAGGTCATAGAGACTTGGAAGTTGGTTCCATCTCCACTAATGTGGCTATGCCCGATCCATTGGTACCACCCCCAAGCTTCTACGACCTTTGCAAGGGTTAGTGTTAGGGTTGTGATTAGTGTTACATTTTTGGGTTGTGATTAGGGTTAGGGTTAGGAATGAAAACCTATAGGAGTTCAAGATATTCTTCAATAACTTTTTTTCTGAAGGTCATAGAGACTTGGAAGTTGGTTCCATCTCTACTAATGTGGCTAAGCCCGATCCATTGGGACCATCCCCGAGCTTCTACGACCTTCGGAAATGGTGAAACCACCAAATCTAAAAAAAAAAGTATGAGATATTTTTGAATAACTTTTTTTCTGAAAGTCCTACAGATTTGGGCATTTCATGATTAGTAAAGGGTAGCGTGTCACACAACCACACCGAATTTCAGCATGTTTCGAGCAAGCAGCGCAGAGTTATTCACTCTAAGGTGAATATGGGTTAGGGTTGCCATTAGGGTTAGGGTTGTGATTAGGGTTAGGGTTGCCATTAGGGTTAGGGTTAGGGTTGCCATTAGGGTTAGGGTTAGGGAGGAGTACCCATTGGAGGTCAAGATATTCTCCAATAACTTTTTTTCTGAAGGTCATAGAGACTTGGAAGTTGGTTCCATCTCCACTAATGTGGCTATGCCCGATCCATTGCTACCACCCCCAAGCTTCTACGACCATTGGAAGGGTTAGTGTTAGGGTTGTGATTAGTGTTACATTTTTGGGTTGTGATTAGGGTTAGGGTTAGGAATGAAAACCTATAGGAGTTCAAGATATTTTTCAATAACTTTTTTCTGAAGGTCATAGAGACTTGGAAGTTGGTTCCATCTCCACTAATGTGGCTAAGCCCGATCCATTGGGACCATCCCCGAGCTTCTACGACCTTCGGAAATGGTGAAACCACCAAATCTAAAAAAAAAAGTACGAGATATTTTTGAATAACTTTTTTTCTGAAAGTCCTACAGATTTGGGCATTTCATGATTAGTAAAGGGTAGCGTGTCACACAACCACACCGAATTTCAGCATGTTTCGAGCAAGCAGCGCAGAGTTATTCACTCTAAGGTGAATATGGGTTAGGGTTGCCATTAGGGTTAGGGTTGTGATTAGGGTTAGGGTTAGGGTTGCCATTAGGGTTAGGGTTAGGGTTGCCATTAGGGTTAGGGTTAGGGAGGAGTACCCATTGGAGGTCAAGATATTCTCCAATAACTTTTTTTCTGAAGGTCATAGAGACTTGGAAGTTGGTTCCATCTCCACTAATGTGGCTATGCCCGATCCATTGGTACCACCCCCAAGCTTCTACGACCATTGGAAGGGTTAGTGTTAGGGTTGTGATTAGTGTTACATTTTTGGGTTGTGATTAGGGTTAGGGTTAGGAATGAAAACCTATAGGAGTTCAAGATATTTTTCAATAACTTTTTTTCTGAAGGTCATAGAGACTCGGAAGTTGGTTCCATCTCCACTAATGTGGCTAAGCCCGATCCATTGGGACCATCCCCGAGCTTCTACGACCTTCGGAAATGGTGAAACCACCAAATCTAAAAAAAAAAGTACGAGATATTTTTGAAAAACTTTTTTTCTGAAAGTCCTACAGATTTGGGCATTTCATGATTAGTAAAGGGTAGCGTGTCACACAACCACACCGAATTTCAGCATGTTTCGAGCAAGCAGCGCAGAGTTATTCACTCTAAGGTGAATATGGGTTAGGGTTGCCATTAGGGTTAGGGTTGTGATTAGGGTTAGGGTTAGGGTTGCCATTAGGGTTAGGGTTAGGGTTGCCATTAGGGTTAGGGTTAGGGAGGAGCACCCATTGGAGGTCAAGATATTCTCCAATAACTTTTTTTCTGAAGGTCATAGAGACTTGGAAGTTGGTTCCATCTCCACTAATGTGGCTATGCCCGATCCATTGGTACCACCCCCGAGCTTCTATGACCTTCGGAAATGGTGAAACCACCAAATCTAAAAAAAAAAAGTACGAGATATTTTTGAATAACTTTTTTTCTGAAAGTCCTACAGATTTGGGCATTTCATGATTAGTAAAGGGTAGCGTGTCACACAACCACACCGAATTTCAGCATGTTTCGAGCAAGCAGCGCAGAGTTATTCACTCTAAGGTGAATATGGGTTAGGGTTGCCATTAGGGTTAGGGTTGTGATTAGGGTTAGGGTTAGGGTTGCCATTAGGGTTAGGGTTAGGGTTGCCATTAGGGTTAGGGTTAGGGAGGAGTACCCATTGGAGGTCAAGATATTCTCCAATAACTTTTTTTCTGAAGGTCATAGAGACTTGGAAGTTGGTTCCATCTCCACTAATGTGGCTATGCCCGATCCATTGGTACCACCCCCAAGCTTCTACGACCATTGGAAGGGTTAGTGTTAGGGTTGTGATTAGTGTTACATTTTTGGGTTGTGATTAGGGTTAGGGTTAGGAATGAAAACCTATAGGAGTTCAAGATATTCTTCAATAACTTTTTTTCTGAAGGTCATAGAGACTCGGAAGTTGGTTCCATCTCCACTAATGTGGCTAAGCCCGATCCATTGGGACCATCCCCGAGCTTCTACGACCTTCGGAAATGGTGAAACCACCAAATCTAAAAAAAAAAGTACGAGATATTTTTGAAAAACTTTTTTTCTGAAAGTCCTACAGATTTGGGCATTTCATGATTAGTAAAGGGTAGCGTGTCACACAACCACACCGAATTTCAGCATGTTTCGAGCAAGCAGCGCAGAGTTATTCACTCTAAGGTGAATATGGGTTAGGGTTCCCATTAGGGTTAGGGTTGTGATTAGGGTTAGGGTTAGGGTTGCCATTAGGGTTAGGGTTAGGGTTGCCATTAGGGTTAGGGTTAGGGAGGAGCACCCATTGGAGGTCAAGATATTCTCCAATAACTTTTTTTCTGAAGGTCATAGAGACTTGGAAGTTGGTTCCATCTCCACTAATGTGGCTATGCCCGATCCATTGGTACCACCCCCAAGCTTCTACGACCTTTGGAAGGGTTAGTGTTAGGGTTGTGATTAGTGTTACATTTTTGGGTTGTGATTAGGGTTAGGGTTAGGAATGAAAACCTATAGGAGTTCAAGATATTCTTCAATAACTTTTTTTCTGAAGGTCATAGAGACTTGGAAGTTGGTTGTTCCATCTCCACTAATGTGGCTAAGCCCGATCCATTGGGACCATCCCCGAGCTTCTACGACCTTCGGAAATGGTGAAACCGCCAAATCTAAAAAAAAAAGTACGAGATATTTTTGAATAACTTTTTTTCTGAAAGTCATACAGATTTGGGCATTTCATGATTAGTAAAGGGTAGCGTGTCACACAACCACACCGAATTTCAGCATGTTTCGAGCAAGCAGCGCAGAGTTATTCACTCTAAGGTGAATATGGGTTAGGGTTGCCATTAGGGTTAGGGTTGTGATTAGGGTTAGGGTTGCCATTAGGGTTAGGGTTAGTGTTGCCATTAGGGTTAGGGTTGTGATTAGGGTTAGGGTTAGGGTTGCCATTAGGGTTAGGGTTAGGGTTGCCATTAGGGTTAGGGTTAGGGAGGAGTACCCATTGGAGGTCAAGATATTCTCCAATAACTTTTTTTCTGAAGGTCATAGAGACTTGGAAGTTGGTTCCATCTCCACTAATGTGGCTATGCCCGATCCATTGGTACCACCCCCAAGCTTCTACGACCTTTGGAAGGGTTAGTGTTAGGGTTGTGATTAGTGTTACATTTTTGGGTTGTGATTAGGGTTAGGGTTAGGAATGAAAACCTATAGGAGTTCAAGATATTCTTCAATAACTTTTTTTCTGAAGGTCATAGAGACTTGGAAGTTGGTTCCATCTCCACTAGTGTGGCTAGTCCCGATCCATTGGGACCATCCCCGAGCTTCTACGACCTTCGGAAATGGTGAAACCACCAAATCTAAAAAAAAAAGTACGAGATATTTTTGAATAACTTTTTTTCTGAAAGTCCTACAGATTTGGGCATTTCATGATTAGTAAAGGGTAGCGTGTCACACAACCACACCGAATTTCAGCATGTTTCGAGCAAGCAGCGCAGAGTTATTCACTCTAAGGTGAATATGGGTTAGGGTTGCCATTAGGGTTAGGGTTGTGATTAGGGTTAGGGTTGCCATTAGGGTTAGGGTTAGGGTTGCCATTAGGGTTAGGGTTAGGGAGGAGTACCCATTGGAGGTCAAGATATTCTCCAATAACTTTTTTTCTGAAGGTCATAGAGACTTGGAAGTTGGTTCCATCTCCACTAATGTGGCTATGCCCGATCCATTGGTACCACCCCCAAGCTTCTACGACCTTTGGAAGGGTTAGTGTTAGGGTTGTGATTAGTGTTACATTTTTGGGTTGTGATTAGGGTTAGGGTTAGGAATGAAAACCTATAGGAGTTCAAGATATTCTTCAATAACTTTTTTTCTGAAGGTCATAGAGACTTGGAAGTTGGTTCCATCTCCACTAATGTGACTAAGCCCGATCCATTGGGACCATCCCCGAGCTTCTACGACCTTCGGAAATGGTGAAACCACCAAATCTAAAAAAAAAAGTATGAGATATTTTTGAATAACTTTTTTTCTGAAAGTCCTACAGATTTGGGCATTTCATGATTAGTAAAGGGTAGCGTGTCACACAACCACACCGAATTTCAGCATGTTTCGAGCAAGCAGCGCAGAGTTATTCACTCTAAGGTGAATATGGGTTAGGGTTGCCATTAGGGTTAGGGTTGTGATTAGGGTTAGGGTTAGGGTTGCCATTAGGGTTAGGGTTAGGGTTGCCATTAGGGTTAGGGTTAGGGAGGAGCACCCATTGGAGGTCAAGATATTCTCCAATAACTTTTTTTCTGTAGGTCATAGAGACTTGGAAGTTGGTTCCATCTCCACTAATGTGGCTATGCCCGATCCATTGCTACCACCCCCCAGCTTCTACGACCTTTGGAAGGGTTAGTGTTAGGGTTGTGATTAGTGTTACATTTTTGGGTTGTGATTAGGGTTAGGGTTAGGAATGAAAACCTATAGGAGTTCAAGATATTCTTCAATAACTTTTTTTCTGAAGGTCATAGAGACTTGGAAGTTGGTTCCATCTCCACTAATGTGGCTAAGCCCGATCCATTGGGACCGTCCCCGAGCTTCTACGACCTTCGGAAATGGTGAAACCACCAAATCTAAAAAAAAAAGTACGAGATATTTTTGAATAACTTTTTTTCTGAAAGTCCTACAGATTTGGGCATTTCATGATTAGTAAAGGGTAGCGTGTCACACAACCACACCGAATTTCAGCATGTTTCGAGCAAGCAGCGCAGAGTTATTCACTCTAAGGTGAATATGGGTTAGGGTTGCCATTAGGGTTAGGGTTGTGATTAGGGTTAGGGTTGCCATTAGGGTTAGGGTTAGGGTTGCCATTAGGGTTAGGGTTAGGGAGGAGTACCCATTGGAGGTCAAGATATTCTCCAATAACTTTTTTTCTGAAGGTCATAGAGACTTGGAAGTTGGTTCCATCTCCACTAATGTGGCTATGCCCGATCCATTGGTACCACCCCCAAGCTTCTACGACCTTTGGAAGGGTTAGTGTTAGGGTTGTGATTAGTGTTACATTTTTGGGTTGTGATTAGGGTTAGGGTTAGGAATGAAAACCTATAGGAGTTCAAGATATTCTTCAATAACTTTTTTTCTGAAGGTCATAGAGACTTGGAAGTTGGTTCCATCTCCACTAATGTGGCTAAGCCCGATCCATTGGGACCATCCCCGAGCTTCTACGACCTTCGGAAATGGTGAAACCACCAAATCTAAAAAAAAAAAGTACGAGATATTTTTGAATAACTTTTTTTCTGAAAGTCCTACAGATTTGGGCATTTCATGATTAGTAAAGGGTAGCGTGTCACACAACCACCCTGAATTTAAGCATGTTTCGAGCAAGCAGCGCAGAGTTATTCACTCTAAGGTGAATATGGGTTAGGGTTGCCATTAGGGTTAGGGTTGTGATTAGGGTTAGGGTTGCCATTAGGGTTAGGGTTAGGGTTGCCATTAGGGTTAGGGTTAGGGAGGAGCACCCATTGGAGGTCAAGATATTCTCCAATAACTTTTTTTCTGTAGGTCATAGAGACTTGGAAGTTGGTTCCATCTCCACTAATGTGGCTATGCCCGATCCATTGGTACCACCCCCAAGCTTCTACGACCTTTGGAAGGGTTAGTGTTAGGGTTGTGATTAGTGTTACATTTTTGGGTTGTGATTAGGGTTAGGGTTAGGAATGAAAACCTATAGGAGTTCAAGATATTCTTCAATAACTTTTTTTCTGAAGGTCATAGAGACTTGGAAGTTGGTTCCATCTCCACTAATGTGACTAAGCCCGATCCATTGGGACCATCCCCGAGCTTCTACGACCTTCGGAAATGGTGAAACCACCAAATCTAAAAAAAAAAGTATGAGATATTTTTGAATAACTTTTTTTCTGAAAGTCCTACAGATTTGGGCATTTCATGATTAGTAAAGGGTAGCGTGTCACACAACCACACCAAATTTCAGCATGTTTCGAGCAAGCAGCGCAGAGTTATTCACTCTAAGGTGAATATGGGTTAGGGTTGCCATTAGGGTTAGGGTTGTGATTAGGGTTAGGGTTAGGGTTGCCATTAGGGTTAGGGTTAGGGTTGCCATTAGGGTTAGGGTTAGGGTTGCCATTAGGGTTAGGGTTAGGGAGGAGCACCCATTGGAGGTCAAGATATTCTCCAATAACTTTTTTTCTGTAGGTCATAGAGACTTGGAAGTTGGTTCCATCTCCACTAATGTGGCTATGCCCGATCCATTGCGACCACCCCCAAGCTTCTACGACCTTTGGAAGGGTTAGTGTTAGGGTTGTGATTAGTGTTACATTTTTGGGTTGTGATTAGGGTTAGGGTTAGGAATGAAAACCTATAGGAGTTCAAGATATTCTTCAATAACTTTTTTTCTGAAGGTCATAGAGACTTGGAAGTTGGTTCCATCTCCACTAATGTGGCTAAGCCCGATCCATTGGGACCATCCCCGAGCTTCTACGACCTTCGGAAATGGTGAAACCACCAAATGTAAAAAAAAAAGTACGAGATATTTTTGAATAACTTTTTTTCTGAAAGTCCTACAGATTTGGGCATTTCATGATTAGTAAAGGGTAGCGTGTCACACAACCACACCGAATTTCAGCATGTTTCGAGCAAGCAGCGCAGAGTTATTCACTCTAAGGTGAATATGGGTTAGGGTTGCCATTAGGGTTAGGGTTGTGATTAGGGTTAGGGTTAGGGTTGCCATTAGGGTTAGGGTTAGGGTTGCCATTAGGGTTAGGGTTAGGGAGGAGCACCCATTGGAGGTCAAGATATTCTCCAATAACTTTTTTTCTGTAGGTCATAGAGACTTGGAAGTTGGTTCCATCTCCACTAATGTGGCTATGCCCGATCCATTGGGACCACCCCCAAGCTTCTATGACCTTTGGAAGGGTTAGTGTTAGGGTTGTGATTAGTGTTACATTTTTGGGTTGTGATTAGGGTTAGGGTTAGGAATGAAAACCTATAGGAGTTCAAGATATTCTTCAATAACTTTTTTTCTGAAGGTCATAGAGACTTGGAAGTTGGTTCCATCTCCACTAATGTGGCTAAGCCCGATCCATTGGGACCATCCCCGAGCTTCTACGACCTTCGGAAATGGTGAAACCACCAAATGTAAAAAAAAAAGTACGAGATATTTTTGAATAACTTTTTTTCTGAAAGTCCTACAGATTTGGGCATTTCATGATTAGTAAAGGGTAGCGTGTCACACAACCACACCGAATTTCAGCATGTTTCGAGCAAGCAGCGCAGAGTTATTCACTCTAAGGTGAATATGGGTTAGGGTTGCCATTAGGGTTAGGGTTGTGATTAGGGTTAGGGTTAGGCTTGCCATTAGGGTTAGGGTTAGGGTTGCCATTAGGGTTAGGGTTAGGGAGGAGCACCCATTGGAGGTCAAGATATTCTCCAATAACTTTTTTTCTGTAGGTCATAGAGACTTGGAAGTTGGTTCCATCTCCACTAATGTGGCTATGCCCGATCCATTGGGACCACCCCCAAGCTTCTATGACCTTTAGAAGGGTTAGTGTTAGGGTTGTGATTAGTGTTACATTTTTGGGTTGTGATTAGGGTTAGGGTTAGGAATGAAAACCTATAGGAGTTCAAGATATTCTTCAATAACTTTTTTTCTGAAGGTCATAGAGACTTGGAAGTTGGTTCCATCTCCACTAATGTGGCTAAGCCCGATCCATTGGAACTATCCCCGAGCTTCTACGACCTTCGGAAATGGTGAAACCACCAAATCTAAAAAAAAGAGTACGAGATATTTTTGAATAACTTTTTTTCTGAAAGTCCTACGGATTTGGGCATTTCATGATTAGTAAAGGGTAGCGTGTCACACAACCACACCGAATTTAAGCATGTTTCGAGCAAGCAGCGCAGAGTTATTCACTCTAAGGTGAATATGGGTTAGGGTTGCCATTAGGGTTAGGGTTGTGATTAGGGTTAGGGTTAGGGTTGCCATTAGGGTTAGGGTTAGGGTTGCCATTAGGGTTAGGGTTAGGGAGGAGCACCCATTGGAGGTCAAGATATTCTCCAATAACTTTTTTTCTGTAGGTCATAGAGACTTGGAAGTTGGTTCCATCTCCACTAATGTGGCTATGCCCAATCCATTGGTACCACCCCCAAGCTTCTACGACCTTTGGAAGGGTTAGTGTTAGGGTTGTGATTAGTGTTACATTTTTGGGTTGTGATTAGGGTTAGGGTTAGGAATGAAAACCTATAGGAGTTCAAGATATTCTTCAATAACTTTTTTTCTGAAGGTCATAGAGACTTGGAAGTTGGTTCCATCTCAACTAATGTGGCTAAGCCCGATCCATTGGGACCATCCCCGAGCTTCTACGACCTTCGGAAATGGTGAAACCACCAAATCTAAAAAAAAAAGTATGAGATATTTTTAAATAACTTTTTTTCTGAAAGTCCTATAGACTTGGGCATTTCATGATTAGTAAAGGGTAGCGTGTCACACAACCACACCAAATTTCAGCATGTTTCAAGCAAGCAGCGCAGAGTTATTCACTCTAAGGTGAATATGGGTTAGGGTTGCCATTAGGGTTAGGGTTGTGATTAGGGTTAGGGTTAGGGTTGCCATTAGGGTTAGGGTTAGGGTTGCCATTAGGGTTAGGGTTAGGGAGGAGCACCCATTGGAGGTCAAGATATTCTCCAATAACTTTTTTTCTGTAGGTCATAGAGACTTGGAAGTTGGTTCCATCTCCACTAATGTGGCTATGCCCAATCCATTGGTACCACCCCCAAGCTTCTACGACCTTTGGAAGGGTTAGTGTTAGGGTTGTGATTAGTGTTACATTTTTGGGTTGTGATTAGGGTTAGGGTTAGGAATGAAAACCTATAGGAGTTCAAGATATTCTTCAATAACTTTTTTTCTGAAGGTCATAGAGACTTGGAAGTTGGTTCCATCTCCACTAATGTGGCTAAGCCCGATCCATTGGGACCATCCCCGAGCTTCTACGACCTTCGGAAATGGTGAAACCACCAAATGTAAAAAAAAAAGTACGAGATATTTTTGAATAACTTTTTTTCTGAAAGTCCTACAGATTTGGGCATTTCATGATTAGTAAAGGGTAGCGTGTCACACAACCACACCGAATTTCAGCATGTTTCGAGCAAGCAGCGCAGAGTTATTCACTCTAAGGTGAATATGGGTTAGGGTTGCCATTAGGGTTAGGGTTGTGATTAGGGTTAGGGTTAGGCTTGCCATTAGGGTTAGGGTTAGGGTTGCCATTAGGGTTAGGGTTAGGGAGGAGCACCCATTGGAGGTCAAGATATTCTCCAATAACTTTTTTTCTGTAGGTCATAGAGACTTGGAAGTTGGTTCCATCTCCACTAATGTGGCTATGCCCGATCCATTGGGACCACCCCCAAGCTTCTATGACCTTTAGAAGGGTTAGTGTTAGGGTTGTGATTAGTGTTACATTTTTGGGTTGTGATTAGGGTTAGGGTTAGGAATGAAAACCTATAGGAGTTCAAGATATTCTTCAATAACTTTTTTTCTGAAGGTCATAGAGACTTGGAAGTTGGTTCCATCTCCACTAATGTGGCTAAGCCCGATCCATTGGAACTATCCCCGAGCTTCTACGACCTTCGGAAATGGTGAAACCACCAAATCTAAAAAAAAGAGTACGAGATATTTTTGAATAACTTTTTTTCTGAAAGTCCTACGGATTTGGGCATTTCATGATTAGTAAAGGGTAGCGTGTCACACAACCACACCGAATTTAAGCATGTTTCGAGCAAGCAGCGCAGAGTTATTCACTCTAAGGTGAATATGGGTTAGGGTTGCCATTAGGGTTAGGGTTGTGATTAGGGTTAGGGTTAGGGTTGCCATTAGGGTTAGGGTTAGGGTTGCCATTAGGGTTAGGGTTAGGGAGGAGTACCCATTGGAGGTCAAGATATTCTCCAATAACTTTTTTTCTGAAGGTCATAGAGACTTGGAAGTTGGTTCCATCTCCACTAATGTGGCTATGCCCGATCCATTGGTACCACCCCCAAGCTTCTACGACCTTTGGAAGGGTTAGTGTTAGGGTTGTGATTAGTGTTACATTTTTGGGTTGTGATTAGGGTTAGGGTTAGGAATGAAAACCTATAGGAGTTCAAGATATTCTTCAATAACTTTTTTTCTGAAGGTCATACAGACTTGGAAGTTGGTTCCATCTCCACTAATGTGGCTAAGCCCGATCCATTGGGACCATCCCCGAGCTTCTACGACCTTCGGAAATGGTGAAACCACCAAATGTAAAAAAAAAAGTACGAGATATTTTTGAATAACTTTTTTTCTGAAAGTCCTACAGATTTGGGCATTTCATGATTAGTAAAGGGTAGCGTGCCACACAACCACACCGAATTTCAGCATGTTTCGAGCAAGCAGCGCAGAGTTATTCACTCTAAGGTGAATATGGGTTAGGGTTGCCATTAGGGTTAGGGTTGTGATTAGGGTTAGGGTTAGGGTTGCCATTAGGGTTAGGGTTAGGGTTGCCATTAGGGTTAGGGTTAGGGAGGAGCACCCATTGGAGGTCAAGATATTCTCCAATAACTTTTTTTCTGTAGGTCATAGAGACTTGGAAGTTGGTTCCATCTCCACTAATGTGGCTATGCCCAATCCATTGGTACCACCCCCAAGCTTCTACGACCTTTGGAAGGGTTAGTGTTAGGGTTGTGATTAGTGTTACATTTTTGGGTTGTGATTAGGGTTAGGGTTAGGAATGAAAACCTATAGGAGTTCAAGATATTCTTCAATAACTTTTTTTCTGAAGGTCATAGAGACTTGGAAGTTGGTTCCATCTCAACTAATGTGGCTAAGCCCGATCCATTGGGACCATCCCCGAGCTTCTACGACCTTCGGAAATGGTGAAACCACCAAATCTAAAAAAAAAAGTATGAGATATTTTTAAATAACTTTTTTTCTGAAAGTCCTATAGACTTGGGCATTTCATGATTAGTAAAGGGTAGCGTGTCACACAACCACACCAAATTTCAGCATGTTTCAAGCAAGCAGCGCAGAGTTATTCACTCTAAGGTGAATATGGGTTAGGGTTGCCATTAGGGTTAGGGTTGTGATTAGGGTTAGGGTTAGGGTTGCCATTAGGGTTAGGGTTAGGGTTGCCATTAGGGTTAGGGTTAGGGAGGAGCACCCATTGGAGGTCAAGATATTCTCCAATAACTTTTTTTCTGTAGGTCATAGAGACTTGGAAGTTGGTTCCATCTCCACTAATGTGGCTATGCCCAATCCATTGGTACCACCCCCAAGCTTCTACGACCTTTGGAAGGGTTAGTGTTAGGGTTGTGATTAGTGTTACATTTTTGGGTTGTGATTAGGGTTAGGGTTAGGAATGAAAACCTATAGGAGTTCAAGATATTCTTCAATAACTTTTTTTCTGAAGGTCATAGAGACTTGGAAGTTGGTTCCATCTCCACTAATGTGGCTAAGCCCGATCCATTGGGACCATCCCCGAGCTTCTACGACCTTCGGAAATGGTGAATCCACCAAATGTAAAAAAAAAAGTACGAGATATTTTTGAATAACTTTTTTTCTGAAAGTCCTACAGATTTGGGCATTTCATGATTAGTAAAGGGTAGCGTGTCACACAACCACACCGAATTTCAGCATGTTTCGAGCAAGCAGCGCAGAGTTATTCACTCTAAGGTGAATATGGGTTAGGGTTGCCATTAGGGTTAGGGTTGTGATTAGGGTTAGGGTTAGGGTTGCCATTAGGGTTAGGGTTAGGGAGGAGCACCCATTGGAGGTCAAGATATTCTCCAATAACTTTTTTTCTGTAGGTCATAGAGACTTGGAAGTTGGTTCCATCTCCACTAATGTGGCTATGCCCGATCCATTGGGACCACCCCCAAGCTTCTATGACCTTTAGAAGGGTTAGTGTTAGGGTTGTGATTAGTGTTACATTTTTGGGTTGTGATTAGGGTTAGGGTTAGGAATGAAAACCTATAGGAGTTCAAGATATTCTTCAATAACTTTTTTTCTGAAGGTCATAGAGACTTGGAAGTTGGTTCCATCTCCACTAATGTGGCTAAGCCCGATCCATTGGAACTATCCCCGAGCTTCTACGACCTTCGGAAATGGTGAAACCACCAAATCTAAAAAAAAGAGTACGAGATATTTTTGAATAACTTTTTTTCTGAAAGTCCTACGGATTTGGGCATTTCATGATTAGTAAAGGGTAGCGTGTCACACAACCACACCGAATTTAAGCATGTTTCGAGCAAGCAGCGCAGAGTTATTCACTCTAAGGTGAATATGGGTTAGGGTTGCCATTAGGGTTAGGGTTGTGATTAGGGTTAGGGTTAGGGTTGCCATTAGGGTTAGGGTTAGGGTTGCCATTAGGGTTAGGGTTAGGGAGGAGTACCCATTGGAGGTCAAGATATTCTCCAATAACTTTTTTTCTGAAGGTCATAGAGACTTGGAAGTTGGTTCCATCTCCACTAATGTGGCTATGCCCGATCCATTGGTACCACCCCCAAGCTTCTACGACCTTTGGAAGGGTTAGTGTTAGGGTTGTGATTAGTGTTACATTTTTGGGTTGTGATTAGGGTTAGGGTTAGGAATGAAAACCTATAGGAGTTCAAGATATTCTTCAATAACTTTTTTTCTGAAGGTCATAGAGACTTGGAAGTTGGTTCCATCTCCACTAATGTGGCTAAGCCCGATCCATTGGGACCATCCCCGAGCTTCTACGACCTTCGGAAATGGTGAAACCACCAAATGTAAAAAAAAAAGTACGAGATATTTTTGAATAACTTTTTTTCTGAAAGTCCTACAGATTTGGGCATTTCATGATTAGTAAAGGGTAGCGTGCCACACAACCACACCGAATTTCAGCATGTTTCGAGCAAGCAGCGCAGAGTTATTCACTCTAAGGTGAATATGGGTTAGGGTTGCCATTAGGGTTAGGGTTGTGATTAGGGTTAGGGTTAGGGTTGCCATTAGGGTTAGGGTTAGGGTTGCCATTAGGGTTAGGGTTAGGGAGGAGCACCCATTGGAGGTCAAGATATTCTCCAATAACTTTTTTTCTGTAGGTCATAGAGACTTGGAAGTTGGTTCCATCTCCACTAATGTGGCTATGCCCAATCCATTGGTACCACCCCCAAGCTTCTACGACCTTTGGAAGGGTTAGTGTTAGGGTTGTGATTAGTGTTACATTTTTGGGTTGTGATTAGGGTTAGGGTTAGGAATGAAAACCTATAGGAGTTCAAGATATTCTTCAATAACTTTTTTTCTGAAGGTCATAGAGACTTGGAAGTTGGTTCCATCTCAACTAATGTGGCTAAGCCCGATCCATTGGGACCATCCCCGAGCTTCTACGACCTTCGGAAATGGTGAAACCACCAAATCTAAAAAAAAAAGTATGAGATATTTTTAAATAACTTTTTTTCTGAAAGTCCTATAGACTTGGGCATTTCATGATTAGTAAAGGGTAGCGTGTCACACAACCACACCAAATTTCAGCATGTTTCAAGCAAGCAGCGCAGAGTTATTCACTCTAAGGTGAATATGGGTTAGGGTTGCCATTAGGGTTAGGGTTGTGATTAGGGTTAGGGTTAGGGTTGCCATTAGGGTTAGGGTTAGGGTTGCCATTAGGGTTAGGGTTAGGGAGGAGCACCCATTGGAGGTCAAGATATTCTCCAATAACTTTTTTTCTGTAGGTCATAGAGACTTGGAAGTTGGTTCCATCTCCACTAATGTGGCTATGCCCAATCCATTGGTACCACCCCCAAGCTTCTACGACCTTTGGAAGGGTTAGTGTTAGGGTTGTGATTAGTGTTACATTTTTGGGTTGTGATTAGGGTTAGGGTTAGGAATGAAAACCTATAGGAGTTCAAGATATTCTTCAATAACTTTTTTTCTGAAGGTCATAGAGACTTGGAAGTTGGTTCCATCTCAACTAATGTGGCTAAGCCCGATCCATTGGGACCATCCCCGAGCTTCTACGACCTTCGGAAATGGTGAAACCACCAAATCTAAAAAAAAAAGTATGAGATATTTTTAAATAACTTTTTTTCTGAAAGTCCTATAGACTTGGGCATTTCATGATTAGTAAAGGGTAGCGTGTCACACAACCACACCAAATTTCAGCATGTTTCAAGCAAGCAGCGCAGAGTTATTCACTCTAAGGTGAATATGGGTTAGGGTTGCCATTAGGGTTAGGGTTGTGATTAGGGTTAGGGTTAGGGTTGCCATTAGGGTTAGGGTTAGGGTTGCCATTAGGGTTAGGGTTAGGGAGGAGCACCCATTGGAGGTCAAGATATTCTCCAATAACTTTTTTTCTGTAGGTCATAGAGACTTGGAAGTTGGTTCCATCTCCACTAATGTGGCTATGCCCAATCCATTGGTACCACCCCCAAGCTTCTACGACCTTTGGAAGGGTTAGTGTTAGGGTTGTGATTAGTGTTACATTTTTGGGTTGTGATTAGGGTTAGGGTTAGGAATGAAAACCTATAGGAGTTCAAGATATTCTTCAATAACTTTTTTTCTGAAGGTCATAGAGACTTGGAAGTTGGTTCCATCTCAACTAATGTGGCTAAGCCCGATCCATTGGGACCATCCCCGAGCTTCTACGACCTTCGGAAATGGTGAAACCACCAAATCTAAAAAAAAAAGTATGAGATATTTTTAAATAACTTTTTTTCTGAAAGTCCTATAGACTTGGGCATTTCATGATTAGTAAAGGGTAGCGTGTCACACAACCACACCAAATTTCAGCATGTTTCAAGCAAGCAGCGCAGAGTTATTCACTCTAAGGTGAATATGGGTTAGGGTTGCCATTAGGGTTAGGGTTGTGATTAGGGTTAGGGTTAGGGTTGCCATTAGGGTTAGGGTTAGGGAGGAGCACCCATTGGAGGTCAAGATATTCTCCAATAACTTTTTTTCTGTAGGTCATAGAGACTTGGAAGTTGGTTCCATCTCCACTAATGTGGCTATGCCCGATCCATTGGTACCACCCCCAAGCTTCTACGACCTTTGGGAGGGTTAGTGTTAGGGTTGTGATTAGTGTTACATTTTTGGGTTGTGATTAGGGTTAGGGTTAGGAATGAAAACCTATAGGAGTTCAAGATATTCTTCAATAACTTTTTTTCTGAAGGTCATAGAGACTTGGAAGTTGGTTCCATCTCCACTAATGTGACTAAGCCCGATCCATTGGGACCATCCCCGAGCTTCTACGACCTTCGGAAATGGTGAAACCACCAAATCTAAAAAAAAGAGTACGAGATATTTTTGAATAACTTTTTTTCTGAAAGTCCTACGGATTTGGGCATTTCATGATTAGTAAAGGGTAGCGTGTCACACAACCACACCGAATTTAAGCATGTTTCGAGCAAGCAGCGCAGAGTTATTCACTCTAAGGTGAATATGGGTTAGGGTTGCCATTAGGGTTAGGGTTGTGATTAGGGTTAGGGTTAGGGTTGCCATTAGGGTTAGGGTTAGGGTTGCCATTAGGGTTAGGGTTAGGGAGGAGTACCCATTGGAGGTCAAGATATTCTCCAATAACTTTTTTTCTGAAGGTCATAGAGACTTGGAAGTTGGTTCCATCTCCACTAATGTGGCTATGCCCGATCCATTGGTACCACCCCCAAGCTTCTACGACCTTTGGAAGGGTTAGTGTTAGGGTTGTGATTAGTGTTACATTTTTGGGTTGTGATTAGGGTTAGGGTTAGGAATGAAAACCTAGAGGAGTTCAAGATATTCTTCAATAACTTTTTTTCTGAAGGTCATAGAGACTTGGAAGTTGGTTCCATCTCCACTAATGTGGCTAAGCCCGATCCATTGGGACCATCCCCGAGCTTCTACGACCTTCGGAAATGGTGAAACCACCAAATGTAAAAAAAAAAGTACGAGATATTTTTGAATAACATTTTTTCTGAAAGTCCTACAGATTTGGGCATTTCATGATTAGTAAAGGGTAGCGTGCCACACAACCACACCGAATTTCAGCATGTTTCGAGCAAGCAGCGCAGAGTTATTCACTCTAAGGTGAATATGGGTTAGGGTTGCCATTAGGGTTAGGGTTGTGATTAGGGTTAGGGTTAGGGTTGCCATTAGGGTTAGGGTTAGGGTTGCCATTAGGGTTAGGGTTAGGGAGGAGCACCCATTGGAGGTCAAGATATTCTCCAATAACTTTTTTTCTGTAGGTCATAGAGACTTGGAAGTTGGTTCCATCTCCACTAATGTGGCTATGCCCGATCCATTGGTACCACCCCCAAGCTTCTACGACCTTTGGAAGGGTTAGTGTTAGGGTTGTGATTAGTGTTACATTTTTGGGTTGTGATTAGGGTTAGGGTTAGGAATGAAAACCTATAGGAGTTCAAGATATTCTTCAATAACTTTTTTTCTGAAGGTCATAGAGACTTGGAAGTTGGTTCCATCTCCACTAATGTGGCTAAGCCCGATCCATTGGGACCATCCCCGAGCTTCTACGACCTTCGGAAATGGTGAAACCACCAAATGTAAAAAAAAAAGTACGAGATATTTTTGAATAACTTTTTTTCTGAAAGTCCTACAGATTTGGGCATTTCATGATTAGTAAAGGGTAGCGTGTCACACAACCACACCGAATTTCAGCATGTTTCGAGCAAGCAGCGCAGAGTTATTCACTCTAAGGTGAATATGGGTTAGGGTTGCCATTAGGGTTAGGGTTGTGATTAGGGTTAGGGTTAGGGTTGCCATTAGGGTTAGGGTTAGGGAGGAGCACCCATTGGAGGTCAAGATATTCTCCAATAACTTTTTTTCTGTAGGTCATAGAGACTTGGAAGTTGGTTCCATCTCCACTAATGTGGCTATGCCCGATCCATTGGGACCACCCCCAAGCTTCTATGACCTTTAGAAGGGTTAGTGTTAGGGTTGTGATTAGTGTTACATTTTTGGGTTGTGATTAGGGTTAGGGTTAGGAATGAAAACCTATAGGAGTTCAAGATATTCTTCAATAACTTTTTTTCTGTAGGTCATAGAGACTTGGAAGTTGGTTCCATCTCCACTAATGTGGCTATGCCCGATCCATTGGTACCACCCCCAAGCTTCTACGACCTTTGGGAGGGTTAGTGTTAGGGTTGTGATTAGTGTTACATTTTTGGGTTGTGATTAGGGTTAGGGTTAGGAATGAAAACCTATAGGAGTTCAAGATATTCTTCAATAACTTTTTTTCTGAAGGTCATAGAGACTTGGAAGTTGGTTCCATCTCCACTAATGTGGCTAAGCCCGATCCATTGGGACCATCCCCGAGCTTCTACGACCTTCGGAAATGGTGAAACCACCAAATCTAAAAAAAAAAGTACGAGATATTTTTGAATAACTTTTTTTCTGAAAGTCCTACAGATTTGGGCATTTCATGATTAGTAAAGGGTAGCGTGTCACACAACCACACTGAATTTCAGCATGTTTCGAGCAAGCAGCGCAGAGTTATTCACTCTAAGGTGAATATGGGTTAGGGTTGCCATTAGGGTTAGGGTTGTGATTAGGGTTAGGGTTGCCATTAGGGTTAGGGTTAGGGTTGCCATTAGGGTTAGGGTTAGGGAGGAGCACCCATTGGAGGTCAAGATATTCTCCAATAACTTTTTTTCTGTAGGTCATAGAGACTTGGAAGTTGGTTCCATCTCCACTAATGTGGCTATGCCCGATCCATTGGTACCACCCCCAAGCTTCTACGACCTTTGGAAGGGTTAGTGTTAGGGTTGTGATTAGTGTTACATTTTTGGGTTGTGATTAGGGTTAGGGTTAGGAATGAAAACCTATAGGAGTTCAAGATATTCTTCAATAACTTTTTTTCTGAAGGTCATAGAGACTTGGAAGTTGGTTCCATCTCCACTAATGTGACTAAGCCTGATCCATTGGGACCATCCCCGAGCTTCTACGACCTTCGGAAATGGTGAAACCACCAAATCTAAAAAAAAAAGTATGAGATATTTTTGAATAACTTTTTTTCTGAAAGTCCTACAGATTTGGGCATTTCATGATTAGTAAAGGGTAGCGTGTCACACAACCACACCGAATTTCAGCATGTTTCGAGCAAGCAGCGCAGAGTTATTCACTCTAAGGTGAATATGGGTTAGGGTTGCCATTAGGGTTAGGGTTGTGATTAGGGTTAGGGTTAGGGTTGCCATTAGGGTTAGGGTTAGGGTTGCCATTAGGGTTAGGGTTAGGGAGGAGCACCCATTGGAGGTCAAGATATTCTCCAATAACTTTTTTTCTGTAGGTCATAGAGACTTGGAAGTTGGTTCCATCTCCACTAATGTGGCTATGCCCGATCCATTGCTACCACCCCCAAGCTTCTACGACCTTTGGAAGGGTTAGTGTTAGGGTTGTGATTAGTGTTACATTTTTGGGTTGTGATTAGGGTTAGGGTTAGGAATGAAAACCTATAGGAGTTCAAGATATTCTTCAATAACTTTTTTTCTGAAGGTCATAGAGACTTGGAAGTTGGTTCCATCTCCACTAATGTGGCTAAGCCCGATCCATTGGGACCATCCCCGAGCTTCTACGACCTTCGGAAATGGTGAAACCACCAAATGTAAAAAAAAAAGTACGAGATATTTTTGAATAACTTTTTTTCTGAAAGTCCTACAGATTTGGGCATTTCATGATTAGTAAAGGGTAGCGTGTCACACAACCACACCGAATTTCAGCATGTTTCGAGCAAGCAGCGCAGAGTTATTCACTCTAAGGTGAATATGGGTTAGGGTTGCCATTAGGGTTAGGGTTGTGATTAGGGTTAGGGTTAGGGTTGCCATTAGGGTTAGGGTTAGGGAGGAGCACCCATTGGAGGTCAAGATATTCTCCAATAACTTTTTTTCTGTAGGTCATAGAGACTTGGAAGTTGGTTCCATCTCCACTAATGTGGCTATGCCCGATCCATTGGGACCACCCCCAAGCTTCTATGACCTTTAGAAGGGTTAGTGTTAGGGTTGTGATTAGTGTTACATTTTTGGGTTGTGATTAGGGTTAGGGTTAGGAATGAAAACCTATAGGAGTTCAAGATATTCTTCAATAACTTTTTTTCTGTAGGTCATAGAGACTTGGAAGTTGGTTCCATCTCCACTAATGTGGCTATGCCCGATCCATTGGTACCACCCCCAAGCTTCTACGACCTTTGGAAGGGTTAGTGTTAGGGTTGTGATTAGTGTTACATTTTTGGGTTGTGATTAGGGTTAGGGTTAGGAATGAAAACCTATAGGAGTTCAAGATATTCTTCAATAACTTTTTTTCTGAAGGTCATAGAGACTTGGAAGTTGGTTCCATCTCCACTAATGTGGCTAAGCCCGATCCATTGGGACCATCCCCGAGCTTCTACGACCTTCGGAAATGGTGAAACCACCAAATCTAAAAAAAAAAGTACGAGATATTTTTGAATAACTTTTTTTCTGAAAGTCCTACAGATTTGGGCATTTCATGATTAGTAAAGGGTAGCGTGTCACACAACCACACCAAATTTCAGCATGTTTCAAGCAAGCAGCGCAGAGTTATTCACTCTAAGGTGAATATGGGTTAGGGTTGCCATTAGGGTTAGGGTTGTGATTAGGGTTAGGGTTAGGGTTGCCATTAGGGTTAGGGTTAGGGAGGAGCACCCATTGGAGGTCAAGATATTCTCCAATAACTTTTTTTCTGTAGGTCATAGAGACTTGGAAGTTGGTTCCATCTCCACTAATGTGGCTATGCCCGATCCATTGGTACCACCCCCAAGCTTCTACGACCTTTGGGAGGGTTAGTGTTAGGGTTGTGATTAGTGTTACATTTTTGGGTTGTGATTAGGGTTAGGGTTAGGAATGAAAACCTATAGGAGTTCAAGATATTCTTCAATAACTTTTTTTCTGAAGGTCCTACAGATTTGGGCATTTCATGATTAGTAAAGGGTAGCGTGTCACACAACCACACCGAATTTCAGCATGTTTCGAGCAAGCAGCGCAGAGTTATTCACTCTAAGGTGAATATGGGTTAGGGTTGCCATTAGGGTTAGGGTTGTGATTAGGGTTAGGGTTAGGGTTGCCATTAGGGTTAGGGTTAGGGAGGAGCACCCATTGGAGGTCAAGATATTCTCCAATAACTTTTTTTCTGTAGGTCATAGAGACTTGGAAGTTGGTTCCATCTCCACTAATGTGGCTATGCCCGATCCATTGGGACCACCCCCAAGCTTCTATGACCTTTAGAAGGGTTAGTGTTAGGGTTGTGATTAGTGTTACATTTTTGGGTTGTGATTAGGGTTAGGGTTAGGAATGAAAACCTATAGGAGTTCAAGATATTCTTCAATAACTTTTTTTCTGTAGGTCATAGAGACTTGGAAGTTGGTTCCATCTCCACTAATGTGGCTATGCCCGATCCATTGGTACCACCCCCAAGCTTCTACGACCTTTGGAAGGGTTAGTGTTAGGGTTGTGATTAGTGTTACATTTTTGGGTTGTGATTAGGGTTAGGGTTAGGAATGAAAACCTATAGGAGTTCAAGATATTCTTCAATAACTTTTTTTCTGAAGGTCATAGAGACTTGGAAGTTGGTTCCATCTCCACTAATGTGGCTAAGCCCGATCCATTGGGACCATCCCCGAGCTTCTACGACCTTCGGAAATGGTGAAACCACCAAATCTAAAAAAAAAAGTACGAGATATTTTTGAATAACTTTTTTTCTGAAAGTCCTACAGATTTGGGCATTTCATGATTAGTAAAGGGTAGCGTGTCACACAACCACACCAAATTTCAGCATGTTTCAAGCAAGCAGCGCAGAGTTATTCACTCTAAGGTGAATATGGGTTAGGGTTGCCATTAGGGTTAGGGTTGTGATTAGGGTTAGGGTTAGGGTTGCCATTAGGGTTAGGGTTAGGGAGGAGCACCCATTGGAGGTCAAGATATTCTCCAATAACTTTTTTTCTGTAGGTCATAGAGACTTGGAAGTTGGTTCCATCTCCACTAATGTGGCTATGCCCGATCCATTGGTACCACCCCCAAGCTTCTACGACCTTTGGGAGGGTTAGTGTTAGGGTTGTGATTAGTGTTACATTTTTGGGTTGTGATTAGGGTTAGGGTTAGGAATGAAAACCTATAGGAGTTCAAGATATTCTTCAATAACTTTTTTTCTGAAGGTCATAGAGACTTGGAAGTTGGTTCCATCTCCACTAATGTGGCTAAGCCCGATCCATTGGGACCATCCCCGAGCTTCTACGACCTTCGGAAATGGTGAAACCACCAAATCTAAAAAAAAAAGTACGAGATATTTTTGAATAACTTTTTTTCTGAAAGTCCTACAGATTTGGGCATTTCATGATTAGTAAAGGGTAGCGTGTCACACAACCACACTGAATTTCAGCATGTTTCGAGCAAGCAGCGCAGAGTTATTCACTCTAAGGTGAATATGGGTTAGGGTTGCCATTAGGGTTAGGGTTGTGATTAGGGTTAGGGTTGCCATTAGGGTTAGGGTTAGGGTTGCCATTAGGGTTAGGGTTAGGGAGGAGCACCCATTGGAGGTCAAGATATTCTCCAATAACTTTTTTTCTGTAGGTCATAGAGACTTGGAAGTTGGTTCCATCTCCACTAATGTGGCTATGCCCGATCCATTGGTACCAACCCCAAGCTTCTACGACCTTTGGGAGGGTTAGTGTTAGGGTTGTGATTAGTGTTACATTTTTGGGTTGTGATTAGGGTTAGGGTTAGGAATGAAAACCTATAGGAGTTCAAGATATTCTTCAATAACTTTTTTTCTGAAGGTCATAGAGACTTGGAAGTTGGTTCCATCTCCACTAATGTGACTAAGCCTGATCCATTGGGACCATCCCCGAGCTTCTACGACCTTCGGAAATGGTGAAACCACCAAATCTAAAAAAAAAAGTATGAGATATTTTTGAATAACTTTTTTTCTGAAAGTCCTACAGATTTGGGCATTTCATGATTAGTAAAGGGTAGCGTGTCACACAACCACACCGAATTTCAGCATGTTTCGAGCAAGCAGCGCAGAGTTATTCACTCTAAGGTGAATATGGGTTAGGGTTGCCATTAGGGTTAGGGTTGTGATTAGGGTTAGGGTTAGGGTTGCCATTAGGGTTAGGGTTAGGGTTGCCATTAGGGTTAGGGTTAGGGAGGAGCACCCATTGGAGGTCAAGATATTCTCCAATAACTTTTTTTCTGTAGGTCATAGAGACTTGGAAGTTGGTTCCATCTCCACTAATGTGGCTATGCCCGATCCATTGCTACCACCCCCAAGCTTCTACGACCTTTGGAAGGGTTAGTGTTAGGGTTGTGATTAGTGTTACATTTTTGGGTTGTGATTAGGGTTAGGGTTAGGAATGAAAACCTATAGGAGTTCAAGATATTCTTCAATAACTTTTTTTCTGTAGGTCATAGAGACTTGGAAGTTGGTTCCATCTCCACTAATGTGGCTATGCCCGATCCATTGGTACCACCCCCAAGCTTCTACGACCTTTGGAAGGGTTAGTGTTAGGGTTGTGATTAGTGTTACATTTTTGGGTTGTGATTAGGGTTAGGGTTAGGAATGAAAACCTATAGGAGTTCAAGATATTCTTCAATAACTTTTTTTCTGAAGGTCATAGAGACTTGGAAGTTGGTTCCATCTCCACTAATGTGACTAAGCCCGATCCATTGGGACCATCCCCGAGCTTCTACGACCTTCGGAAATGGTGAAACCACCAAATCTAAAAAAAAAAGTATGAGATATTTTTGAATAACTTTTTTTCTGAAAGTCCTACAGATTTGGGCATTTCATGATTAGTAAAGGGTAGCGTGTCACACAACCACACCGAATTTCAGCATGTTTCGAGCAAGCAGCGCAGAGTTATTCACTCTAAGGTGAATATGGGTTAGGGTTGCCATTAGGGTTAGGGTTGTGATTAGGGTTAGGGTTAGGGTTGCCATTAGGGTTAGGGTTAGGGTTGCCATTAGGGTTAGGGTTAGGGAGGAGCACCCATTGGAGGTCAAGATATTCTCCAATAACTTTTTTTCTGTAGGTCATAGAGACTTGGAAGTTGGTTCCATCTCCACTAATGTGGCTATGCCCGATCCATTGCTACCACCCCCAAGCTTCTACGACCTTTGGAAGGGTTAGTGTTAGGGTTGTGATTAGTGTTACATTTTTGGGTTGTGATTAGGGTTAGGGTTAGGAATGAAAACCTATAGGAGTTCAAGATATTCTTCAATAACTTTTTTTCTGAAGGTCATAGAGACTTGGAAGTTGGTTCCATCTCCACTAATGTGGCTAAGCCCGATCCATTGGGACCATCCCCGAGCTTCTACGACCTTCGGAAATGGTGAAACCACCAAATGTAAAAAAAAAAGTACGAGATATTTTTGAATAACTTTTTTTCTGAAAGTCCTACAGATTTGGGCATTTCATGATTAGTAAAGGGTAGCGTGTCACACAACCACACCGAATTTCAGCATGTTTCGAGCAAGCAGCGCAGAGTTATTCACTCTAAGGTGAATATGGGTTAGGGTTGCCATTAGGGTTAGGGTTGTGATTAGGGTTAGGGTTAGGGTTGCCATTAGGGTTAGGGTTAGGGTTGCCATTAGGGTTAGGGTTAGGGAGGAGCACCCATTGGAGGTCAAGATATTCTCCAATAACTTTTTTTCTGTAGGTCATAGAGACTTGGAAGTTGGTTCCATCTCCACTAATGTGGCTATGCCCGATCCATTGGGACCACCCCCAAGCTTCTATGACCTTTAGAAGGGTTAGTGTTAGGGTTGTGATTAGTGTTACATTTTTGGGTTGTGATTAGGGTTAGGGTTAGGAATGAAAACCTATAGGAGTTCAAGATATTCTTCAATAACTTTTTTTCTGAAGGTCATAGAGACTTGGAAGTTGGTTCCATCTCCACTAATGTGACTAAGCCCGATCCATTGGGACCATCCCCGAGCTTCTACGACCTTCGGAAATGGTGAAACCACCAAATCTAAAAAAAAAAGTATGAGATATTTTTGAATAACTTTTTTTCTGAAAGTCCTACAGATTTGGGCATTTCATGATTAGTAAAGGGTAGCGTGTCACACAACCACACCGAATTTCAGCATGTTTCGAGCAAGCAGCGCAGAGTTATTCACTCTAAGGTGAATATGGGTTAGGGTTGCCATTAGGGTTAGGGTTGTGATTAGGGTTAGGGTTAGGGTTGCCATTAGGGTTAGGGTTAGGGTTGCCATTAGGGTTAGGGTTAGGGAGGAGCACCCATTGGAGGTCAAGATATTCTCCAATAACTTTTTTTCTGTAGGTCATAGAGACTTGGAAGTTGGTTCCATCTCCACTAATGTGGCTATGCCCGATCCATTGCTACCACCCCCAAGCTTCTACGACCTTTGGAAGGGTTAGTGTTAGGGTTGTGATTAGTGTTACATTTTTGGGTTGTGATTAGGGTTAGGGTTAGGAATGAAAACCTATAGGAGTTCAAGATATTCTTCAATAACTTTTTTTCTGAAGGTCATAGAGACTTGGAAGTTGGTTCCATCTCCACTAATGTGGCTAAGCCCGATCCATTGGGACCATCCCCGAGCTTCTACGACCTTCGGAAATGGTGAAACCACCAAATGTAAAAAAAAAAGTACGAGATATTTTTGAATTACTTTTTTTCTGAAAGTCCTACAGATTTGGGCATTTCATGATTAGTAAAGGGTAGCGTGTCACACAACCACACCGAATTTCAGCATGTTTCGAGCAAGCAGCGCAGAGTTATTCACTCTAAGGTGAATATGGGTTAGGGTTGCCATTAGGGTTAGGGTTGTGATTAGGGTTAGGGTTAGGGTTGCCATTAGGGTTAGGGTTAGGGTTGCCATTAGGGTTAGGGTTAGGGAGGAGCACCCATTGGAGGTCAAGATATTCTCCAATAACTTTTTTTCTGTAGGTCATAGAGACTTGGAAGTTGGTTCCATCTCCACTAATGTGGCTATGCCCGATCCATTGCTACCACCCCCAAGCTTCTACGACCTTTGGAAGGGTTAGTGTTAGGGTTGTGATTAGTGTTACATTTTTGGGTTGTGATTAGGGTTAGGGTTAGGAATGAAAACCTATAGGAGTTCAAGATATTCTTCAATAACTTTTTTTCTGAAGGTCATAGAGACTTGGAAGTTGGTTCCATCTCCACTAATGTGACTAATCCCGATCCGTTGGGACCATCCCCGAGCTTCTACGACCTTCGGAAATGGTGAAACCACCAAATCTAAAAAAAAAAGTACGAGATATTTTTGAATAACTTTTTTTCTGAAAGTCCTACAGATTTGGGCATTTCATGATTAGTAAAGGGTAGCGTGTCACACAACCACACCAAATTTCAGCATGTTTCGAGCAAGCAGCGCAGAGTTATTCACTCTAAGGTGAATATGGGTTAGGGTTGCCATTAGGGTTAGGGTTGTGATTAGGGTTAGGGTTAGGGTTGCCATTAGGGTTAGGGTTAGGGTTGCCATTAGGGTTAGGGTTAGGGTTGCCATTAGGGTTAGGGTTAGGGAGGAGCACCCATTGGAGGTCAAGATATTCTCCAATAACTTTTTTTCTGTAGGTCATAGAGACTTGGAAGTTGGTTCCATCTCCACTAATGTGGCTATGCCCGATCCATTGGGACCACCCCCAAGCTTCTATGACCTTTGGAAGGGTTAGTGTTAGGGTTGTGATTAGTGTTACATTTTTGGGTTGTGATTAGGGTTAGGGTTAGGAATGAAAACCTATAGGAGTTCAAGATATTCTTCAATAACTTTTTTTCTGAAGGTCATAGAGACTTGGAAGTTGGTTCCATCTCCACTAATGTGGCTAAGCCCGATCCATTGGGACCATCCCCGAGCTTCTACGACCTTCGGAAATGGTGAAACCACCAAATGTAAAAAAAAAAGTACGAGATATTTTTGAATAACTTTTTTTCTGAAAGTCCTACAGATTTGGGCATTTCATGATTAGTAAAGGGTAGCGTGTCACACAACCACACCGAATTTCAGCATGTTTCGAGCAAGCAGCGCAGAGTTATTCACTCTAAGGTGAATATGGGTTAGGGTTGCCATTAGGGTTAGGGTTGTGATTAGGGTTAGGGTTAGGGTTGCCATTAGGGTTAGGGTTAGGGTTGCCATTAGGGTTAGGGTTAGGGAGGAGCACCCATTGGAGGTCAAGATATTCTCCAATAACTTTTTTTCTGTAGGTCATAGAGACTTGGAAGTTGGTTCCATCTCCACTAATGTGGCTATGCCCGATCCATTGCTACCACCCCCAAGCTTCTACGACCTTTGGAAGGGTTAGTGTTAGGGTTGTGATTAGTGTTACATTTTTGGGTTGTGATTAGGGTTAGGGTTAGGAATGAAAACCTATAGGAGTTCAAGATATTCTTCAATAACTTTTTTTCTGAAGGTCATAGAGACTTGGAAGTTGGTTCCATCTCCACTAATGTGACTAATCCCGATCCGTTGGGACCATCCCCGAGCTTCTACGACCTTCGGAAATGGTGAAACCACCAAATCTAAAAAAAAAAGTACGAGATATTTTTGAATAACTTTTTTTCTGAAAGTCCTACAGATTTGGGCATTTCATGATTAGTAAAGGGTAGCGTGTCACACAACCACACCAAATTTCAGCATGTTTCGAGCAAGCAGCGCAGAGTTATTCACTCTAAGGTGAATATGGGTTAGGGTTGCCATTAGGGTTAGGGTTGTGATTAGGGTTAGGGTTAGGGTTGCCATTAGGGTTAGGGTTAGGGTTGCCATTAGGGTTAGGGTTAGGGTTGCCATTAGGGTTAGGGTTAGGGAGGAGCACCCATTGGAGGTCAAGATATTCTCCAATAACTTTTTTTCTGTAGGTCATAGAGACTTGGAAGTTGGTTCCATCTCCACTAATGTGGCTATGCCCGATCCATTGGGACCACCCCCAAGCTTCTATGACCTTTGGAAGGGTTAGTGTTAGGGTTGTGATTAGTGTTACATTTTTGGGTTGTGATTAGGGTTAGGGTTAGGAATGAAAACCTATAGGAGTTCAAGATATTCTTCAATAACTTTTTTTCTGAAGGTCATAGAGACTTGGAAGTTGGTTCCATCTCCACTAATGTGGCTAAGCCCGATCCATTGGGACCATCCCCGAGCTTCTACGACCTTCGGAAATGGTGAAACCACCAAATCTAAAAAAAAAAGTACGAGATATTTTTGAATAACTTTTTTTCTGAAAGTCCTACAGATTTGGGCATTTCATGATTAGTAAAGGGTAGCGTGTCACACAACCACACTGAATTTAAGCATGTTTCGAGCAAGCAGCGCAGAGTTATTCACTCTAAGGTGAATATGGGTTAGGGTTGCCATTAGGGTTAGGGTTGTGATTAGGGTTAGGGTTGCCATTAGGGTTAGGGTTAGGGTTGCCATTAGGGTTAGGGTTAGGGAGGAGCACCCATTGGAGGTCAAGATATTCTCCAATAACTTTTTTTCTGTAGGTCATAGAGACTTGGAAGTTGGTTCCATCTCCACTAATGTGGCTATGCCCGATCCATTGGTACCACCCCCATGCTTCTACGACCTTTGGGAGGGTTAGTGTTAGGGTTGTGATTAGGGTTAGGGTTAGGAATGAAAACCTATAGGAGTTCAAGATATTCTTCAATAACTTTTTTCTGAAGGTCATAGAGACTTGGAAGTTGGTTCCATCTCCACTAATGTGACTAAGCCCGATCCATTGGGACCATCCCCGAGCTTCTACGACCTTCGGAAATGGTGAAACCACCAAATCTAAAAAAAAGAGTACGAGATATTTTTGAATAACTTTTTTTCTGAAAGTCCTACGGATTTGGGCATTTCATGATTAGTAAAGGGTAGCGTGTCACACAACCACACCGAATTTAAGCATGTTTCGAGCAAGCAGCGCAGAGTTATTCACTCTAAGGTGAATATGGGTTAGGGTTGCCATTAGGGTTAGGGTTGTGATTAGGGTTAGGGTTAGGGTTGCCATTAGGGTTAGGGTTAGGGTTGCCATTAGGGTTAGGGTTAGGGAGGAGTACCCATTGGAGGTCAAGATATTCTCCAATAACTTTTTTTCTGAAGGTCATAGAGACTTGGAAGTTGGTTCCATCTCCACTAATGTGGCTATGCCCGATCCATTGGTACCACCCCCAAGCTTCTACGACCTTTGGAAGGGTTAGGGTTAGGGTTGTGATTAGTGTTACATTTTTGGGTTGTGATTAGGGTTAGGGTTAGGAATGAAAACCTATAGGAGTTCAAGATATTCTTCAATAACTTTTTTTCTGAAGGTCATAGAGACTTGGAAGTTGGTTCCATCTCCACTAATGTGGCTAAGCCCGATCCATTGGGACCATCCCCGAGCTTCTACGACCTTCGGAAATGGTGAAACCACCAAATGTAAAAAAAAAAGTACGAGATATTTTTGAATAACATTTTTTCTGAAAGTCCTACAGATTTGGGCATTTCATGATTAGTAAAGGGTAGCGTGCCACACAACCACACCGAATTTCAGCATGTTTCGAGCAAGCAGCGCAGAGTTATTCACTCTAAGGTGAATATGGGTTAGGGTTGCCATTAGGGTTAGGGTTGTGATTAGGGTTAGGGTTAGGGTTGCCATTAGGGTTAGGGTTAGGGTTGCCATTAGGGTTAGGGTTAGGGAGGAGCACCCATTGGAGGTCAAGATATTCTCCAATAACTTTTTTTCTGTAGGTCATAGAGACTTGGAAGTTGGTTCCATCTCCACTAATGTGGCTATGCCCGATCCATTGGTACCACCCCCAAGCTTCTACGACCTTTGGAAGGGTTAGTGTTAGGGTTGTGATTAGTGTTACATTTTTGGGTTGTGATTAGGGTTAGGGTTAGGAATGAAAACCTATAGGAGTTCAAGATATTCTTCAATAACTTTTTTTCTGAAGGTCATAGAGACTTGGAAGTTGGTTCCATCTCCACTAATGTGGCTAAGCCCGATCCATTGGGACCATCCCCGAGCTTCTACGACCTTCGGAAATGGTGAAACCACCAAATCTAAAAAAAAAAGTACGAGATATTTTTGAATAACTTTTTTTCTGAAAGTCCTACAGATTTGGGCATTTCATGATTAGTAAAGGGTAGCGTGCCACACAACCACACCGAATTTCAGCATGTTTCGAGCAAGCAGCGCAGAGTTATTCACTCTAAGGTGAATATGGGTTAGGGTTGCCATTAGGGTTAGGGTTGTGATTAGGGTTAGGGTTAGGGTTGCCATTAGGGTTAGGGTTAGGGTTGCCATTAGGGTTAGGGTTAGGGAGGAGCACCCATTGGAGGTCAAGATATTCTCCAATAACTTTTTTTCTGTAGGTCATAGAGACTTGGAAGTTGGTTCCATCTCCACTAATGTGGCTATGCCCGATCCATTGGTACCACCCCCAAGCTTCTACGACCTTTGGAAGGGTTAGTGTTAGGGTTGTGATTAGTGTTACATTTTTGGGTTGTGATTAGGGTTAGGGTTAGGAATGAAAACCTATAGGAGTTCAAGATATTCTTCAATAACTTTTTTTCTGAAGGTCATAGAGACTTGGAAGTTGGTTCCATCTCCACTAATGTGGCTAAGCCCGATCCATTGGGACCATCCCCGAGCTTCTACGACCTTCGGAAATGGTGAAACCACCAAATCTAAAAAAAAAAGTACGAGATATTTTTGAATAACTTTTTTTCTGAAAGTCCTACAGATTTGGGCATTTCATGATTAGTAAAGGGTAGCGTGTCACACAACCACCCTGAATTTAAGCATGTTTCGAGCAAGCAGCGCAGAGTTATTCACTCTAAGGTGAATATGGGTTAGGGTTGCCATTAGGGTTAGGGTTGTGATTAGGGTTAGGGTTGCCATTAGGGTTAGGGTTAGGGTTGCCATTAGGGTTAGGGTTAGGGAGGAGCACCCATTGGAGGTCAAGATATTCTCCAATAACTTTTTTTCTGTAGGTCATAGAGACTTGGAAGTTGGTTCCATCTCCACTAATGTGGCTATGCCCGATCCATTGGTACCACCCCCAAGCTTCTACGACCTTTGGAAGGGTTAGTGTTAGGGTTGTGATTAGTGTTACATTTTTGGGTTGTGATTAGGGTTAGGGTTAGGAATGAAAACCTATAGGAGTTCAAGATATTCTTCAATAACTTTTTTTCTGAAGGTCATAGAGACTTGGAAGTTGGTTCCATCTCCACTAATGTGGCTAAGCCCGATCCATTGGGACCATCCCCGAGCTTCTACGACCTTCGGAAATGGTGAAACCACCAAATGTAAAAAAAAAAGTACGAGATATTTTTGAATAACATTTTTTCTGAAAGTCCTACAGATTTGGGCATTTCATGATTAGTAAAGGGTAGCGTGCCACACAACCACACCGAATTTCAGCATGTTTCGAGCAAGCAGCGCAGAGTTATTCACTCTAAGGTGAATATGGGTTAGGGTTGCCATTAGGGTTAGGGTTGTGATTAGGGTTAGGGTTAGGGTTGCCATTAGGGTTAGGGTTAGGGTTGCCATTAGGGTTAGGGTTAGGGAGGAGCACCCATTGGAGGTCAAGATATTCTCCAATAACTTTTTTTCTGTAGGTCATAGAGACTTGGAAGTTGGTTCCATCTCCACTAATGTGGCTATGCCCGATCCATTGGTACCACCCCCAAGCTTCTACGACCTTTGGAAGGGTTAGTGTTAGGGTTGTGATTAGTGTTACATTTTTGGGTTGTGATTAGGGTTAGGGTTAGGAATGAAAACCTATAGGAGTTCAAGATATTCTTCAATAACTTTTTTTCTGAAGGTCATAGAGACTTGGAAGTTGGTTCCATCTCCACTAATGTGGCTAAGCCCGATCCATTGGGACCATCCCCGAGCTTCTACGACCTTCGGAAATGGTGAAACCACCAAATCTAAAAAAAAAAGTACGAGATATTTTTGAATAACTTTTTTTCTGAAAGTCCTACAGATTTGGGCATTTCATGATTAGTAAAGGGTAGCGTGTCACACAACCACCCTGAATTTAAGCATGTTTCGAGCAAGCAGCGCAGAGTTATTCACTCTAAGGTGAATATGGGTTAGGGTTGCCATTAGGGTTAGGGTTGTGATTAGGGTTAGGGTTGCCATTAGGGTTAGGGTTAGGGTTGCCATTAGGGTTAGGGTTAGGGAGGAGCACCCATTGGAGGTCAAGATATTCTCCAATAACTTTTTTTCTGTAGGTCATAGAGACTTGGAAGTTGGTTCCATCTCCACTAATGTGGCTATGCCCGATCCATTGGTACCACCCCCAAGCTTCTACGACCTTTGGAAGGGTTAGTGTTAGGGTTGTGATTAGTGTTACATTTTTGGGTTGTGATTAGGGTTAGGGTTAGGAATGAAAACCTATAGGAGTTCAAGATATTCTTCAATAACTTTTTTTCTGAAGGTCATAGAGACTTGGAAGTTGGTTCCATCTCCACTAATGTGACTAAGCCCGATCCATTGGGACCATCCCCGAGCTTCTACGACCTTCGGAAATGGTGAAACCACCAAATCTAAAAAAAAAAGTATGAGATATTTTTGAATAACTTTTTTTCTGAAAGTTCTACAGATTTGGGCATTTCATGATTAGTAAAGGGTAGCGTGTCACACAACCACACCGAATTTCAGCATGTTTCGAGCAAGCAGCGCAGAGTTATTCACTCTAAGGTGAATATGGGTTAGGGTTGCCATTAGGGTTAGGGTTGTGATTAGGGTTAGGGTTAGGGTTGCCATTAGGGTTAGGGTTAGGGTTGCCATTAGGGTTAGGGTTAGGGAGGAGCACCCATTGGAGGTCAAGATATTCTCCAATAACTTTTTTTCTGTAGGTCATAGAGACTTGGAAGTTGGTTCCATCTCCACTAATGTGGCTATGCCCGATCCATTGCTACCACCCCCAAGCTTCTACGACCTTTGGAAGGGTTAGTGTTAGGGTTGTGATTAGTGTTACATTTTTGGGTTGTGATTAGGGTTAGGGTTAGGAATGAAAACCTATAGGAGTTCAAGATATTCTTCAATAACTTTTTTTCTGAAGGTCATAGAGACTTGGAAGTTGGTTCCATCTCCACTAATGTGGCTAAGCCCGATCCATTGGGACCATCCCCGAGCTTCTACGACCTTCGGAAATGGTGAAACCACCAAATGTAAAAAAAAAAGTACGAGATATTTTTGAATAACTTTTTTTCTGAAAGTCCTACAGATTTGGGCATTTCATGATTAGTAAAGGGTAGCGTGTCACACAACCACACCGAATTTCAGCATGTTTCGAGCAAGCAGCGCAGAGTTATTCACTCTAAGGTGAATATGGGTTAGGGTTGCCATTAGGGTTAGGGTTGTGATTAGGGTTAGGGTTAGGAATGAAAACCTATAGGAGTTCAAGATATTCTTCAATAACTTTTTTTCTGAAGGTCATAGAGACTTGGAAGTTGGTTCCATCTCCACTAATGTGACTAAGCCCGATCCGTTGGGACCATCCCCGAGCTTCTACGACCTTCGGAAATGGTGAAACCACCAAATGTAAAAAAAAAAGTACGAGATATTTTTGAATAACTTTTTTTCTGAAAGTCCTACAGATTTGGGCATTTCATGATTAGTAAAGGGTAGCGTGTCACACAACCACACCGAATTTCAGCATGTTTCGAGCAAGCAGCGCAGAGTTATTCACTCTAAGGTGAATATGGGTTAGGGTTGCCATTAGGGTTAGGGTTGTGATTAGGGTTAGGGTTGCCATTAGGGTTAGGGTTAGGGTTGCCATTAGGGTTAGGGTTAGGGAGGAGCACCCATTGGAGGTCAAGATATTCTCCAATAACTTTTTTTCTGTAGGTCATAGAGACTTGGAAGTTGGTTCCATCTCCACTAATGTGGCTATGCCCGATCCATTGGGACCACCCCCAAGCTTCTACGACCTTTGGGAGGGTTAGTGTTAGGGTTGTGATTAGTGTTACATTTTTGGGTTGTGATTAGGGTTAGGGTTAGGAATGAAAACCTATAGGAGTTCAAGATATTCTTCAATAACTTTTTTTCTGAAGGTCATAGAGACTTGGAAGTTGGTTCCATCTCCACTAATGTGACTAAGCCCGATCCATTGGGACCATCCCCGAGCTTCTACGACCTTCGGAAATGGTGAAACCACCAAATCTAAAAAAAAGAGTACGAGATATTTTTGAATAACTTTTTTTCTGAAAGTCCTACGGATTTGGGCATTTCATGATTAGTAAAGGGTAGCGTGTCACACAACCACACCGAATTTAAGCATGTTTCGAGCAAGCAGCGCAGAGTTATTCACTCTAAGGTGAATATGGGTTAGGGTTGCCATTAGGGTTAGGGTTGTGATTAGGGTTAGGGTTAGGGTTGCCATTAGGGTTAGGGTTAGGGTTGCCATTAGGGTTAGGGTTAGGGAGGAGTACCCATTGGAGGTCAAGATATTCTCCAATAACTTTTTTTCTGAAGGTCATAGAGACTTGGAAGTTGGTTCCATCTCCACTAATGTGGCTATGCCCGATCCATTGGTACCACCCCCAAGCTTCTACGACCTTTGGAAGGGTTAGTGTTAGGGTTGTGATTAGTGTTACATTTTTGGGTTGTGATTAGGGTTAGGGTTAGGAATGAAAACCTATAGGAGTTCAAGATATTCTTCAATAACTTTTTTTCTGAAGGTCATAGAGACTTGGAAGTTGGTTCCATCTCCACTAATGTGGCTAAGCCCGATCCATTGGGACCATCCCCGAGCTTCTACGACCTTCGGAAATGGTGAAACCACCAAATCTAAAAAAAAAAGTACGAGATATTTTTGAATAACTTTTTTTCTGAAAGTCCTACAGATTTGGGCATTTCATGATTAGTAAAGGGTAGCGTGTCACACAACCACCCTGAATTTAAGCATGTTTCGAGCAAGCAGCGCAGAGTTATTCACTCTAAGGTGAATATGGGTTAGGGTTGCCATTAGGGTTAGGGTTGTGATTAGGGTTAGGGTTGCCATTAGGGTTAGGGTTAGGGTTGCCATTAGGGTTAGGGTTAGGGAGGAGCACCCATTGGAGGTCAAGATATTCTCCAATAACTTTTTTTCTGTAGGTCATAGAGACTTGGAAGTTGGTTCCATCTCCACTAATGTGGCTATGCCCGATCCATTGGTACCACCCCCAAGCTTCTACGACCTTTGGAAGGGTTAGTGTTAGGGTTGTGATTAGTGTTACATTTTTGGGTTGTGATTAGGGTTAGGGTTAGGAATGAAAACCTATAGGAGTTCAAGATATTCTTCAATAACTTTTTTTCTGAAGGTCATAGAGACTTGGAAGTTGGTTCCATCTCCACTAATGTGACTAAGCCCGATCCATTGGGACCATCCCCGAGCTTCTACGACCTTCGGAAATGGTGAAACCACCAAATGTAAAAAAAAAAGTACGAGATATTTTTGAATAACTTTTTTTCTGAAAGTCCTACAGATTTGGGCATTTCATGATTAGTAAAGGGTAGCGTGCCACACAACCACACCGAATTTCAGCATGTTTCGAGCAAGCAGCGCAGAGTTATTCACTCTAAGGTGAATATGGGTTAGGGTTGCCATTAGGGTTAGGGTTGTGATTAGGGTTAGGGTTAGGGTTGCCATTAGGGTTAGGGTTAGGGTTGCCATTAGGGTTAGGGTTAGGGAGGAGCACCCATTGGAGGTCAAGATATTCTCCAATAACTTTTTTTCTGTAGGTCATAGAGACTTGGAAGTTGGTTCCATCTCCACTAATGTGGCTATGCCCAATCCATTGGTACCACCCCCAAGCTTCTACGACCTTTGGAAGGGTTAGTGTTAGGGTTGTGATTAGTGTTACATTTTTGGGTTGTGATTAGGGTTAGGGTTAGGAATGAAAACCTATAGGAGTTCAAGATATTCTTCAATAACTTTTTTTCTGAAGGTCATAGAGACTTGGAAGTTGGTTCCATCTCCACTAATGTGGCTAAGCCCGATCCATTGGGACCATCCCCGAGCTTCTACGACCTTCGGAAATGGTGAAACCACCAAATCTAAAAAAAAAAGTATGAGATATTTTTAAATAACTTTTTTTCTGAAAGTCCTATAGACTTGGGCATTTCATGATTAGTAAAGGGTAGCGTGTCACACAACCACACCAAATTTCAGCATGTTTCAAGCAAGCAGCGCAGAGTTATTCACTCTAAGGTGAATATGGGTTAGGGTTGCCATTAGGGTTAGGGTTGTGATTAGGGTTAGGGTTAGGGTTGCCATTAGGGTTAGGGTTAGGGAGGAGCACCCATTGGAGGTCAAGATATTCTCCAATAACTTTTTTTCTGTAGGTCATAGAGACTTGGAAGTTGGTTCCATCTCCACTAATGTGGCTATGCCCGATCCATTGGTACCACCCCCAAGCTTCTACGACCTTTGGGAGGGTTAGTGTTAGGGTTGTGATTAGTGTTACATTTTTGGGTTGTGATTAGGGTTAGGGTTAGGAATGAAAACCTATAGGAGTTCAAGATATTCTTCAATAACTTTTTTTCTGAAGGTCATAGAGACTTGGAAGTTGGTTCCATCTCCACTAATGTGACTAAGCCCGATCCATTGGGACCATCCCCGAGCTTCTACGACCTTCGGAAATGGTGAAACCACCAAATCTAAAAAAAAGAGTACGAGATATTTTTGAATAACTTTTTTTCTGAAAGTCCTACGGATTTGGGCATTTCATGATTAGTAAAGGGTAGCGTGTCACACAACCACACCGAATTTAAGCATGTTTCGAGCAAGCAGCGCAGAGTTATTCACTCTAAGGTGAATATGGGTTAGGGTTGCCATTAGGGTTAGGGTTGTGATTAGGGTTAGGGTTAGGGTTGCCATTAGGGTTAGGGTTGTGATTAGGGTTAGGGTTAGGGTTGCCATTAGGGTTAGGGTTAGGGTTGCCATTAGGGTTAGGGTTAGGGAGGAGTACCCATTGGAGGTCAAGATATTCTCCAATAACTTTTTTTCTGAAGGTCATAGAGACTTGGAAGTTGGTTCCATCTCCACTAATGTGGCTATGCCCGATCCATTGGTACCACCCCCATGCTTCTACGACCTTTGGAAGGGTTAGTGTTAGGGTTGTGATTAGTGTTACATTTTTGGGTTGTGATTAGGGTTAGGGTTAGGAATGAAAACCTATAGGAGTTCAAGATATTCTTCAATAACTTTTTTTCTGAAGGTCATAGAGACTTGGAAGTTGGTTCCATCTCCACTAATGTGGCTAAGCCCGATCCATTGGGACCATCCCCGAGCTTCTACGACCTTCGGAAATGGTGAAACCACCAAATGTAAAAAAAAAAGTACAAGATATTTTTGAATAACATTTTTTCTGAAAGTCCTACAGATTTGGGCATTTCATGATTAGTAAAGGGTAGCGTGCCACACAACCACACCGAATTTCAGCATGTTTCGAGCAAGCAGCGCAGAGTTATTCACTCTAAGGTGAATATGGGTTAGGGTTGCCATTAGGGTTAGGGTTGTGATTAGGGTTAGGGTTAGGGTTGCCATTAGGGTTAGGGTTAGGGTTGCCATTAGGGTTAGGGTTAGGGAGGAGCACCCATTGGAGGTCAAGATATTCTCCAATAACTTTTTTTCTGTAGGTCATAGAGACTTGGAAGTTGGTTCCATCTCCACTAATGTGGCTATGCCCGATCCATTGGGACCACCCCCAAGCTTCTATGACCTTTGGAAGGGTTAGTGTTAGGGTTGTGATTAGTGTTACATTTTTGGGTTGTGATTAGGGTTAGGGTTAGGAATGAAAACCTATAGGAGTTCAAGATATTCTTCAATAACTTTTTTTCTGAAGGTCATAGAGACTTGGAAGTTGGTTCCATCTCCACTAATGTGGCTAAGCCCGATCCATTGGGACCATCCCCGAGCTTCTACGACCTTCGGAAATGGTGAAACCACCAAATCTAAAAAAAAAAGTACGAGATATTTTTGAATAACTTTTTTTCTGAAAGTCCTACAGATTTGGGCATTTCATGATTAGTAAAGGGTAGCGTGTCACACAACCACACTGAATTTCAGCATGTTTCGAGCAAGCAGCGCAGAGTTATTCACTCTAAGGTGAATATGGGTTAGGGTTGCCATTAGGGTTAGGGTTGTGATTAGGGTTAGGGTTGCCATTAGGGTTAGGGTTAGGGTTGCCATTAGGGTTAGGGTTAGGGAGGAGCACCCATTGGAGGTCAAGATATTCTCCAATAACTTTTTTTCTGTAGGTCATAGAGACTTGGAAGTTGGTTCCATCTCCACTAATGTGGCTATGCCCGATCCATTGGGACCACCCCCAAGCTTCTATGACCTTTGGAAGGGTTAGTGTTAGGGTTGTGATTAGTGTTACATTTTTGGGTTGTGATTAGGGTTAGGGTTAGGAATGAAAACCTATAGGAGTTCAAGATATTCTTCAATAACTTTTTTTCTGAAGGTCATAGAGACTTGGAAGTTGGTTCCATCTCCACTAATGTGGCTAAGCCCGATCCATTGGGACCATCCCCGAGCTTCTATGACCTTCGGAAATGGTGAAACCACCAAATCTAAAAAAAAAAGTACGAGATATTTTTGAATAACTTTTTTTCTGAAAGTCCTACAGATTTGGGCATTTCATGATTAGTAAAGGGTAGCGTGTCACACAACCACACTGAATTTCAGCATGTTTCGAGCAAGCAGCGCAGAGTTATTCACTCTAAGGTGAATATGGGTTAGGGTTGCCATTAGGGTTAGGGTTGTGATTAGGGTTAGGGTTGCCATTAGGGTTAGGGTTAGGGTTGCCATTAGGGTTAGGGTTAGGGAGGAGCACCCATTGGAGGTCAAGATATTCTCCAATAACTTTTTTTCTGTAGGTCATAGAGACTTGGAAGTTGGTTCCATCTCCACTAATGTGGCTATGCCCGATCCATTGGTACCACCCCCAAGCTTCTACGACCTTTGGAAGGGTTAGTGTTAGGGTTGTGATTAGTGTTACATTTTTGGGTTGTGATTAGGGTTAGGGTTAGGAATGAAAACCTATAGGAGTTCAAGATATTCTTCAATAACTTTTTTTCTGAAGGTCATAGAGACTTGGAAGTTGGTTCCATCTCCACTAATGTGACTAAGCCTGATCCATTGGGACCATCCCCGAGCTTCTACGACCTTCGGAAATGGTGAAACCACCAAATCTAAAAAAAAAAGTATGAGATATTTTTGAATAACTTTTTTTCTGAAAGTCCTACAGATTTGGGCATTTCATGATTAGTAAAGGGTAGCGTGTCACACAACCACACCGAATTTCAGCATGTTTCGAGCAAGCAGCGCAGAGTTATTCACTCTAAGGTGAATATGGGTTAGGGTTGCCATTAGGGTTAGGGTTGTGATTAGGGTTAGGGTTAGGGTTGCCATTAGGGTTAGGGTTAGGGTTGCCATTAGGGTTAGGGTTAGGGAGGAGCACCCATTGGAGGTCAAGATATTCTCCAATAACTTTTTTTCTGTAGGTCATAGAGACTTGGAAGTTGGTTCCATCTCCACTAATGTGGCTATGCCCGATCCATTGCTACCACCCCCAAGCTTCTACGACCTTTGGAAGGGTTAGTGTTAGGGTTGTGATTAGTGTTACATTTTTGGGTTGTGATTAGGGTTAGGGTTAGGAATGAAAACCTATAGGAGTTCAAGATATTCTTCAATAACTTTTTTTCTGAAGGTCATAGAGACTTGGAAGTTGGTTCCATCTCCACTAATGTGGCTAAGCCCGATCCATTGGGACCATCCCCGAGCTTCTACGACCTTCGGAAATGGTGAAACCACCAAATGTAAAAAAAAAAGTACGAGATATTTTTGAATAACTTTTTTTCTGAAAGTCCTACAGATTTGGGCATTTCATGATTAGTAAAGGGTAGCGTGTCACACAACCACACCGAATTTCAGCATGTTTCGAGCAAGCAGCGCAGAGTTATTCACTCTAAGGTGAATATGGGTTAGGGTTGCCATTAGGGTTAGGGTTGTGATTAGGGTTAGGGTTAGGGTTGCCATTAGGGTTAGGGTTAGGGTTGCCATTAGGGTTAGGGTTAGGGAGGAGCACCCATTGGAGGTCAAGATATTCTCCAATAACTTTTTTTCTGTAGGTCATAGAGACTTGGAAGTTGGTTCCATCTCCACTAATGTGGCTATGCCCGATCCATTGGGACCACCCCCAAGCTTCTATGACCTTTAGAAGGGTTAGTGTTAGGGTTGTGATTAGTGTTACATTTTTGGGTTGTGATTAGGGTTAGGGTTAGGAATGAAAACCTATAGGAGTTCAAGATATTCTTCAATAACTTTTTTTCTGTAGGTCATAGAGACTTGGAAGTTGGTTCCATCTCCACTAATGTGGCTAAGCCCGATCCATTGGGACCATCCCCAAGCTTCTACGACCTTCGGAAATGGTGAAACCACCAAATGTAAAAAAAAAAGTACGAGATATTTTTGAATAACTTTTTTTCTGAAAGTCCTACAGATTTGGGCATTTCATGATTAGTAAAGGGTAGCGTGTCACACAACCACACCGAATTTCAGCATGTTTCGAGCAAGCAGCGCAGAGTTATTCACTCTAAGGTGAATATGGGTTAGGGTTGCCATTAGGGTTAGGGTTGTGATTAGGGTTAGGGTTAGGGTTGCCATTAGGGTTAGGGTTAGGGTTGCCATTAGGGTTAGGGTTAGGGAGGAGCACCCATTGGAGGTCAAGATATTCTCCAATAACTTTTTTTCTGTAGGTCATAGAGACTTGGAAGTTGGTTCCATCTCCACTAATGTGGCTATGCCCGATCCATTGGGACCACCCCCAAGCTTCTATGACCTTTAGAAGGGTTAGTGTTAGGGTTGTGATTAGTGTTACATTTTTGGGTTGTGATTAGGGTTAGGGTTAGGAATGAAAACCTATAGGAGTTCAAGATATTCTTCAATAACTTTTTTTCTGTAGGTCATAGAGACTTGGAAGTTGGTTCCATCTCCACTAATGTGGCTATGCCCGATCCATTGGTACCACCCCCAAGCTTCTACGACCTTTGGAAGGGTTAGTGTTAGGGTTGTGATTAGTGTTACATTTTTGGGTTGTGATTAGGGTTAGGGTTAGGAATGAAAACCTATAGGAGTTCAAGATATTCTTCAATAACTTTTTTTCTGAAGGTCATAGAGACTTGGAAGTTGGTTCCATCTCCACTAATGTGACTAAGCCCGATCCATTGGGACCATCCCCGAGCTTCTACGACCTTCGGAAATGGTGAAACCACCAAATCTAAAAAAAAAAGTATGAGATATTTTTGAATAACTTTTTTTCTGAAAGTCCTACAGATTTGGGCATTTCATGATTAGTAAAGGGTAGCGTGTCACACAACCACACCGAATTTCAGCATGTTTCGAGCAAGCAGCGCAGAGTTATTCACTCTAAGGTGAATATGGGTTAGGGTTGCCATTAGGGTTAGGGTTGTGATTAGGGTTAGGGTTAGGGTTGCCATTAGGGTTAGGGTTAGGGTTGCCATTAGGGTTAGGGTTAGGGAGGAGCACCCATTGGAGGTCAAGATATTCTCCAATAACTTTTTTTCTGTAGGTCATAGAGACTTGGAAGTTGGTTCCATCTCCACTAATGTGGCTATGCCCGATCCATTGGTACCACCCCCAAGCTTCTACGACCTTTGGGAGGGTTAGTGTTAGGGTTGTGATTAGTGTTACATTTTTGGGTTGTGATTAGGGTTAGGGTTAGGAATGAAAACCTATAGGAGTTCAAGATATTCTTCAATAACTTTTTTTCTGAAGGTCATAGAGACTTGGAAGTTGGTTCCATCTCCACTAATGTGACTAAGCCCGATCCATTGGGACCATCCCCGAGCTTCTACGACCTTCGGAAATGGTGAAACCACCAAATCTAAAAAAAAGAGTACGAGATATTTTTGAATAACTTTTTTTCTGAAAGTCCTACGGATTTGGGCATTTCATGATTAGTAAAGGGTAGCGTGTCACACAACCACACCGAATTTAAGCATGTTTCGAGCAAGCAGCGCAGAGTTATTCACTCTAAGGTGAATATGGGTTAGGGTTGCCATTAGGGTTAGGGTTGTGATTAGGGTTAGGGTTAGGGTTGCCATTAGGGTTAGGGTTAGGGTTGCCATTAGGGTTAGGGTTAGGGAGGAGTACCCATTGGAGGTCAAGATATTCTCCAATAACTTTTTTTCTGAAGGTCATAGAGACTTGGAAGTTGGTTCCATCTCCACTAATGTGGCTATGCCCGATCCATTGGTACCACCCCCAAGCTTCTACGACCTTTGGAAGGGTTAGTGTTAGGGTTGTGATTAGTGTTACATTTTTGGGTTGTGATTAGGGTTAGGGTTAGGAATGAAAACCTATAGGAGTTCAAGATATTCTTCAATAACTTTTTTTCTGAAGGTCATAGAGACTTGGAAGTTGGTTCCATCTCCACTAATGTGGCTAAGCCCGATCCATTGGGACCATCCCCGAGCTTCTACGACCTTCGGAAATGGTGAAACCACCAAATCTAAAAAAAAAAGTACGAGATATTTTTGAATAACTTTTTTTCTGAAAGTCCTACAGATTTGGGCATTTCATGATTAGTAAAGGGTAGCGTGTCACACAACCACACTGAATTTCAGCATGTTTCGAGCAAGCAGCGCAGAGTTATTCACTCTAAGGTGAATATGGGTTAGGGTTGCCATTAGGGTTAGGGTTGTGATTAGGGTTAGGGTTGCCATTAGGGTTAGGGTTAGGGTTGCCATTAGGGTTAGGGTTAGGGAGGAGCACCCATTGGAGGTCAAGATATTCTCCAATAACTTTTTTTCTGTAGGTCATAGAGACTTGGAAGTTGGTTCCATCTCCACTAATGTGGCTATGCCCGATCCATTGGTACCACCCCCAAGCTTCTACGACCTTTGGAAGGGTTAGTGTTAGGGTTGTGATTAGTGTTACATTTTTGGGTTGTGATTAGGGTTAGGGTTAGGAATGAAAACCTATAGGAGTTCAAGATATTCTTCAATAACTTTTTTTCTGAAGGTCATAGAGACTTGGAAGTTGGTTCCATCTCCACTAATGTGACTAAGCCTGATCCATTGGGACCATCCCCGAGCTTCTACGACCTTCGGAAATGGTGAAACCACCAAATCTAAAAAAAAAAGTATGAGATATTTTTGAATAACTTTTTTTCTGAAAGTCCTACAGATTTGGGCATTTCATGATTAGTAAAGGGTAGCGTGTCACACAACCACACCGAATTTCAGCATGTTTCGAGCAAGCAGCGCAGAGTTATTCACTCTAAGGTGAATATGGGTTAGGGTTGCCATTAGGGTTAGGGTTGTGATTAGGGTTAGGGTTAGGGTTGCCATTAGGGTTAGGGTTAGGGTTGCCATTAGGGTTAGGGTTAGGGAGGAGCACCCATTGGAGGTCAAGATATTCTCCAATAACTTTTTTTCTGTAGGTCATAGAGACTTGGAAGTTGGTTCCATCTCCACTAATGTGGCTATGCCCGATCCATTGGGACCACCCCCAAGCTTCTATGACCTTTAGAAGGGTTAGTGTTAGGGTTGTGATTAGTGTTACATTTTTGGGTTGTGATTAGGGTTAGGGTTAGGAATGAAAACCTATAGGAGTTCAAGATATTCTTCAATAACTTTTTTTCTGTAGGTCATAGAGACTTGGAAGTTGGTTCCATCTCCACTAATGTGGCTATGCCCGATCCATTGGTACCACCCCCAAGCTTCTACGACCTTTGGAAGGGTTAGTGTTAGGGTTGTGATTAGTGTTACATTTTTGGGTTGTGATTAGGGTTAGGGTTAGGAATGAAAACCTATAGGAGTTCAAGATATTCTTCAATAACTTTTTTTCTGAAGGTCATAGAGACTTGGAAGTTGGTTCCATCTCCACTAATGTGACTAAGCCCGATCCATTGGGACCATCCCCGAGCTTCTACGACCTTCGGAAATGGTGAAACCACCAAATCTAAAAAAAAGAGTACGAGATATTTTTGAATAACTTTTTTTCTGAAAGTCCTACGGATTTGGGCATTTCATGATTAGTAAAGGGTAGCGTGTCACACAACCACACCGAATTTAAGCATGTTTCGAGCAAGCAGCGCAGAGTTATTCACTCTAAGGTGAATATGGGTTAGGGTTGCCATTAGGGTTAGGGTTGTGATTAGGGTTAGGGTTAGGGTTGCCATTAGGGTTAGGGTTAGGGTTGCCATTAGGGTTAGGGTTAGGGAGGAGTACCCATTGGAGGTCAAGATATTCTCCAATAACTTTTTTTCTGAAGGTCATAGAGACTTGGAAGTTGGTTCCATCTCCACTAATGTGGCTATGCCCGATCCATTGGTACCACCCCCAAGCTTCTACGACCTTTGGAAGGGTTAGTGTTAGGGTTGTGATTAGTGTTACATTTTTGGGTTGTGATTAGGGTTAGGGTTAGGAATGAAAACCTATAGGAGTTCAAGATATTCTTCAATAACTTTTTTTCTGAAGGTCATAGAGACTTGGAAGTTGGTTCCATCTCCACTAATGTGGCTAAGCCCGATCCATTGGGACCATCCCCGAGCTTCTACGACCTTCGGAAATGGTGAAACCACCAAATCTAAAAAAAAAAGTACGAGATATTTTTGAATAACTTTTTTTCTGAAAGTCCTACAGATTTGGGCATTTCATGATTAGTAAAGGGTAGCGTGTCACACAACCACACTGAATTTCAGCATGTTTCGAGCAAGCAGCGCAGAGTTATTCACTCTAAGGTGAATATGGGTTAGGGTTGCCATTAGGGTTAGGGTTGTGATTAGGGTTAGGGTTGCCATTAGGGTTAGGGTTAGGGTTGCCATTAGGGTTAGGGTTAGGGAGGAGCACCCATTGGAGGTCAAGATATTCTCCAATAACTTTTTTTCTGTAGGTCATAGAGACTTGGAAGTTGGTTCCATCTCCACTAATGTGGCTATGCCCGATCCATTGGTACCACCCCCAAGCTTCTACGACCTTTGGAAGGGTTAGTGTTAGGGTTGTGATTAGTGTTACATTTTTGGGTTGTGATTAGGGTTAGGGTTAGGAATGAAAACCTATAGGAGTTCAAGATATTCTTCAATAACTTTTTTTCTGAAGGTCATAGAGACTTGGAAGTTGGTTCCATCTCCACTAATGTGACTAAGCCTGATCCATTGGGACCATCCCCGAGCTTCTACGACCTTCGGAAATGGTGAAACCACCAAATCTAAAAAAAAAAGTATGAGATATTTTTGAATAACTTTTTTTCTGAAAGTCCTACAGATTTGGGCATTTCATGATTAGTAAAGGGTAGCGTGTCACACAACCACACCGAATTTCAGCATGTTTCGAGCAAGCAGCGCAGAGTTATTCACTCTAAGGTGAATATGGGTTAGGGTTGCCATTAGGGTTAGGGTTGTGATTAGGGTTAGGGTTAGGGTTGCCATTAGGGTTAGGGTTAGGGTTGCCATTAGGGTTAGGGTTAGGGAGGAGCACCCATTGGAGGTCAAGATATTCTCCAATAACTTTTTTTCTGTAGGTCATAGAGACTTGGAAGTTGGTTCCATCTCCACTAATGTGGCTATGCCCGATCCATTGGGACCACCCCCAAGCTTCTATGACCTTTAGAAGGGTTAGTGTTAGGGTTGTGATTAGTGTTACATTTTTGGGTTGTGATTAGGGTTAGGGTTAGGAATGAAAACCTATAGGAGTTCAAGATATTCTTCAATAACTTTTTTTCTGTAGGTCATAGAGACTTGGAAGTTGGTTCCATCTCCACTAATGTGGCTATGCCCGATCCATTGGTACCACCCCCAAGCTTCTACGACCTTTGGAAGGGTTAGTGTTAGGGTTGTGATTAGTGTTACATTTTTGGGTTGTGATTAGGGTTAGGGTTAGGAATGAAAACCTATAGGAGTTCAAGATATTCTTCAATAACTTTTTTTCTGAAGGTCATAGAGACTTGGAAGTTGGTTCCATCTCCACTAATGTGACTAAGCCTGATCCATTGGGACCATCCCCGAGCTTCTACGACCTTCGGAAATGGTGAAACCACCAAATCTAAAAAAAAAAGTATGAGATATTTTTGAATAACTTTTTTTCTGAAAGTCCTACAGATTTGGGCATTTCATGATTAGTAAAGGGTAGCGTGTCACACAACCACACCGAATTTCAGCATGTTTCGAGCAAGCAGCGCAGAGTTATTCACTCTAAGGTGAATATGGGTTAGGGTTGCCATTAGGGTTAGGGTTGTGATTAGGGTTAGGGTTAGGGTTGCCATTAGGGTTAGGGTTAGGGTTGCCATTAGGGTTAGGGTTAGGGAGGAGCACCCATTGGAGGTCAAGATATTCTCCAATAACTTTTTTTCTGTAGGTCATAGAGACTTGGAAGTTGGTTCCATCTCCACTAATGTGGCTATGCCCGATCCATTGGGACCACCCCCAAGCTTCTATGACCTTTAGAAGGGTTAGTGTTAGGGTTGTGATTAGTGTTACATTTTTGGGTTGTGATTAGGGTTAGGGTTAGGAATGAAAACCTATAGGAGTTCAAGATATTCTTCAATAACTTTTTTTCTGTAGGTCATAGAGACTTGGAAGTTGGTTCCATCTCCACTAATGTGGCTATGCCCGATCCATTGGTACCACCCCCAAGCTTCTACGACCTTTGGAAGGGTTAGTGTTAGGGTTGTGATTAGTGTTACATTTTTGGGTTGTGATTAGGGTTAGGGTTAGGAATGAAAACCTATAGGAGTTCAAGATATTCTTCAATAACTTTTTTTCTGAAGGTCATAGAGACTTGGAAGTTGGTTCCATCTCCACTAATGTGACTAAGCCCGATCCATTGGGACCATCCCCGAGCTTCTACGACCTTCGGAAATGGTGAAACCACCAAATCTAAAAAAAAAAGTATGAGATATTTTTGAATAACTTTTTTTCTGAAAGTCCTACAGATTTGGGCATTTCATGATTAGTAAAGGGTAGCGTGTCACACAACCACACCGAATTTCAGCATGTTTCGAGCAAGCAGCGCAGAGTTATTCACTCTAAGGTGAATATGGGTTAGGGTTGCCATTAGGGTTAGGGTTGTGATTAGGGTTAGGGTTAGGGTTGCCATTAGGGTTAGGGTTAGGGTTGCCATTAGGGTTAGGGTTAGGGAGGAGCACCCATTGGAGGTCAAGATATTCTCCAATAACTTTTTTTCTGTAGGTCATAGAGACTTGGAAGTTGGTTCCATCTCCACTAATGTGGCTATGCCCGATCCATTGGGACCACCCCCAAGCTTCTATGACCTTTAGAAGGGTTAGTGTTAGGGTTGTGATTAGTGTTACATTTTTGGGTTGTGATTAGGGTTAGGGTTAGGAATGAAAACCTATAGGAGTTCAAGATATTCTTCAATAACTTTTTTTCTGTAGGTCATAGAGACTTGGAAGTTGGTTCCATCTCCACTAATGTGGCTATGCCCGATCCATTGGTACCACCCCCAAGCTTCTACGACCTTTGGAAGGGTTAGTGTTAGGGTTGTGATTAGTGTTACATTTTTGGGTTGTGATTAGGGTTAGGGTTAGGAATGAAAACCTATAGGAGTTCAAGATATTCTTCAATAACTTTTTTTCTGAAGGTCATAGAGACTTGGAAGTTGGTTCCATCTCCACTAATGTGACTAAGCCCGATCCATTGGGACCATCCCCGAGCTTCTATGACCTTCGGAAATGGTGAAACCACCAAATCTAAAAAAAAAAGTATGAGATATTTTTGAATAACTTTTTTTCTGAAAGTCCTACAGATTTGGGCATTTCATGATTAGTAAAGGGTAGCGTGTCACACAACCACACCGAATTTCAGCATGTTTCGAGCAAGCAGCGCAGAGTTATTCACTCTAAGGTGAATATGGGTTAGGGTTGCCATTAGGGTTAGGGTTGTGATTAGGGTTAGGGTTAGGGTTGCCATTAGGGTTAGGGTTAGGGTTGCCATTAGGGTTAGGGTTAGGGAGGAGCACCCATTGGAGGTCAAGATATTCTCCAATAACTTTTTTTCTGTAGGTCATAGAGACTTGGAAGTTGGTTCCATCTCCACTAATGTGGCTATGCCCGATCCATTGCTACCACCCCCAAGCTTCTACGACCTTTGGAAGGGTTAGTGTTAGGGTTGTGATTAGTGTTACATTTTTGGGTTGTGATTAGGGTTAGGGTTAGGAATGAAAACCTATAGGAGTTCAAGATATTCTTCAATAACTTTTTTTCTGAAGGTCATAGAGACTTGGCAGTTGGTTCCATCTCCACTAATGTGGCTAAGCCCGATCCATTGGGACCATCCCTGAGCTTCTACGACCTTCGGAAACGGTGAAACCACCAAATGTAAAAAAAAAAGTACGAGATATTTTTGAATAACTTTTTTTCTGAAAGTCCTACAGATTTGGGCATTTCATGATTAGTAAAGGGTAGCGTATCACACAACCACACCGAATTTCAGCATGTTTCGAGCAAGCAGCGCAGAGTTATTCACTCTAAGGTGAATATGGGTTAGGGTTGCCATTAGGGTTAGGGTTGTGATTAGGGTTAGGGTTAGGGTTGCCATTAGGGTTAGGGTTAGGGTTGCCATTAGGGTTAGGGTTAGGGAGGAGCACCCATTGGAGGTCAAGATATTCTCCAATAACTTTTTTTCTGTAGGTCATAGAGACTTGGAAGTTGGTTCCATCTCCACTAATGTGGCTATGCCCGATCCATTGGGACCACCCCCAAGCTTCTATGACCTTTAGAAGGGTTAGTGTTAGGGTTGTGATTAGTGTTACATTTTTGGGTTGTGATTAGGGTTAGGGTTAGGAATGAAAACCTATAGGAGTTCAAGATATTCTTCAATAACTTTTTTTCTGAAGGTCATAGAGACTTGGAAGTTGGTTCCATCTCCACTAATGTGGCTAAGCCCGATCCATTGGGACCATCCCCGAGCTTCTACGACCTTCGGAAATGGTGAAACCACCAAATGTAAAAAAAAAAGTACGAGATATTTTTGAATAACTTTTTTTCTGAAAGTCCTACAGATTTGGGCATTTCATGATTAGTAAAGGGTAGCGTGTCACACAACCACACTGAATTTAAGCATGTTTCGAGCAAGCAGCGCAGAGTTATTCACTCTAAGGTGAATATGGGTTAGGGTTGCCATTAGGGTTAGGGTTGTGATTAGGGTTAGGGTTGCCATTAGGGTTAGGGTTAGGGTTGCCATTAGGGTTAGGGTTAGGGAGGAGCACCCATTGGAGGTCAAGATATTCTCCAATAACTTTTTTTCTGTAGGTCATAGAGACTTGGAAGTTGGTTCCATCTCCACTAATGTGGCTATGCCCGATCCATTGGGACCACCCCCAAGCTTCTATGACCTTTAGAAGGGTTAGTGTTAGGGTTGTGATTAGTGTTACATTTTTGGGTTGTGATTAGGGTTAGGGTTAGGAATGAAAACCTATAGGAGTTCAAGATATTCTTCAATAACTTTTTTTCTGAAGGTCATAGAGACTTGGAAGTTGGTTCCATCTCCACTAATGTGGCTAAGCCCGATCCATTGGGACCATCCCCGAGCTTCTACGACCTTCGGAAATGGTGAAACCACCAAATCTAAAAAAAAGAGTACGAGATATTTTTGAATAACTTTTTTTCTGAAAGTCCTACGGATTTGGGCATTTCATGATTAGTAAAGGGTAGCGTGTCACACAACCACACCGAATTTAAGCATGTTTCGAGCAAGCAGCGCAGAGTTATTCACTCTAAGGTGAATATGGGTTAGGGTTGCCATTAGGGTTAGGGTTGTGATTAGGGTTAGGGTTAGGGTTGCCATTAGGGTTAGGGTTAGGGTTGCCATTAGGGTTAGGGTTAGGGAGGAGCACCCATTGGAGGTCAAGATATTCTCCAATAACTTTTTTTCTGTAGGTCATAGAGACTTGGAAGTTGGTTCCATCTCCACTAATGTGGCTATGCCCAATCCATTGGTACCACCCCCAAGCTTCTACGACCTTTGGAAGGGTTAGTGTTAGGGTTGTGATTAGTGTTACATTTTTGGGTTGTGATTAGGGTTAGGGTTAGGAATGAAAACCTATAGGAGTTCAAGATATTCTTCAATAACTTTTTTTCTGAAGGTCATAGAGACTTGGAAGTTGGTTCCATCTCCACTAATGTGGCTAAGCCCGATCCATTGGGACCATCCCCGAGCTTCTACGACCTTCGGAAATGGTGAAACCACCAAATCTAAAAAAAAAAGTATGAGATATTTTTGAATAACTTTTTTTCTGAAAGTCCTATAGACTTGGGCATTTCATGATTAGTAAAGGGTAGCGTGTCACACAACCACACCAAATTTCAGCATGTTTCAAGCAAGCAGCGCAGAGTTATTCACTCTAAGGTGAATATGGGTTAGGGTTGCCATTAGGGTTAGGGTTGTGATTAGGGTTAGGGTTAGGGTTGCCATTAGGGTTAGGGTTAGGGTTGCCATTAGGGTTAGGGTTAGGGAGGAGCACCCATTGGAGGTCAAGATATTCTCCAATAACTTTTTTTCTGTAGGTCATAGAGACTTGGAAGTTGGTTCCATCTCCACTAATGTGGCTATGCCCGATCCATTGCTACCACCCCCAAGCTTCTACGACCTTTGGAAGGGTTAGTGTTAGGGTTGTGATTAGTGTTACATTTTTGGGTTGTGATTAGGGTTAGGGTTAGGAATGAAAACCTATAGGAGTTCAAGATATTCTTCAATAACTTTTTTTCTGAAGGTCATAGAGACTTGGAAGTTGGTTCCATCTCCACTAATGTGACTAAGCCCGATCCGTTGGGACCATCCCCGAGCTTCTACGACCTTCGGAAATGGTGAAACCACCAAATCTAAAAAAAAAAGTACGAGATATTTTTGAATAACTTTTTTTCTGAAAGTCCTACAGATTTGGGCATTTCATGATTAGTAAAGGGTAGCGTGTCACACAACCACACCAAATTTCAGCATGTTTCGAGCAAGCAGCGCAGAGTTATTCACTCTAAGGTGAATATGGGTTAGGGTTGCCATTAGGGTTAGGGTTGTGATTAGGGTTAGGGTTAGGGTTGCCATTAGGGTTAGGGTTAGGGTTGCCATTAGGGTTAGGGTTAGGGAGGAGCACCCATTGGAGGTCAAGATATTCTCCAATAACTTTTTTTCTGTAGGTCATAGAGACTTGGAAGTTGGTTCCATCTCCACTAATGTGGCTATGCCCGATCCATTGGGACCACCCCCAAGCTTCTATGACCTTTGGAAGGGTTAGTGTTAGGGTTGTGATTAGTGTTACATTTTTGGGTTGTGATTAGGGTTAGGGTTAGGAATGAAAACCTATAGGAGTTCAAGATATTCTTCAATAACTTTTTTTCTGAAGGTCATAGAGACTTGGAAGTTGGTTCCATCTCCACTAATGTGGCTAAGCCCGATCCATTGGGACCATCCCCGAGCTTCTACGACCTTCGGAAATGGTGAAACCACCAAATCTAAAAAAAAAAGTACGAGATATTTTTGAATAACTTTTTTTCTGAAAGTCCTACAGATTTGGGCATTTCATGATTAGTAAAGGGTAGCGTGTCACACAACCACACTGAATTTAAGCATGTTTCGAGCAAGCAGCGCAGAGTTATTCACTCTAAGGTGAATATGGGTTAGGGTTGCCATTAGGGTTAGGGTTGTGATTAGGGTTAGGGTTGCCATTAGGGTTAGGGTTAGGGTTGCCATTAGGGTTAGGGTTAGGGAGGAGCACCCATTGGAGGTCAAGATATTCTCCAATAACTTTTTTTCTGTAGGTCATAGAGACTTGGAAGTTGGTTCCATCTCCACTAATGTGGCTATGCCCGATCCATTGGGACCACCCCCAAGCTTCTATGACCTTTGGAAGGGTTAGTGTTAGGGTTGTGATTAGTGTTACATTTTTGGGTTGTGATTAGGGTTAGGGTTAGGAATGAAAACCTATAGGAGTTCAAGATATTCTTCAATAACTTTTTTTCTGAAGGTCATAGAGACTTGGAAGTTGGTTCCATCTCCACTAATGTGGCTAAGCCCGATCCATTGGGACCATCCCCGAGCTTCTACGACCTTCGGAAATGGTGAAACCACCAAATCTAAAAAAAAAAGTACGAGATATTTTTGAATAACTTTTTTTTTGAAAGTCCTACGGATTTGGGCATTTCATGATTAGTAAAGGGTAGCGTGTCACACAACCACACCGAATTTAAGCATGTTTCGAGCAAGCAGCGCAGAGTTATTCACTCTAAGGTGAATATGGGTTAGGGTTGCCATTAGGGTTAGGGTTAGGGTTGCCATTAGGGTTAGGGTTAGGGTTGCCATTAGGGTTAGGGTTAGGGAGGAGTACCCATTGGAGGTCAAGATATTCTCCAATAACTTTTTTTCTGAAGGTCATAGAGACTTGGAAGTTGGTTCCATCTCCACTAATGTGGCTATGCCCGATCCATTGGTACCACCCCCAAGCTTCTACGACCTTTGGAAGGGTTAGTGTTAGGGTTGTGATTAGTGTTACATTTTTGGGTTGTGATTAGGGTTAGGGTTAGGAATGAAAACCTATAGGAGTTCAAGATATTCTTCAATAACTTTTTTTCTGAAGGTCATAGAGACTTGGAAGTTGGTTCCATCTCCACTAATGTGGCTAAGCCCGATCCATTGGGACCATCCCCGAGCTTTTACGACCTTCGGAAATGGTGAAACCACCAAATGTAAAAAAAAAAGTACGAGATATTTTTGAATAACATTTTTTCTGAAAGTCCTACAGATTTGGGCATTTCATGATTAGTAAAGGGTAGCGTGCCACACAACCACACCGAATTTCAGCATGTTTCGAGCAAGCAGCGCAGAGTTATTCACTCTAAGGTGAATATGGGTTAGGGTTGCCATTAGGGTTAGGGTTGTGATTAGGGTTAGGGTTAGGGTTGCCATTAGGGTTAGGGTTAGGGTTGCCATTAGGGTTAGGGTTAGGGAGGAGCACCCATTGGAGGTCAAGATATTCTCCAATAACTTTTTTTCTGTAGGTCATAGAGACTTGGAAGTTGGTTCCATCTCCACTAATGTGGCTATGCCCGATCCATTGGGACCACCCCCAAGCTTCTATGACCTTTGGAAGGGTTAGTGTTAGGGTTGTGATTAGTGTTACATTTTTGGGTTGTGATTAGGGTTAGGGTTAGGAATGAAAACCTATAGGAGTTCAAGATATTCTTCAATAACTTTTTTTCTGAAGGTCATAGAGACTTGGAAGTTGGTTCCATCTCCACTAATGTGGCTAAGCCCGATCCATTGGGACCATCCCCGAGCTTCTACGACCTTCGGAAATGGTGAAACCACCAAATCTAAAAAAAAAAGTACGAGATATTTTTGAATAACTTTTTTTCTGAAAGTCCTACAGATTTGGGCATTTCATGATTAGTAAAGGGTAGCGTGTCACACAACCACACTGAATTTCAGCATGTTTCGAGCAAGCAGCGCAGAGTTATTCACTCTAAGGTGAATATGGGTTAGGGTTGCCATTAGGGTTAGGGTTGTGATTAGGGTTAGGGTTGCCATTAGGGTTAGGGTTAGGGTTGCCATTAGGGTTAGGGTTAGGGAGGAGCACCCATTGGAGGTCAAGATATTCTCCAATAACTTTTTTTCTGTAGGTCATAGAGACTTGGAAGTTGGTTCCATCTCCACTAATGTGGCTATGCCCGATCCATTGGTACCACCCCCAAGCTTCTACGACCTTTGGAAGGGTTAGTGTTAGGGTTGTGATTAGTGTTACATTTTTGGGTTGTGATTAGGGTTAGGGTTAGGAATGAAAACCTATAGGAGTTCAAGATATTCTTCAATAACTTTTTTTCTGAAGGTCATAGAGACTTGGAAGTTGGTTCCATCTCCACTAATGTGACTAAGCCTGATCCATTGGGACCATCCCCGAGCTTCTACGACCTTCGGAAATGGTGAAACCACCAAATCTAAAAAAAAAAGTATGAGATATTTTTGAATAACTTTTTTTCTGAAAGTCCTACAGATTTGGGCATTTCATGATTAGTAAAGGGTAGCGTGTCACACAACCACACCGAATTTCAGCATGTTTCGAGCAAGCAGCGCAGAGTTATTCACTCTAAGGTGAATATGGGTTAGGGTTGCCATTAGGGTTAGGGTTGTGATTAGGGTTAGGGTTAGGGTTGCCATTAGGGTTAGGGTTAGGGTTGCCATTAGGGTTAGGGTTAGGGAGGAGCACCCATTGGAGGTCAAGATATTCTCCAATAACTTTTTTTCTGTAGGTCATAGAGACTTGGAAGTTGGTTCCATCTCCACTAATGTGGCTATGCCCGATCCATTGCTACCACCCCCAAGCTTCTACGACCTTTGGAAGGGTTAGTGTTAGGGTTGTGATTAGTGTTACATTTTTGGGTTGTGATTAGGGTTAGGGTTAGGAATGAAAACCTATAGGAGTTCAAGATATTCTTCAATAACTTTTTTTCTGAAGGTCATAGAGACTTGGAAGTTGGTTCCATCTCCACTAATGTGACTAAGCCCGATCCGTTGGGACCATCCCCGAGCTTCTACGACCTTCGGAAATGGTGAAACCACCAAATCTAAAAAAAAAAGTACGAGATATTTTTGAATAACTTTTTTTCTGAAAGTCCTACAGATTTGGGCATTTCATGATTAGTAAAGGGTAGCGTGTCACACAACCACACCAAATTTCAGCATGTTTCGAGCAAGCAGCGCAGAGTTATTCACTCTAAGGTGAATATGGGTTAGGGTTGCCATTAGGGTTAGGGTTGTGATTAGGGTTAGGGTTAGGGTTGCCATTAGGGTTAGGGTTAGGGTTGCCATTAGGGTTAGGGTTAGGGAGGAGCACCCATTGGAGGTCAAGATATTCTCCAATAACTTTTTTTCTGTAGGTCATAGAGACTTGGAAGTTGGTTCCATCTCCACTAATGTGGCTATGCCCGATCCATTGGGACCACCCCCAAGCTTCTATGACCTTTGGAAGGGTTAGTGTTAGGGTTGTGATTAGTGTTACATTTTTGGGTTGTGATTAGGGTTAGGGTTAGGAATGAAAACCTATAGGAGTTCAAGATATTCTTCAATAACTTTTTTTCTGAAGGTCATAGAGACTTGGAAGTTGGTTCCATCTCCACTAATGTGGCTAAGCCCGATCCATTGGGACCATCCCCGAGCTTCTACGACCTTCGGAAATGGTGAAACCACCAAATCTAAAAAAAAAAGTACGAGATATTTTTGAATAACTTTTTTTCTGAAAGTCCTACAGATTTGGGCATTTCATGATTAGTAAAGGGTAGCGTGTCACACAACCACACTGAATTTAAGCATGTTTCGAGCAAGCAGCGCAGAGTTATTCACTCTAAGGTGAATATGGGTTAGGGTTGCCATTAGGGTTAGGGTTGTGATTAGGGTTAGGGTTGCCATTAGGGTTAGGGTTAGGGTTGCCATTAGGGTTAGGGTTAGGGAGGAGCACCCATTGGAGGTCAAGATATTCTCCAATAACTTTTTTTCTGTAGGTCATAGAGACTTGGAAGTTGGTTCCATCTCCACTAATGTGGCTATGCCCGATCCATTGGTACCACCCCCAAGCTTCTACGACCTTTGGAAGGGTTAGTGTTAGGGTTGTGATTAGTGTTACATTTTTGGGTTGTGATTAGGGTTAGGGTTAGGAATGAAAACCTATAGGAGTTCAAGATATTCTTCAATAACTTTTTTTCTGAAGGTCATAGAGACTTGGAAGTTGGTTCCATCTCCACTAATGTGACTAAGCCTGATCCATTGGGACCATCCCCGAGCTTCTACGACCTTCGGAAATGGTGAAACCACCAAATCTAAAAAAAAAAGTATGAGATATTTTTGAATAACTTTTTTTCTGAAAGTCCTACAGATTTGGGCATTTCATGATTAGTAAAGGGTAGCGTGTCACACAACCACACCGAATTTCAGCATGTTTCGAGCAAGCAGCGCAGAGTTATTCACTCTAAGGTGAATATGGGTTAGGGTTGCCATTAGGGTTAGGGTTGTGATTAGGGTTAGGGTTAGGGTTGCCATTAGGGTTAGGGTTAGGGTTGCCATTAGGGTTAGGGTTAGGGAGGAGCACCCATTGGAGGTCAAGATATTCTCCAATAACTTTTTTTCTGTAGGTCATAGAGACTTGGAAGTTGGTTCCATCTCCACTAATGTGGCTATGCCCGATCCATTGCTACCACCCCCAAGCTTCTACGACCTTTGGAAGGGTTAGTGTTAGGGTTGTGATTAGTGTTACATTTTTGGGTTGTGATTAGGGTTAGGGTTAGGAATGAAAACCTATAGGAGTTCAAGATATTCTTCAATAACTTTTTTTCTGAAGGTCATAGAGACTTGGAAGTTGGTTCCATCTCCACTAATGTGGCTAAGCCCGATCCATTGGGACCATCCCCGAGCTTCTACGACCTTCGGAAATGGTGAAACCACCAAATGTAAAAAAAAAAGTACGAGATATTTTTGAATAACTTTTTTTCTGAAAGTCCTACAGATTTGGGCATTTCATGATTAGTAAAGGGTAGCGTGTCACACAACCACACCGAATTTCAGCATGTTTCGAGCAAGCAGCGCAGAGTTATTCACTCTAAGGTGAATATGGGTTAGGGTTGCCATTAGGGTTAGGGTTGTGATTAGGGTTAGGGTTAGGGTTGCCATTAGGGTTAGGGTTAGGGTTGCCATTAGGGTTAGGGTTAGGGAGGAGCACCCATTGGAGGTCAAGATATTCTCCAATAACTTTTTTTCTGTAGGTCATAGAGACTTGGAAGTTGGTTCCATCTCCACTAATGTGGCTATGCCCGATCCATTGCTACCACCCCCAAGCTTCTACGACCTTTGGAAGGGTTAGTGTTAGGGTTGTGATTAGTGTTACATTTTTGGGTTGTGATTAGGGTTAGGGTTAGGAATGAAAACCTATAGGAGTTCAAGATATTCTTCAATAACTTTTTTTCTGAAGGTCATAGAGACTTGGAAGTTGGTTCCATCTCCACTAATGTGGCTAAGCCCGATCCATTGGGACCATCCCCGAGCTTCTACGACCTTCGGAAATGGTGAAACCACCAAATGTAAAAAAAAAAGAGTACGAGATATTTTTGAATAACTTTTTTTCTGAAAGTCCTACAGATTTGGGCATTTCATGATTAGTAAAGGGTAGCGTGCCACACAACCACACCGAATTTCAGCATGTTTCGAGCAAGCAGCGCAGAGTTATTCACTCTAAGGTGAATATGGGTTAGGGTTGCCATTAGGGTTAGGGTTGTGATTAGGGTTAGGGTTAGGGTTGCCATTAGGGTTAGGGTTAGGGTTGCCATTAGGGTTAGGGTTAGGGAGGAGCACCCATTGGAGGTCAAGATATTCTCCAATAACTTTTTTTCTGTAGGTCATAGAGACTTGGAAGTTGGTTCCATCTCCACTAATGTGGCTATGCCCGATCCATTGGGACCACCCCCAAGCTTCTATGACCTTTAGAAGGGTTAGTGTTAGGGTTGTGATTAGTGTTACATTTTTGGGTTGTGATTAGGGTTAGGGTTAGGAATGAAAACCTATAGGAGTTCAAGATATTCTTCAATAACTTTTTTTCTGAAGGTCATAGAGACTTGGAAGTTGGTTCCATCTCCACTAATGTGGCTAAGCCCGATCCATTGGGACCATCCCCGAGCTTCTACGACCTTCGGAAATGGTGAAACCACCAAATCTAAAAAAAAAAGTACGAGATATTTTTGAATAACTTTTTTTCTGAAAGTCCTACAGATTTGGGCATTTCATGATTAGTAAAGGGTAGCGTGTCACACAACCACACTGAATTTAAGCATGTTTCGAGCAAGCAGCGCAGAGTTATTCACTCTAAGGTGAATATGGGTTAGGGTTGCCATTAGGGTTAGGGTTGTGATTAGGGTTAGGGTTGCCATTAGGGTTAGGGTTAGGGTTGCCATTAGGGTTAGGGTTAGGGAGGAGCACCCATTGGAGGTCAAGATATTCTCCAATAACTTTTTTTCTGTAGGTCATAGAGACTTGGAAGTTGGTTCCATCTCCACTAATGTGGCTATGCCCGATCCATTGGGACCACCCCCAAGCTTCTATGACCTTTAGAAGGGTTAGTGTTAGGGTTGTGATTAGTGTTACATTTTTGGGTTGTGATTAGGGTTAGGGTTAGGAATGAAAACCTATAGGAGTTCAAGATATTCTTCAATAACTTTTTTTCTGAAGGTCATAGAGACTTGGAAGTTGGTTCCATCTCCACTAATGTGGCTAAGCCCGATCCATTGGGACCATCCCCGAGCTTCTACGACCTTCGGAAATGGTGAAACCACCAAATCTAAAAAAAAAAGTATGAGATATTTTTGAATAACTTTTTTTCTGAAAGTCCTATAGACTTGGGCATTTCATGATTAGTAAAGGGTAGCGTGTCACACAACCACACCAAATTTCAGCATGTTTCAAGCAAGCAGCGCAGAGTTATTCACTCTAAGGTGAATATGGGTTAGGGTTGCCATTAGGGTTAGGGTTGTGATTAGGGTTGCCATTAGGGTTAGGGTTAGGGTTGCCATTAGGGTTAGGGTTAGGGAGGAGCACCCATTGGAGGTCAAGATATTCTCCAATAACTTTTTTTCTGTAGGTCATAGAGACTTGGAAGTTGGTTCCATCTCCACTAATGTGGCTATGCCCGATCCATTGCTACCACCCCCAAGCTTCTACGACCTTTGGAAGGGTTAGTGTTAGGGTTGTGATTAGTGTTACATTTTTGGGTTGTGATTAGGGTTAGGGTTAGGAATGAAAACCTATAGGAGTTCAAGATATTCTTCAATAACTTTTTTTCTGAAGGTCATAGAGACTTGGAAGTTGGTTCCATCTCCACTAATGTGACTAAGCCCGATCCGTTGGGACCATCCCCGAGCTTCTACGACCTTCGGAAATGGTGAAACCACCAAATCTAAAAAAAAAAGTACGAGATATTTTTGAATAACTTTTTTTCTGAAAGTCCTACAGATTTGGGCATTTCATGATTAGTAAAGGGTAGCGTGCCACACAACCACACCGAATTTCAGCATGTTTCGAGCAAGCAGCGCAGAGTTATTCACTCTAAGGTGAATATGGGTTAGGGTTGCCATTAGGGTTAGGGTTGTGATTAGGGTTAGGGTTAGGGTTGCCATTAGGGTTAGGGTTAGGGTTGCCATTAGGGTTAGGGTTAGGGAGGAGCACCCATTGGAGGTCAAGATATTCTCCAATAACTTTTTTTCTGTAGGTCATAGAGACTTGGAAGTTGGTTCCATCTCCACTAATGTGGCTATGCCCGATCCATTGGGACCACCCCCAAGCTTCTATGACCTTTAGAAGGGTTAGTGTTAGGGTTGTGATTAGTGTTACATTTTTGGGTTGTGATTAGGGTTAGGGTTAGGAATGAAAACCTATAGGAGTTCAAGATATTCTTCAATAACTTTTTTTCTGTAGGTCATAGAGACTTGGAAGTTGGTTCCATCTCCACTAATGTGGCTATGCCCGATCCATTGGTACCACCCCCAAGCTTCTACGACCTTTGGAAGGGTTAGTGTTAGGGTTGTGATTAGTGTTACATTTTTGGGTTGTGATTAGGGTTAGGGTTAGGAATGAAAACCTATAGGAGTTCAAGATATTCTTCAATAACTTTTTTTCTGAAGGTCATAGAGACTTGGAAGTTGGTTCCATCTCCACTAATGTGACTAAGCCCGATCCATTGGGACCATCCCCGAGCTTCTACGACCTTCGGAAATGGTGAAACCACCAAATCTAAAAAAAAAAGTATGAGATATTTTTGAATAACTTTTTTTCTGAAAGTCCTACAGATTTGGGCATTTCATGATTAGTAAAGGGTAGCGTGTCACACAACCACACCGAATTTCAGCATGTTTCGAGCAAGCAGCGCAGAGTTATTCACTCTAAGGTGAATATGGGTTAGGGTTGCCATTAGGGTTAGGGTTGTGATTAGGGTTAGGGTTAGGGTTGCCATTAGGGTTAGGGTTAGGGTTGCCATTAGGGTTAGGGTTAGGGAGGAGCACCCATTGGAGGTCAAGATATTCTCCAATAACTTTTTTTCTGTAGGTCATAGAGACTTGGAAGTTGGTTCCATCTCCACTAATGTGGCTATGCCCGATCCATTGGTACCACCCCCAAGCTTCTACGACCTTTGGGAGGGTTAGTGTTAGGGTTGTGATTAGTGTTACATTTTTGGGTTGTGATTAGGGTTAGGGTTAGGAATGAAAACCTATAGGAGTTCAAGATATTCTTCAATAACTTTTTTTCTGAAGGTCATAGAGACTTGGAAGTTGGTTCCATCTCCACTAATGTGACTAAGCCCGATCCATTGGGACCATCCCCGAGCTTCTACGACCTTCGGAAATGGTGAAACCACCAAATCTAAAAAAAAGAGTACGAGATATTTTTGAATAACTTTTTTTCTGAAAGTCCTACGGATTTGGGCATTTCATGATTAGTAAAGGGTAGCGTGTCACACAACCACACCGAATTTAAGCATGTTTCGAGCAAGCAGCGCAGAGTTATTCACTCTAAGGTGAATATGGGTTAGGGTTGCCATTAGGGTTAGGGTTGTGATTAGGGTTAGGGTTAGGGTTGCCATTAGGGTTAGGGTTAGGGTTGCCATTAGGGTTAGGGTTAGGGAGGAGTACCCATTGGAGGTCAAGATATTCTCCAATAACTTTTTTTCTGAAGGTCATAGAGACTTGGAAGTTGGTTCCATCTCCACTAATGTGGCTATGCCCGATCCATTGGTACCACCCCCAAGCTTCTACGACCTTTGGAAGGGTTAGTGTTAGGGTTGTGATTAGTGTTACATTTTTGGGTTGTGATTAGGGTTAGGGTTAGGAATGAAAACCTATAGGAGTTCAAGATATTCTTCAATAACTTTTTTTCTGAAGGTCATAGAGACTTGGAAGTTGGTTCCATCTCCACTAATGTGGCTAAGCCCGATCCATTGGGACCATCCCCGAGCTTCTACGACCTTCGGAAATGGTGAAACCACCAAATCTAAAAAAAAAAGTACGAGATATTTTTGAATAACTTTTTTTCTGAAAGTCCTACAGATTTGGGCATTTCATGATTAGTAAAGGGTAGCGTGTCACACAACCACACTGAATTTCAGCATGTTTCGAGCAAGCAGCGCAGAGTTATTCACTCTAAGGTGAATATGGGTTAGGGTTGCCATTAGGGTTAGGGTTGTGATTAGGGTTAGGGTTGCCATTAGGGTTAGGGTTAGGGTTGCCATTAGGGTTAGGGTTAGGGAGGAGCACCCATTGGAGGTCAAGATATTCTCCAATAACTTTTTTTCTGTAGGTCATAGAGACTTGGAAGTTGGTTCCATCTCCACTAATGTGGCTATGCCCGATCCATTGGTACCACCCCCAAGCTTCTACGACCTTTGGAAGGGTTAGTGTTAGGGTTGTGATTAGTGTTACATTTTTGGGTTGTGATTAGGGTTAGGGTTAGGAATGAAAACCTATAGGAGTTCAAGATATTCTTCAATAACTTTTTTTCTGAAGGTCATAGAGACTTGGAAGTTGGTTCCATCTCCACTAATGTGACTAAGCCTGATCCATTGGGACCATCCCCGAGCTTCTACGACCTTCGGAAATGGTGAAACCACCAAATCTAAAAAAAAAAGTATGAGATATTTTTGAATAACTTTTTTTCTGAAAGTCCTACAGATTTGGGCATTTCATGATTAGTAAAGGGTAGCGTGTCACACAACCACACCGAATTTCAGCATGTTTCGAGCAAGCAGCGCAGAGTTATTCACTCTAAGGTGAATATGGGTTAGGGTTGCCATTAGGGTTAGGGTTGTGATTAGGGTTAGGGTTAGGGTTGCCATTAGGGTTAGGGTTAGGGTTGCCATTAGGGTTAGGGTTAGGGAGGAGCACCCATTGGAGGTCAAGATATTCTCCAATAACTTTTTTTCTGTAGGTCATAGAGACTTGGAAGTTGGTTCCATCTCCACTAATGTGGCTATGCCCGATCCATTGGGACCACCCCCAAGCTTCTATGACCTTTAGAAGGGTTAGTGTTAGGGTTGTGATTAGTGTTACATTTTTGGGTTGTGATTAGGGTTAGGGTTAGGAATGAAAACCTATAGGAGTTCAAGATATTCTTCAATAACTTTTTTTCTGTAGGTCATAGAGACTTGGAAGTTGGTTCCATCTCCACTAATGTGGCTATGCCCGATCCATTGGTACCACCCCCAAGCTTCTACGACCTTTGGAAGGGTTAGTGTTAGGGTTGTGATTAGTGTTACATTTTTGGGTTGTGATTAGGGTTAGGGTTAGGAATGAAAACCTATAGGAGTTCAAGATATTCTTCAATAACTTTTTTTCTGAAGGTCATAGAGACTTGGAAGTTGGTTCCATCTCCACTAATGTGGCTATGCCCGATCCATTGGTACCACCCCCAAGCTTCTACGACCTTTGGAAGGGTTAGTGTTAGGGTTGTGATTAGTGTTACATTTTTGGGTTGTGATTAGGGTTAGGGTTAGGAATGAAAACCTATAGGAGTTCAAGATATTCTTCAATAACTTTTTTTCTGAAGGTCATAGAGACTTGGAAGTTGGTTCCATCTCCACTAATGTGACTAAGCCTGATCCATTGGGACCATCCCCGAGCTTCTACGACCTTCGGAAATGGTGAAACCACCAAATCTAAAAAAAAAAGTATGAGATATTTTTGAATAACTTTTTTTCTGAAAGTCCTACAGATTTGGGCATTTCATGATTAGTAAAGGGTAGCGTGTCACACAACCACACCGAATTTCAGCATGTTTCGAGCAAGCAGCGCAGAGTTATTCACTCTAAGGTGAATATGGGTTAGGGTTGCCATTAGGGTTAGGGTTGTGATTAGGGTTAGGGTTAGGGTTGCCATTAGGGTTAGGGTTAGGGTTGCCATTAGGGTTAGGGTTAGGGAGGAGCACCCATTGGAGGTCAAGATATTCTCCAATAACTTTTTTTCTGTAGGTCATAGAGACTTGGAAGTTGGTTCCATCTCCACTAATGTGGCTATGCCCGATCCATTGGGACCACCCCCAAGCTTCTATGACCTTTAGAAGGGTTAGTGTTAGGGTTGTGATTAGTGTTACATTTTTGGGTTGTGATTAGGGTTAGGGTTAGGAATGAAAACCTATAGGAGTTCAAGATATTCTTCAATAACTTTTTTTCTGTAGGTCATAGAGACTTGGAAGTTGGTTCCATCTCCACTAATGTGGCTATGCCCGATCCATTGGTACCACCCCCAAGCTTCTACGACCTTTGGAAGGGTTAGTGTTAGGGTTGTGATTAGTGTTACATTTTTGGGTTGTGATTAGGGTTAGGGTTAGGAATGAAAACCTATAGGAGTTCAAGATATTCTTCAATAACTTTTTTTCTGAAGGTCATAGAGACTTGGAAGTTGGTTCCATCTCCACTAATGTGACTAAGCCCGATCCATTGGGACCATCCCCGAGCTTCTATGACCTTCGGAAATGGTGAAACCACCAAATCTAAAAAAAAAAGTATGAGATATTTTTGAATAACTTTTTTTCTGAAAGTCCTACAGATTTGGGCATTTCATGATTAGTAAAGGGTAGCGTGTCACACAACCACACCGAATTTCAGCATGTTTCGAGCAAGCAGCGCAGAGTTATTCACTCTAAGGTGAATATGGGTTAGGGTTGCCATTAGGGTTAGGGTTGTGATTAGGGTTAGGGTTAGGGTTGCCATTAGGGTTAGGGTTAGGGTTGCCATTAGGGTTAGGGTTAGGGAGGAGCACCCATTGGAGGTCAAGATATTCTCCAATAACTTTTTTTCTGTAGGTCATAGAGACTTGGAAGTTGGTTCCATCTCCACTAATGTGGCTATGCCCGATCCATTGCTACCACCCCCAAGCTTCTACGACCTTTGGAAGGGTTAGTGTTAGGGTTGTGATTAGTGTTACATTTTTGGGTTGTGATTAGGGTTAGGGTTAGGAATGAAAACCTATAGGAGTTCAAGATATTCTTCAATAACTTTTTTTCTGAAGGTCATAGAGACTTGGCAGTTGGTTCCATCTCCACTAATGTGGCTAAGCCCGATCCATTGGGACCATCCCTGAGCTTCTACGACCTTCGGAAACGGTGAAACCACCAAATGTAAAAAAAAAAGTACGAGATATTTTTGAATAACTTTTTTTCTGAAAGTCCTACAGATTTGGGCATTTCATGATTAGTAAAGGGTAGCGTATCACACAACCACACCGAATTTCAGCATGTTTCGAGCAAGCAGCGCAGAGTTATTCACTCTAAGGTGAATATGGGTTAGGGTTGCCATTAGGGTTAGGGTTGTGATTAGGGTTAGGGTTAGGGTTGCCATTAGGGTTAGGGTTAGGGTTGCCATTAGGGTTAGGGTTAGGGAGGAGCACCCATTGGAGGTCAAGATATTCTCCAATAACTTTTTTTCTGTAGGTCATAGAGACTTGGAAGTTGGTTCCATCTCCACTAATGTGGCTATGCCCGATCCATTGGGACCACCCCCAAGCTTCTATGACCTTTAGAAGGGTTAGTGTTAGGGTTGTGATTAGTGTTACATTTTTGGGTTGTGATTAGGGTTAGGGTTAGGAATGAAAACCTATAGGAGTTCAAGATATTCTTCAATAACTTTTTTTCTGAAGGTCATAGAGACTTGGAAGTTGGTTCCATCTCCACTAATGTGGCTAAGCCCGATCCATTGGGACCATCCCCGAGCTTCTACGACCTTCGGAAATGGTGAAACCACCAAATGTAAAAAAAAAAGTACGAGATATTTTTGAATAACTTTTTTTCTGAAAGTCCTACAGATTTGGGCATTTCATGATTAGTAAAGGGTAGCGTGTCACACAACCACACCGAATTTCAGCATGTTTCGAGCAAGCAGCGCAGAGTTATTCACTCTAAGGTGAATATGGGTTAGGGTTGCCATTAGGGTTAGGGTTGTGATTAGGGTTAGGGTTAGGGTTGCCATTAGGGTTAGGGTTAGGGTTGCCATTAGGGTTAGGGTTAGGGAGGAGCACCCATTGGAGGTCAAGATATTCTCCAATAACTTTTTTTCTGTAGGTCATAGAGACTTGGAAGTTGGTTCCATCTCCACTAATGTGGCTATGCCCGATCCATTGGGACCACCCCCAAGCTTCTATGACCTTTAGAAGGGTTAGTGTTAGGGTTGTGATTAGTGTTACATTTTTGGGTTGTGATTAGGGTTAGGGTTAGGAATGAAAACCTATAGGAGTTCAAGATATTCTTCAATAACTTTTTTTCTGAAGGTCATAGAGACTTGGAAGTTGGTTCCATCTCCACTAATGTGGCTAAGCCCGATCCATTGGGACCATCCCCGAGCTTCTACGACCTTCGGAAATGGTGAAACCACCAAATCTAAAAAAAAAAGTACGAGATATTTTTGAATAACTTTTTTTCTGAAAGTCCTACAGATTTGGGCATTTCATGATTAGTAAAGGGTAGCGTGTCACACAACCACACTGAATTTAAGCATGTTTCGAGCAAGCAGCGCAGAGTTATTCACTCTAAGGTGAATATGGGTTAGGGTTGCCATTAGGGTTAGGGTTGTGATTAGGGTTAGGGTTGCCATTAGGGTTAGGGTTAGGGTTGCCATTAGGGTTAGGGTTAGGGAGGAGCACCCATTGGAGGTCAAGATATTCTCCAATAACTTTTTTTCTGTAGGTCATAGAGACTTGGAAGTTGGTTCCATCTCCACTAATGTGGCTATGCCCGATCCATTGGGACCACCCCCAAGCTTCTATGACCTTTAGAAGGGTTAGTGTTAGGGTTGTGATTAGTGTTACATTTTTGGGTTGTGATTAGGGTTAGGGTTAGGAATGAAAACCTATAGGAGTTCAAGATATTCTTCAATAACTTTTTTTCTGAAGGTCATAGAGACTTGGAAGTTGGTTCCATCTCCACTAATGTGGCTAAGCCCGATCCATTGGGACCATCCCCGAGCTTCTACGACCTTCGGAAATGGTGAAACCACCAAATCTAAAAAAAAGAGTACGAGATATTTTTGAATAACTTTTTTTCTGAAAGTCCTACGGATTTGGGCATTTCATGATTAGTAAAGGGTAGCGTGTCACACAACCACACCGAATTTAAGCATGTTTCGAGCAAGCAGCGCAGAGTTATTCACTCTAAGGTGAATATGGGTTAGGGTTGCCATTAGGGTTAGGGTTGTGATTAGGGTTAGGGTTAGGGTTGCCATTAGGGTTAGGGTTAGGGTTGCCATTAGGGTTAGGGTTAGGGAGGAGCACCCATTGGAGGTCAAGATATTCTCCAATAACTTTTTTTCTGTAGGTCATAGAGACTTGGAAGTTGGTTCCATCTCCACTAATGTGGCTATGCCCAATCCATTGGTACCACCCCCAAGCTTCTACGACCTTTGGAAGGGTTAGTGTTAGGGTTGTGATTAGTGTTACATTTTTGGGTTGTGATTAGGGTTAGGGTTAGGAATGAAAACCTATAGGAGTTCAAGATATTCTTCAATAACTTTTTTTCTGAAGGTCATAGAGACTTGGAAGTTGGTTCCATCTCCACTAATGTGGCTAAGCCCGATCCATTGGGACCATCCCCGAGCTTCTACGACCTTCGGAAATGGTGAAACCACCAAATCTAAAAAAAAAAGTATGAGATATTTTTGAATAACTTTTTTTCTGAAAGTCCTATAGACTTGGGCATTTCATGATTAGTAAAGGGTAGCGTGTCACACAACCACACCAAATTTCAGCATGTTTCAAGCAAGCAGCGCAGAGTTATTCACTCTAAGGTGAATATGGGTTAGGGTTGCCATTAGGGTTAGGGTTGTGATTAGGGTTAGGGTTAGGGTTGCCATTAGGGTTAGGGTTAGGGTTGCCATTAGGGTTAGGGTTAGGGAGGAGCACCCATTGGAGGTCAAGATATTCTCCAATAACTTTTTTTCTGTAGGTCATAGAGACTTGGAAGTTGGTTCCATCTCCACTAATGTGGCTATGCCCGATCCATTGCTACCACCCCCAAGCTTCTACGACCTTTGGAAGGGTTAGTGTTAGGGTTGTGATTAGTGTTACATTTTTGGGTTGTGATTAGGGTTAGGGTTAGGAATGAAAACCTATAGGAGTTCAAGATATTCTTCAATAACTTTTTTTCTGAAGGTCATAGAGACTTGGAAGTTGGTTCCATCTCCACTAATGTGACTAAGCCCGATCCGTTGGGACCATCCCCGAGCTTCTACGACCTTCGGAAATGGTGAAACCACCAAATCTAAAAAAAAAAGTACGAGATATTTTTGAATAACTTTTTTTCTGAAAGTCCTACAGATTTGGGCATTTCATGATTAGTAAAGGGTAGCGTGTCACACAACCACACCAAATTTCAGCATGTTTCGAGCAAGCAGCGCAGAGTTATTCACTCTAAGGTGAATATGGGTTAGGGTTGCCATTAGGGTTAGGGTTGTGATTAGGGTTAGGGTTAGGGTTGCCATTAGGGTTAGGGTTAGGGTTGCCATTAGGGTTAGGGTTAGGGAGGAGCACCCATTGGAGGTCAAGATATTCTCCAATAACTTTTTTTCTGTAGGTCATAGAGACTTGGAAGTTGGTTCCATCTCCACTAATGTGGCTATGCCCGATCCATTGGGACCACCCCCAAGCTTCTATGACCTTTGGAAGGGTTAGTGTTAGGGTTGTGATTAGTGTTACATTTTTGGGTTGTGATTAGGGTTAGGGTTAGGAATGAAAACCTATAGGAGTTCAAGATATTCTTCAATAACTTTTTTTCTGAAGGTCATAGAGACTTGGAAGTTGGTTCCATCTCCACTAATGTGGCTAAGCCCGATCCATTGGGACCATCCCCGAGCTTCTACGACCTTCGGAAATGGTGAAACCACCAAATCTAAAAAAAAAAGTACGAGATATTTTTGAATAACTTTTTTTCTGAAAGTCCTACAGATTTGGGCATTTCATGATTAGTAAAGGGTAGCGTGTCACACAACCACACTGAATTTAAGCATGTTTCGAGCAAGCAGCGCAGAGTTATTCACTCTAAGGTGAATATGGGTTAGGGTTGCCATTAGGGTTAGGGTTGTGATTAGGGTTAGGGTTGCCATTAGGGTTAGGGTTAGGGTTGCCATTAGGGTTAGGGTTAGGGAGGAGCACCCATTGGAGGTCAAGATATTCTCCAATAACTTTTTTTCTGTAGGTCATAGAGACTTGGAAGTTGGTTCCATCTCCACTAATGTGGCTATGCCCGATCCATTGGTACCACCCCCATGCTTCTACGACCTTTGGGAGGGTTAGTGTTAGGGTTGTGATTAGTGTTACATTTTTTGGTTGTGATTAGGGTTAGGGTTAGGAATGAAAACCTATAGGAGTTCAAGATATTCTTCAATAACTTTTTTTCTGAAGGTCATAGAGACTTGGAAGTTGGTTCCATCTCCACTAATGTGACTAAGCCCGATCCATTGGGACCATCCCCGAGCTTCTACGACCTTCGGAAATGGTGAAACCACCAAATCTAAAAAAAAGAGTACGAGATATTTTTGAATAACTTTTTTTTTGAAAGTCCTACGGATTTGGGCATTTCATGATTAGTAAAGGGTAGCGTGTCACACAACCACACCGAATTTAAGCATGTTTCGAGCAAGCAGCGCAGAGTTATTCACTCTAAGGTGAATATGGGTTAGGGTTGCCATTAGGGTTAGGGTTAGGGTTGCCATTAGGGTTAGGGTTAGGGTTGCCATTAGGGTTAGGGTTAGGGAGGAGTACCCATTGGAGGTCAAGATATTCTCCAATAACTTTTTTTCTGAAGGTCATAGAGACTTGGAAGTTGGTTCCATCTCAACTAATGTGGCTATGCCCGATCCATTGGTACCACCCCCAAGCTTCTACGACCTTTGGAAGGGTTAGTGTTAGGGTTGTGATTAGTGTTACATTTTTGGGTTGTGATTAGGGTTAGGGTTAGGAATGAAAACCTATAGGAGTTCAAGATATTCTTCAATAACTTTTTTTCTGAAGGTCATAGAGACTTGGAAGTTGGTTCCATCTCCACTAATGTGGCTAAGCCCGATCCATTGGGACCATCCCCGAGCTTTTACGACCTTCGGAAATGGTGAAACCACCAAATGTAAAAAAAAAAGTACGAGATATTTTTGAATAACATTTTTTCTGAAAGTCCTACAGATTTGGGCATTTCATGATTAGTAAAGGGTAGCGTGCCACACAACCACACCGAATTTCAGCATGTTTCGAGCAAGCAGCGCAGAGTTATTCACTCTAAGGTGAATATGGGTTAGGGTTGCCATTAGGGTTAGGGTTGTGATTAGGGTTAGGGTTAGGGTTGCCATTAGGGTTAGGGTTAGGGTTGCCATTAGGGTTAGGGTTAGGGAGGAGCACCCATTGGAGGTCAAGATATTCTCCAATAACTTTTTTTCTGTAGGTCATAGAGACTTGGAAGTTGGTTCCATCTCCACTAATGTGGCTATGCCCGATCCATTGGGACCACCCCCAAGCTTCTATGACCTTTGGAAGGGTTAGTGTTAGGGTTGTGATTAGTGTTACATTTTTGGGTTGTGATTAGGGTTAGGGTTAGGAATGAAAACCTATAGGAGTTCAAGATATTCTTCAATAACTTTTTTTCTGAAGGTCATAGAGACTTGGAAGTTGGTTCCATCTCCACTAATGTGGCTAAGCCCGATCCATTGGGACCATCCCCGAGCTTCTACGACCTTCGGAAATGGTGAAACCACCAAATCTAAAAAAAAAAGTACGAGATATTTTTGAATAACTTTTTTTCTGAAAGTCCTACAGATTTGGGCATTTCATGATTAGTAAAGGGTAGCGTGTCACACAACCACACTGAATTTAAGCATGTTTCGAGCAAGCAGCGCAGAGTTATTCACTCTAAGGTGAATATGGGTTAGGGTTGCCATTAGGGTTAGGGTTGTGATTAGGGTTAGGGTTGCCATTAGGGTTAGGGTTAGGGTTGCCATTAGGGTTAGGGTTAGGGAGGAGCACCCATTGGAGGTCAAGATATTCTCCAATAACTTTTTTTCTGTAGGTCATAGAGACTTGGAAGTTGGTTCCATCTCCACTAATGTGGCTATGCCCGATCCATTGGTACCACCCCCATGCTTCTACGACCTTTGGGAGGGTTAGTGTTAGGGTTGTGATTAGTGTTACATTTTTGGGTTGTGATTAGGGTTAGGGTTAGGAATGAAAACCTATAGGAGTTCAAGATATTCTTCAATAACTTTTTTTCTGAAGGTCATAGAGACTTGGAAGTTGGTTCCATCTCCACTAATGTGACTAAGCCCGATCCATTGGGACCATCCCCGAGCTTCTACGACCTTCGGAAATGGTGAAACCACCAAATCTAAAAAAAAGAGTACGAGATATTTTTGAATAACTTTTTTTTTGAAAGTCCTACGGATTTGGGCATTTCATGATTAGTAAAGGGTAGCGTGTCACACAACCACACCGAATTTAAGCATGTTTCGAGCAAGCAGCGCAGAGTTATTCACTCTAAGGTGAATATGGGTTAGGGTTGCCATTAGGGTTAGGGTTAGGGTTGCCATTAGGGTTAGGGTTAGGGTTGCCATTAGGGTTAGGGTTAGGGAGGAGTACCCATTGGAGGTCAAGATATTCTCCAATAACTTTTTTTCTGAAGGTCATAGAGACTTGGAAGTTGGTTCCATCTCCACTAATGTGGCTATGCCCGATCCATTGGTACCACCCCCAAGCTTCTACGACCTTTGGAAGGGTTAGTGTTAGGGTTGTGATTAGTGTTACATTTTTGGGTTGTGATTAGGGTTAGGGTTAGGAATGAAAACCTATAGGAGTTCAAGATATTCTTCAATAACTTTTTTTCTGAAGGTCATAGAGACTTGGAAGTTGGTTCCATCTCCACTAATGTGGCTAAGCCCGATCCATTGGGACCATCCCCGAGCTTTTACGACCTTCGGAAATGGTGAAACCACCAAATGTAAAAAAAAAAGTACGAGATATTTTTGAATAACATTTTTTCTGAAAGTCCTACAGATTTGGGCATTTCATGATTAGTAAAGGGTAGCGTGCCACACAACCACACCGAATTTCAGCATGTTTCGAGCAAGCAGCGCAGAGTTATTCACTCTAAGGTGAATATGGGTTAGGGTTGCCATTAGGGTTAGGGTTGTGATTAGGGTTAGGGTTAGGGTTGCCATTAGGGTTAGGGTTAGGGTTGCCATTAGGGTTAGGGTTAGGGAGGAGCACCCATTGGAGGTCAAGATATTCTCCAATAACTTTTTTTCTGTAGGTCATAGAGACTTGGAAGTTGGTTCCATCTCCACTAATGTGGCTATGCCCGATCCATTGGGACCACCCCCAAGCTTCTATGACCTTTGGAAGGGTTAGTGTTAGGGTTGTGATTAGTGTTACATTTTTGGGTTGTGATTAGGGTTAGGGTTAGGAATGAAAACCTATAGGAGTTCAAGATATTCTTCAATAACTTTTTTTCTGAAGGTCATAGAGACTTGGAAGTTGGTTCCATCTCCACTAATGTGGCTAAGCCCGATCCATTGGGACCATCCCCGAGCTTCTACGACCTTCGGAAATGGTGAAACCACCAAATCTAAAAAAAAAAGTACGAGATATTTTTGAATAACTTTTTTTCTGAAAGTCCTACAGATTTGGGCATTTCATGATTAGTAAAGGGTAGCGTGTCACACAACCACACTGAATTTCAGCATGTTTCGAGCAAGCAGCGCAGAGTTATTCACTCTAAGGTGAATATGGGTTAGGGTTGCCATTAGGGTTAGGGTTGTGATTAGGGTTAGGGTTGCCATTAGGGTTAGGGTTAGGGTTGCCATTAGGGTTAGGGTTAGGGAGGAGCACCCATTGGAGGTCAAGATATTCTCCAATAACTTTTTTTCTGTAGGTCATAGAGACTTGGAAGTTGGTTCCATCTCCACTAATGTGGCTATGCCCGATCCATTGGTACCACCCCCAAGCTTCTACGACCTTTGGAAGGGTTAGTGTTAGGGTTGTGATTAGTGTTACATTTTTGGGTTGTGATTAGGGTTAGGGTTAGGAATGAAAACCTATAGGAGTTCAAGATATTCTTCAATAACTTTTTTTCTGAAGGTCATAGAGACTTGGAAGTTGGTTCCATCTCCACTAATGTGACTAAGCCTGATCCATTGGGACCATCCCCGAGCTTCTACGACCTTCGGAAATGGTGAAACCACCAAATCTAAAAAAAAAAGTATGAGATATTTTTGAATAACTTTTTTTCTGAAAGTCCTACAGATTTGGGCATTTCATGATTAGTAAAGGGTAGCGTGTCACACAACCACACCGAATTTCAGCATGTTTCGAGCAAGCAGCGCAGAGTTATTCACTCTAAGGTGAATATGGGTTAGGGTTGCCATTAGGGTTAGGGTTGTGATTAGGGTTAGGGTTAGGGTTGCCATTAGGGTTAGGGTTAGGGTTGCCATTAGGGTTAGGGTTAGGGAGGAGCACCCATTGGAGGTCAAGATATTCTCCAATAACTTTTTTTCTGTAGGTCATAGAGACTTGGAAGTTGGTTCCATCTCCACTAATGTGGCTATGCCCGATCCATTGCTACCACCCCCAAGCTTCTACGACCTTTGGAAGGGTTAGTGTTAGGGTTGTGATTAGTGTTACATTTTTGGGTTGTGATTAGGGTTAGGGTTAGGAATGAAAACCTATAGGAGTTCAAGATATTCTTCAATAACTTTTTTTCTGAAGGTCATAGAGACTTGGAAGTTGGTTCCATCTCCACTAATGTGGCTAAGCCCGATCCATTGGGACCATCCCCGAGCTTCTACGACCTTCGGAAATGGTGAAACCACCAAATGTAAAAAAAAAAGTACGAGATATTTTTGAATAACTTTTTTTCTGAAAGTCCTACAGATTTGGGCATTTCATGATTAGTAAAGGGTAGCGTGTCACACAACCACACCGAATTTCAGCATGTTTCGAGCAAGCAGCGCAGAGTTATTCACTCTAAGGTGAATATGGGTTAGGGTTGCCATTAGGGTTAGGGTTGTGATTAGGGTTAGGGTTGCCATTAGGGTTAGGGTTAGGGTTGCCATTAGGGTTAGGGTTAGGGAGGAGCACCCATTGGAGGTCAAGATATTCTCCAATAACTTTTTTTCTGTAGGTCATAGAGACTTGGAAGTTGGTTCCATCTCCACTAATGTGGCTATGCCCGATCCATTGGTACCACCCCCAAGCTTCTACGACCTTTGGAAGGGTTAGTGTTAGGGTTGTGATTAGTGTTACATTTTTGGGTTGTGATTAGGGTTAGGGTTAGGAATGAAAACCTATAGGAGTTCAAGATATTCTTCAATAACTTTTTTTCTGAAGGTCATAGAGACTTGGAAGTTGGTTCCATCTCCACTAATGTGACTAAGCCTGATCCATTGGGACCATCCCCGAGCTTCTACGACCTTCGGAAATGGTGAAACCACCAAATCTAAAAAAAAAAGTATGAGATATTTTTGAATAACTTTTTTTCTGAAAGTCCTACAGATTTGGGCATTTCATGATTAGTAAAGGGTAGCGTGTCACACAACCACACCGAATTTCAGCATGTTTCGAGCAAGCAGCGCAGAGTTATTCACTCTAAGGTGAATATGGGTTAGGGTTGCCATTAGGGTTAGGGTTGTGATTAGGGTTAGGGTTAGGGTTGCCATTAGGGTTAGGGTTAGGGTTGCCATTAGGGTTAGGGTTAGGGAGGAGCACCCATTGGAGGTCAAGATATTCTCCAATAACTTTTTTTCTGTAGGTCATAGAGACTTGGAAGTTGGTTCCATCTCCACTAATGTGGCTATGCCCGATCCATTGCTACCACCCCCAAGCTTCTACGACCTTTGGAAGGGTTAGTGTTAGGGTTGTGATTAGTGTTACATTTTTGGGTTGTGATTAGGGTTAGGGTTAGGAATGAAAACCTATAGGAGTTCAAGATATTCTTCAATAACTTTTTTTCTGAAGGTCATAGAGACTTGGAAGTTGGTTCCATCTCCACTAATGTGACTAAGCCCGATCCGTTGGGACCATCCCCGAGCTTCTACGACCTTCGGAAATGGTGAAACCACCAAATCTAAAAAAAAAAGTACGAGATATTTTTGAATAACTTTTTTTCTGAAAGTCCTACAGATTTGGGCATTTCATGATTAGTAAAGGGTAGCGTGTCACACAACCACACCAAATTTCAGCATGTTTCGAGCAAGCAGCGCAGAGTTATTCACTCTAAGGTGAATATGGGTTAGGGTTGCCATTAGGGTTAGGGTTGTGATTAGGGTTAGGGTTAGGGTTGCCATTAGGGTTAGGGTTAGGGTTGCCATTAGGGTTAGGGTTAGGGAGGAGCACCCATTGGAGGTCAAGATATTCTCCAATAACTTTTTTTCTGTAGGTCATAGAGACTTGGAAGTTGGTTCCATCTCCACTAATGTGGCTATGCCCGATCCATTGGGACCACCCCCAAGCTTCTATGACCTTTGGAAGGGTTAGTGTTAGGGTTGTGATTAGTGTTACATTTTTGGGTTGTGATTAGGGTTAGGGTTAGGAATGAAAACCTATAGGAGTTCAAGATATTCTTCAATAACTTTTTTTCTGAAGGTCATAGAGACTTGGAAGTTGGTTCCATCTCCACTAATGTGGCTAAGCCCGATCCATTGGGACCATCCCCGAGCTTCTACGACCTTCGGAAATGGTGAAACCACCAAATCTAAAAAAAAAAGTACGAGATATTTTTGAATAACTTTTTTTCTGAAAGTCCTACAGATTTGGGCATTTCATGATTAGTAAAGGGTAGCGTGTCACACAACCACACTGAATTTAAGCATGTTTCGAGCAAGCAGCGCAGAGTTATTCACTCTAAGGTGAATATGGGTTAGGGTTGCCATTAGGGTTAGGGTTGTGATTAGGGTTAGGGTTGCCATTAGGGTTAGGGTTAGGGTTGCCATTAGGGTTAGGGTTAGGGAGGAGCACCCATTGGAGGTCAAGATATTCTCCAATAACTTTTTTTCTGTAGGTCATAGAGACTTGGAAGTTGGTTCCATCTCCACTAATGTGGCTATGCCCGATCCATTGGTACCACCCCCAAGCTTCTACGACCTTTGGAAGGGTTAGTGTTAGGGTTGTGATTAGTGTTACATTTTTGGGTTGTGATTAGGGTTAGGGTTAGGAATGAAAACCTATAGGAGTTCAAGATATTCTTCAATAACTTTTTTTCTGAAGGTCATAGAGACTTGGAAGTTGGTTCCATCTCCACTAATGTGACTAAGCCTGATCCATTGGGACCATCCCCGAGCTTCTACGACCTTCGGAAATGGTGAAACCACCAAATCTAAAAAAAAAAGTATGAGATATTTTTGAATAACTTTTTTTCTGAAAGTCCTACAGATTTGGGCATTTCATGATTAGTAAAGGGTAGCGTGTCACACAACCACACCGAATTTCAGCATGTTTCGAGCAAGCAGCGCAGAGTTATTCACTCTAAGGTGAATATGGGTTAGGGTTGCCATTAGGGTTAGGGTTGTGATTAGGGTTAGGGTTAGGGTTGCCATTAGGGTTAGGGTTAGGGTTGCCATTAGGGTTAGGGTTAGGGAGGAGCACCCATTGGAGGTCAAGATATTCTCCAATAACTTTTTTTCTGTAGGTCATAGAGACTTGGAAGTTGGTTCCATCTCCACTAATGTGGCTATGCCCGATCCATTGCTACCACCCCCAAGCTTCTACGACCTTTGGAAGGGTTAGTGTTAGGGTTGTGATTAGTGTTACATTTTTGGGTTGTGATTAGGGTTAGGGTTAGGAATGAAAACCTATAGGAGTTCAAGATATTCTTCAATAACTTTTTTTCTGAAGGTCATAGAGACTTGGAAGTTGGTTCCATCTCCACTAATGTGGCTAAGCCCGATCCATTGGGACCATCCCCGAGCTTCTACGACCTTCGGAAATGGTGAAACCACCAAATGTAAAAAAAAAAGTACGAGATATTTTTGAATAACTTTTTTTCTGAAAGTCCTACAGATTTGGGCATTTCATGATTAGTAAAGGGTAGCGTGTCACACAACCACACCGAATTTCAGCATGTTTCGAGCAAGCAGCGCAGAGTTATTCACTCTAAGGTGAATATGGGTTAGGGTTGCCATTAGGGTTAGGGTTGTGATTAGGGTTAGGGTTAGGGTTGCCATTAGGGTTAGGGTTAGGGTTGCCATTAGGGTTAGGGTTAGGGAGGAGCACCCATTGGAGGTCAAGATATTCTCCAATAACTTTTTTTCTGTAGGTCATAGAGACTTGGAAGTTGGTTCCATCTCCACTAATGTGGCTATGCCCGATCCATTGCTACCACCCCCAAGCTTCTACGACCTTTGGAAGGGTTAGTGTTAGGGTTGTGATTAGTGTTACATTTTTGGGTTGTGATTAGGGTTAGGGTTAGGAATGAAAACCTATAGGAGTTCAAGATATTCTTCAATAACTTTTTTTCTGAAGGTCATAGAGACTTGGAAGTTGGTTCCATCTCCACTAATGTGGCTAAGCCCGATCCATTGGGACCATCCCCGAGCTTCTACGACCTTCGGAAATGGTGAAACCACCAAATGTAAAAAAAAAAGAGTACGAGATATTTTTGAATAACTTTTTTTCTGAAAGTCCTACAGATTTGGGCATTTCATGATTAGTAAAGGGTAGCGTGCCACACAACCACACCGAATTTCAGCATGTTTCGAGCAAGCAGCGCAGAGTTATTCACTCTAAGGTGAATATGGGTTAGGGTTGCCATTAGGGTTAGGGTTGTGATTAGGGTTAGGGTTAGGGTTGCCATTAGGGTTAGGGTTAGGGTTGCCATTAGGGTTAGGGTTAGGGAGGAGCACCCATTGGAGGTCAAGATATTCTCCAATAACTTTTTTTCTGTAGGTCATAGAGACTTGGAAGTTGGTTCCATCTCCACTAATGTGGCTATGCCCGATCCATTGGGACCACCCCCAAGCTTCTATGACCTTTAGAAGGGTTAGTGTTAGGGTTGTGATTAGTGTTACATTTTTGGGTTGTGATTAGGGTTAGGGTTAGGAATGAAAACCTATAGGAGTTCAAGATATTCTTCAATAACTTTTTTTCTGAAGGTCATAGAGACTTGGAAGTTGGTTCCATCTCCACTAATGTGGCTAAGCCCGATCCATTGGGACCATCCCCGAGCTTCTACGACCTTCGGAAATGGTGAAACCACCAAATCTAAAAAAAAAAGTACGAGATATTTTTGAATAACTTTTTTTCTGAAAGTCCTACAGATTTGGGCATTTCATGATTAGTAAAGGGTAGCGTGTCACACAACCACACTGAATTTAAGCATGTTTCGAGCAAGCAGCGCAGAGTTATTCACTCTAAGGTGAATATGGGTTAGGGTTGCCATTAGGGTTAGGGTTGTGATTAGGGTTAGGGTTGCCATTAGGGTTAGGGTTAGGGTTGCCATTAGGGTTAGGGTTAGGGAGGAGCACCCATTGGAGGTCAAGATATTCTCCAATAACTTTTTTTCTGTAGGTCATAGAGACTTGGAAGTTGGTTCCATCTCCACTAATGTGGCTATGCCCGATCCATTGGGACCACCCCCAAGCTTCTATGACCTTTAGAAGGGTTAGTGTTAGGGTTGTGATTAGTGTTACATTTTTGGGTTGTGATTAGGGTTAGGGTTAGGAATGAAAACCTATAGGAGTTCAAGATATTCTTCAATAACTTTTTTTCTGAAGGTCATAGAGACTTGGAAGTTGGTTCCATCTCCACTAATGTGGCTAAGCCCGATCCATTGGGACCATCCCCGAGCTTCTACGACCTTTGGAAATGGTGAAACCACCAAATCTAAAAAAAAAAGTATGAGATATTTTTGAATAACTTTTTTTCTGAAAGTCCTATAGACTTGGGCATTTCATGATTAGTAAAGGGTAGCGTGTCACACAACCACACCAAATTTCAGCATGTTTCAAGCAAGCAGCGCAGAGTTATTCACTCTAAGGTGAATATGGGTTAGGGTTGCCATTAGGGTTAGGGTTGTGATTAGGGTTGCCATTAGGGTTAGGGTTAGGGTTGCCATTAGGGTTAGGGTTAGGGAGGAGCACCCATTGGAGGTCAAGATATTCTCCAATAACTTTTTTTCTGTAGGTCATAGAGACTTGGAAGTTGGTTCCATCTCCACTAATGTGGCTATGCCCGATCCATTGCTACCACCCCCAAGCTTCTACGACCTTTGGAAGGGTTAGTGTTAGGGTTGTGATTAGTGTTACATTTTTGGGTTGTGATTAGGGTTAGGGTTAGGAATGAAAACCTATAGGAGTTCAAGATATTCTTCAATAACTTTTTTTCTGAAGGTCATAGAGACTTGGAAGTTGGTTCCATCTCCACTAATGTGACTAAGCCCGATCCGTTGGGACCATCCCCGAGCTTCTACGACCTTCGGAAATGGTGAAACCACCAAATCTAAAAAAAAAAGTACGAGATATTTTTGAATAACTTTTTTTCTGAAAGTCCTACAGATTTGGGCATTTCATGATTAGTAAAGGGTAGCGTGTCACACAACCACACCAAATTTCAGCATGTTTCGAGCAAGCAGCGCAGAGTTATTCACTCTAAGGTGAATATGGGTTAGGGTTGCCATTAGGGTTAGGGTTGTGATTAGGGTTAGGGTTAGGGTTGCCATTAGGGTTAGGGTTAGGGTTGCCATTAGGGTTAGGGTTAGGGAGGAGCACCCATTGGAGGTCAAGATATTCTCCAATAACTTTTTTTCTGTAGGTCATAGAGACTTGGAAGTTGGTTCCATCTCCACTAATGTGGCTATGCCCGATCCATTGGGACCACCCCCAAGCTTCTATGACCTTTGGAAGGGTTAGTGTTAGGGTTGTGATTAGTGTTACATTTTTGGGTTGTGATTAGGGTTAGGGTTAGGAATGAAAACCTATAGGAGTTCAAGATATTCTTCAATAACTTTTTTTCTGAAGGTCATAGAGACTTGGAAGTTGGTTCCATCTCCACTAATGTGGCTAAGCCCGATCCATTGGGACCATCCCCGAGCTTCTACGACCTTCGGAAATGGTGAAACCACCAAATCTAAAAAAAAAAGTACGAGATATTTTTGAATAACTTTTTTTCTGAAAGTCCTACAGATTTGGGCATTTCATGATTAGTAAAGGGTAGCGTGTCACACAACCACACTGAATTTAAGCATGTTTCGAGCAAGCAGCGCAGAGTTATTCACTCTAAGGTGAATATGGGTTAGGGTTGCCATTAGGGTTAGGGTTGTGATTAGGGTTAGGGTTGCCATTAGGGTTAGGGTTAGGGTTGCCATTAGGGTTAGGGTTAGGGAGGAGCACCCATTGGAGGTCAAGATATTCTCCAATAACTTTTTTTCTGTAGGTCATAGAGACTTGGAAGTTGGTTCCATCTCCACTAATGTGGCTATGCCCGATCCATTGGTACCACCCCCATGCTTCTACGACCTTTGGGAGGGTTAGTGTTAGGGTTGTGATTAGTGTTACATTTTTGGGTTGTGATTAGGGTTAGGGTTAGGAATGAAAACCTATAGGAGTTCAAGATATTCTTCAATAACTTTTTTTCTGAAGGTCATAGAGACTTGGAAGTTGGTTCCATCTCCACTAATGTGACTAAGCCCGATCCATTGGGACCATCCCCGAGCTTCTACGACCTTCGGAAATGGTGAAACCACCAAATCTAAAAAAAAGAGTACGAGATATTTTTGAATAACTTTTTTTCTGAAAGTCCTACGGATTTGGGCATTTCATGATTAGTAAAGGGTAGCGTGTCACACAACCACACCGAATTTAAGCATGTTTCGAGCAAGCAGCGCAGAGTTATTCACTCTAAGGTGAATATGGGTTAGGGTTGCCATTAGGGTTAGGGTTGTGATTAGGGTTAGGGTTAGGGTTGCCATTAGGGTTAGGGTTAGGGTTGCCATTAGGGTTAGGGTTAGGGAGGAGTACCCATTGGAGGTCAAGATATTCTCCAATAACTTTTTTTCTGAAGGTCATAGAGACTTGGAAGTTGGTTCCATCTCCACTAATGTGGCTATGCCCGATCCATTGGTACCACCCCCAAGCTTCTACGACCTTTGGAAGGGTTAGTGTTAGGGTTGTGATTAGTGTTACATTTTTGGGTTGTGATTAGGGTTAGGGTTAGGAATGAAAACCTATAGGAGTTCAAGATATTCTTCAATAACTTTTTTTCTGAAGGTCATAGAGACTTGGAAGTTGGTTCCATCTCCACTAATGTGGCTAAGCCCGATCCATTGGGACCATCCCCGAGCTTCTACGACCTTCGGAAATGGTGAAACCACCAAATGTAAAAAAAAAAGTACGAGATATTTTTGAATAACATTTTTTCTGAAAGTCCTACAGATTTGGGCATTTCATGATTAGTAAAGGGTAGCGTGCCACACAACCACACCGAATTTCAGCATGTTTCGAGCAAGCAGCGCAGAGTTATTCACTCTAAGGTGAATATGGGTTAGGGTTGCCATTAGGGTTAGGGTTGTGATTAGGGTTAGGGTTAGGGTTGCCATTAGGGTTAGGGTTAGGGTTGCCATTAGGGTTAGGGTTAGGGAGGAGCACCCATTGGAGGTCAAGATATTCTCCAATAACTTTTTTTCTGTAGGTCATAGAGACTTGGAAGTTGGTTCCATCTCCACTAATGTGGCTATGCCCGATCCATTGGTACCACCCCCAAGCTTCTACGACCTTTGGAAGGGTTAGTGTTAGGGTTGTGATTAGTGTTACATTTTTGGGTTGTGATTAGGGTTAGGGTTAGGAATGAAAACCTATAGGAGTTCAAGATATTCTTCAATAACTTTTTTTCTGAAGGTCATAGAGACTTGGAAGTTGGTTCCATCTCCACTAATGTGACTAAGCCCGATCCGTTGGGACCATCCCCGAGCTTCTACGACCTTCGGAAATGGTGAAACCACCAAATCTAAAAAAAAAAGTACGAGATATTTTTGAATAACTTTTTTTCTGAAAGTCCTACAGATTTGGGCATTTCATGATTAGTAAAGGGTAGCGTGCCACACAACCACACCGAATTTCAGCATGTTTCGAGCAAGCAGCGCAGAGTTATTCACTCTAAGGTGAATATGGGTTAGGGTTGCCATTAGGGTTAGGGTTGTGATTAGGGTTAGGGTTAGGGTTGCCATTAGGGTTAGGGTTAGGGTTGCCATTAGGGTTAGGGTTAGGGAGGAGCACCCATTGGAGGTCAAGATATTCTCCAATAACTTTTTTTCTGTAGGTCATAGAGACTTGGAAGTTGGTTCCATCTCTACTAATGTGGCTATGCCCGATCCATTGGTACCACCCCCAAGCTTCTACGACCTTTGGAAGGGTTAGTGTTAGGGTTGTGATTAGTGTTACATTTTTGGGTTGTGATTAGGGTTAGGGTTAGGAATGAAAACCTATAGGAGTTCAAGATATTCTTCAATAACTTTTTTTCTGAAGGTCATAGAGACTTGGAAGTTGGTTCCATCTCCACTAATGTGGCTAAGCCCGATCCATTGGTACCACCCCCAAGCTTCTACGACCTTTGGAAGGGTTAGTGTTAGGGTTGTGATTAGTGTTACATTTTTGGGTTGTGATTAGGGTTAGGGTTAGGAATGAAAACCTATAGGAGTTCAAGATATTCTTCAATAACTTTTTTTCTGAAGGTCATAGAGACTTGGAAGTTGGTTCCATCTCCACTAATGTGACTAAGCCTGATCCATTGGGACCATCCCCGAGCTTCTACGACCTTCGGAAATGGTGAAACCACCAAATCTAAAAAAAAAAGTATGAGATATTTTTGAATAACTTTTTTTCTGAAAGTCCTACAGATTTGGGCATTTCATGATTAGTAAAGGGTAGCGTGTCACACAACCACACCGAATTTCAGCATGTTTCGAGCAAGCAGCGCAGAGTTATTCACTCTAAGGTGAATATGGGTTAGGGTTGCCATTAGGGTTAGGGTTGTGATTAGGGTTAGGGTTAGGGTTGCCATTAGGGTTAGGGTTAGGGTTGCCATTAGGGTTAGGGTTAGGGAGGAGCACCCATTGGAGGTCAAGATATTCTCCAATAACTTTTTTTCTGTAGGTCATAGAGACTTGGAAGTTGGTTCCATCTCCACTAATGTGGCTATGCCCGATCCATTGCTACCACCCCCAAGCTTCTACGACCTTTGGAAGGGTTAGTGTTAGGGTTGTGATTAGTGTTACATTTTTGGGTTGTGATTAGGGTTAGGGTTAGGAATGAAAACCTATAGGAGTTCAAGATATTCTTCAATAACTTTTTTTCTGAAGGTCATAGAGACTTGGAAGTTGGTTCCATCTCCACTAATGTGGCTAAGCCCGATCCATTGGGACCATCCCCGAGCTTCTACGACCTTCGGAAATGGTGAAACCACCAAATGTAAAAAAAAAAGTACGAGATATTTTTGAATAACTTTTTTTCTGAAAGTCCTACAGATTTGGGCATTTCATGATTAGTAAAGGGTAGCGTGTCACACAACCACACCGAATTTCAGCATGTTTCGAGCAAGCAGCGCAGAGTTATTCACTCTAAGGTGAATATGGGTTAGGGTTGCCATTAGGGTTAGGGTTGTGATTAGGGTTAGGGTTAGGGTTGCCATTAGGGTTAGGGTTAGGGTTGCCATTAGGGTTAGGGTTAGGGAGGAGCACCCATTGGAGGTCAAGATATTCTCCAATAACTTTTTTTCTGTAGGTCATAGAGACTTGGAAGTTGGTTCCATCTCCACTAATGTGGCTATGCCCGATCCATTGGGACCACCCCCAAGCTTCTATGACCTTTAGAAGGGTTAGTGTTAGGGTTGTGATTAGTGTTACATTTTTGGGTTGTGATTAGGGTTAGGGTTAGGAATGAAAACCTATAGGAGTTCAAGATATTCTTCAATAACTTTTTTTCTGTAGGTCATAGAGACTTGGAAGTTGGTTCCATCTCCACTAATGTGGCTATGCCCGATCCATTGGTACCACCCCCATGCTTCTACGACCTTTGGGAGGGTTAGTGTTAGGGTTGTGATTAGTGTTACATTTTTGGGTTGTGATTAGGGTTAGGGTTAGGAATGAAAACCTATAGGAGTTCAAGATATTCTTCAATAACTTTTTTTCTGAAGGTCATAGAGACTTGGAAGTTGGTTCCATCTCCACTAATGTGACTAAGCCCGATCCATTGGGACCATCCCCGAGCTTCTACGACCTTCGGAAATGGTGAAACCACCAAATGTAAAAAAAAAAGTACGAGATATTTTTGAATAACATTTTTTCTGAAAGTCCTACAGATTTGGGCATTTCATGATTAGTAAAGGGTAGCGTGCCACACAACCACACCGAATTTCAGCATGTTTCGAGCAAGCAGCGCAGAGTTATTCACTCTAAGGTGAATATGGGTTAGGGTTGCCATTAGGGTTAGGGTTGTGATTAGGGTTAGGGTTAGGGTTGCCATTAGGGTTAGGGTTAGGGTTGCCATTAGGGTTAGGGTTAGGGAGGAGCACCCATTGGAGGTCAAGATATTCTCCAATAACTTTTTTTCTGTAGGTCATAGAGACTTGGAAGTTGGTTCCATCTCCACTAATGTGGCTATGCCCGATCCATTGGGACCACCCCCAAGCTTCTATGACCTTTGGAAGGGTTAGTGTTAGGGTTGTGATTAGTGTTACATTTTTGGGTTGTGATTAGGGTTAGGGTTAGGAATGAAAACCTATAGGAGTTCAAGATATTCTTCAATAACTTTTTTTCTGAAGGTCATAGAGACTTGGAAGTTGGTTCCATCTCCACTAATGTGACTAAGCCTGATCCATTGGGACCATCCCCGAGCTTCTACGACCTTCGGAAATGGTGAAACCACCAAATCTAAAAAAAAAAGTATGAGATATTTTTGAATAACTTTTTTTCTGAAAGTCCTACAGATTTGGGCATTTCATGATTAGTAAAGGGTAGCGTGTCACACAACCACACCGAATTTCAGCATGTTTCGAGCAAGCAGCGCAGAGTTATTCACTCTAAGGTGAATATGGGTTAGGGTTGCCATTAGGGTTAGGGTTGTGATTAGGGTTAGGGTTAGGGTTGCCATTAGGGTTAGGGTTAGGGTTGCCATTAGGGTTAGGGTTAGGGAGGAGCACCCATTGGAGGTCAAGATATTCTCCAATAACTTTTTTTCTGTAGGTCATAGAGACTTGGAAGTTGGTTCCATCTCCACTAATGTGGCTATGCCCGATCCATTGCTACCACCCCCAAGCTTCTACGACCTTTGGAAGGGTTAGTGTTAGGGTTGTGATTAGTGTTACATTTTTGGGTTGTGATTAGGGTTAGGGTTAGGAATGAAAACCTATAGGAGTTCAAGATATTCTTCAATAACTTTTTTTCCGAAGGTCATAGAGACTTGGAAGTTGGTTCCATCTCCACTAATGTGGCTAAGCCCGATCCATTGGGACCATCCCCGAGCTTCTACGACCTTCGGAAATGGTGAAACCACCAAATGTAAAAAAAAAAGAGTACGAGATATTTTTGAATAACTTTTTTTCTGAAAGTCCTACAGATTTGGGCATTTCATGATTAGTAAAGGGTAGCGTGCCACACAACCACACCGAATTTCAGCATGTTTCGAGCAAGCAGCGCAGAGTTATTCACTCTAAGGTGAATATGGGTTAGGGTTGCCATTAGGGTTAGGGTTGTGATTAGGGTTAGGGTTAGGGTTGCCATTAGGGTTAGGGTTAGGGTTGCCATTAGGGTTAGGGTTAGGGAGGAGCACCCATTGGAGGTCAAGATATTCTCCAATAACTTTTTTTCTGTAGGTCATAGAGACTTGGAAGTTGGTTCCATCTCCACTAATGTGGCTATGCCCGATCCATTGGGACCACCCCCAAGCTTCTATGACCTTTAGAAGGGTTAGTGTTAGGGTTGTGATTAGTGTTACATTTTTGGGTTGTGATTAGGGTTAGGGTTAGGAATGAAAACCTATAGGAGTTCAAGATATTCTTCAATAACTTTTTTTCTGAAGGTCATAGAGACTTGGAAGTTGGTTCCATCTCCACTAATGTGGCTAAGCCCGATCCATTGGGACCATCCCCGAGCTTCTACGACCTTCGGAAATGGTGAAACCACCAAATCTAAAAAAAAAAGTACGAGATATTTTTGAATAACTTTTTTTCTGAAAGTCCTACAGATTTGGGCATTTCATGATTAGTAAAGGGTAGCGTGTCACACAACCACACTGAATTTAAGCATGTTTCGAGCAAGCAGCGCAGAGTTATTCACTCTAAGGTGAATATGGGTTAGGGTTGCCATTAGGGTTAGGGTTGTGATTAGGGTTAGGGTTGCCATTAGGGTTAGGGTTAGGGTTGCCATTAGGGTTAGGGTTAGGGAGGAGCACCCATTGGAGGTCAAGATATTCTCCAATAACTTTTTTTCTGTAGGTCATAGAGACTTGGAAGTTGGTTCCATCTCCACTAATGTGGCTATGCCCGATCCATTGGGACCACCCCCAAGCTTCTATGACCTTTAGAAGGGTTAGTGTTAGGGTTGTGATTAGTGTTACATTTTTGGGTTGTGATTAGGGTTAGGGTTAGGAATGAAAACCTATAGGAGTTCAAGATATTCTTCAATAACTTTTTTTCTGAAGGTCATAGAGACTTGGAAGTTGGTTCCATCTCCACTAATGTGGCTAAGCCCGATCCATTGGGACCATCCCCGAGCTTCTACGACCTTCGGAAATGGTGAAACCACCAAATCTAAAAAAAAAAGTATGAGATATTTTTGAATAACTTTTTTTCTGAAAGTCCTATAGACTTGGGCATTTCATGATTAGTAAAGGGTAGCGTGTCACACAACCACACCAAATTTCAGCATGTTTCAAGCAAGCAGCGCAGAGTTATTCACTCTAAGGTGAATATGGGTTAGGGTTGCCATTAGGGTTAGGGTTGTGATTAGGGTTGCCATTAGGGTTAGGGTTAGGGTTGCCATTAGGGTTAGGGTTAGGGAGGAGCACCCATTGGAGGTCAAGATATTCTCCAATAACTTTTTTTCTGTAGGTCATAGAGACTTGGAAGTTGGTTCCATCTCCACTAATGTGGCTATGCCCGATCCATTGCTACCACCCCCAAGCTTCTACGACCTTTGGAAGGGTTAGTGTTAGGGTTGTGATTAGTGTTACATTTTTGGGTTGTGATTAGGGTTAGGGTTAGGAATGAAAACCTATAGGAGTTCAAGATATTCTTCAATAACTTTTTTTCTGAAGGTCATAGAGACTTGGAAGTTGGTTCCATCTCCACTAATGTGACTAAGCCCGATCCGTTGGGACCATCCCCGAGCTTCTACGACCTTCGGAAATGGTGAAACCACCAAATCTAAAAAAAAAAGTACGAGATATTTTTGAATAACTTTTTTTCTGAAAGTCCTACAGATTTGGGCATTTCATGATTAGTAAAGGGTAGCGTGTCACACAACCACACCAAATTTCAGCATGTTTCGAGCAAGCAGCGCAGAGTTATTCACTCTAAGGTGAATATGGGTTAGGGTTGCCATTAGGGTTAGGGTTGTGATTAGGGTTAGGGTTAGGGTTGCCATTAGGGTTAGGGTTAGGGTTGCCATTAGGGTTAGGGTTAGGGTTGCCATTAGGGTTAGGGTTAGGGAGGAGCACCCATTGGAGGTCAAGATATTCTCCAATAACTTTTTTTCTGTAGGTCATAGAGACTTGGAAGTTGGTTCCATCTCCACTAATGTGGCTATGCCCGATCCATTGGGACCACCCCCAAGCTTCTATGACCTTTGGAAGGGTTAGTGTTAGGGTTGTGATTAGTGTTACATTTTTGGGTTGTGATTAGGGTTAGGGTTAGGAATGAAAACCTATAGGAGTTCAAGATATTCTTCAATAACTTTTTTTCTGAAGGTCATAGAGACTTGGAAGTTGGTTCCATCTCCACTAATGTGGCTAAGCCCGATCCATTGGGACCATCCCCGAGCTTCTACGACCTTCGGAAATGGTGAAACCACCAAATCTAAAAAAAAAAGTACGAGATATTTTTGAATAACTTTTTTTCTGAAAGTCCTACAGATTTGGGCATTTCATGATTAGTAAAGGGTAGCGTGTCACACAACCACACTGAATTTAAGCATGTTTCGAGCAAGCAGCGCAGAGTTATTCACTCTAAGGTGAATATGGGTTAGGGTTGCCATTAGGGTTAGGGTTGTGATTAGGGTTAGGGTTGCCATTAGGGTTAGGGTTAGGGTTGCCATTAGGGTTAGGGTTAGGGAGGAGTACCCATTGGAGGTCAAGATATTCTCCAATAACTTTTTTTCTGAAGGTCATAGAGACTTGGAAGTTGGTTCCATCTCCACTAATGTGGCTATGCCCGATCCATTGGTACCACCCCCAAGCTTCTATGACCTTTGGAAGGGTTAGTGTTAGGGTTGTGATTAGTGTTACATTTTTGGGTTGTGATTAGGGTTAGGGTTAGGAATGAAAACCTATAGGAGTTCAAGATATTCTTCAATAACTTTTTTTCTGAAGGTCATAGAGACTTGGAAGTTGGTTCCATCTCCACTAATGTGGCTAAGCCCGATCCATTGGGACCATCCCCGAGCTTCTACGACCTTCGGAAATGGTGAAACCACCAAATCTAAAAAAAAAAGTACGAGATATTTTTGAATAACTTTTTTTCTGAAAGTCCTACAGATTTGGGCATTTCATGATTAGTAAAGGGTAGCGTGTCACACAACCACACTGAATTTAAGCATGTTTCGAGCAAGCAGCGCAGAGTTATTCACTCTAAGGTGAATATGGGTTAGGGTTGCCATTAGGGTTAGGGTTGTGATTAGGGTTAGGGTTGCCATTAGGGTTAGGGTTAGGGTTGCCATTAGGGTTAGGGTTAGGGAGGAGTACCCATTGGAGGTCAAGATATTCTCCAATAACTTTTTTTCTGAAGGTCATAGAGACTTGGAAGTTGGTTCCATCTCCACTAATGTGGCTATGCCCGATCCATTGGTACCACCCCCAAGCTTCTACGACCTTTGGAAGGGTTAGTGTTAGGGTTGTGATTAGTGTTACATTTTTGGGTTGTGATTAGGGTTAGGGTTAGGAATGAAAACCTATAGGAGTTCAAGATATTCTTCAATAACTTTTTTTCTGAAGGTCATAGAGACTTGGAAGTTGGTTCCATCTCCACTAATGTGGCTAAGCCCGATCCATTGGGACCATCCCCGAGCTTCTACGACCTTCGGAAATGGTGAAACCACCAAATGTAAAAAAAAAAGTACGAGATATTTTTGAATAACATTTTTTCTGAAAGTCCTACAGATTTGGGCATTTCATGATTAGTAAAGGGTAGCGTGCCACACAACCACACCGAATTTCAGCATGTTTCGAGCAAGCAGCGCAGAGTTATTCACTCTAAGGTGAATATGGGTTAGGGTTGCCATTAGGGTTAGGGTTGTGATTAGGGTTAGGGTTAGGGTTGCCATTAGGGTTAGGGTTAGGGTTGCCATTAGGGTTAGGGTTAGGGAGGAGCACCCATTGGAGGTCAAGATATTCTCCAATAACTTTTTTTCTGTAGGTCATAGAGACTTGGAAGTTGGTTCCATCTCCACTAATGTGGCTATGCCCGATCCATTGGTACCACCCCCAAGCTTCTACGACCTTTGGAAGGGTTAGTGTTAGGGTTGTGATTAGTGTTACATTTTTGGGTTGTGATTAGGGTTAGGGTTAGGAATGAAAACCTATAGGAGTTCAAGATATTCTTCAATAACTTTTTTTCTGAAGGTCATAGAGACTTGGAAGTTGGTTCCATCTCCACTAATGTGACTAAGCCCGATCCGTTGGGACCATCCCCGAGCTTCTACGACCTTCGGAAATGGTGAAACCACCAAATCTAAAAAAAAAAGTACGAGATATTTTTGAATAACTTTTTTTCTGAAAGTCCTACAGATTTGGGCATTTCATGATTAGTAAAGGGTAGCGTGCCACACAACCACACCGAATTTCAGCATGTTTCGAGCAAGCAGCGCAGAGTTATTCACTCTAAGGTGAATATGGGTTAGGGTTGCCATTAGGGTTAGGGTTGTGATTAGGGTTAGGGTTAGGGTTGCCATTAGGGTTAGGGTTAGGGTTGCCATTAGGGTTAGGGTTAGGGAGGAGCACCCATTGGAGGTCAAGATATTCTCCAATAACTTTTTTTCTGTAGGTCATAGAGACTTGGAAGTTGGTTCCATCTCCACTAATGTGGCTATGCCCGATCCATTGGTACCACCCCCAAGCTTCTACGACCTTTGGAAGGGTTAGTGTTAGGGTTGTGATTAGTGTTACATTTTTGGGTTGTGATTAGGGTTAGGGTTAGGAATGAAAACCTATAGGAGTTCAAGATATTCTTCAATAACTTTTTTTCTGAAGGTCATAGAGACTTGGAAGTTGGTTCCATCTCCACTAATGTGGCTAAGCCCGATCCATTGGGACCATCCCCGAGCTTCTACGACCTTCGGAAATGGTGAAACCACCAAATCTAAAAAAAAAAGTATGAGATATTTTTGAATAACTTTTTTTCTGAAAGTCCTATAGACTTGGGCATTTCATGATTAGTAAAGGGTAGCGTGTCACACAACCACACCGAATTTAAGCATGTTTCGAGCAAGCAGCGCAGAGTTATTCACTCTAAGGTGAATATGGGTTAGGGTTGCCATTAGGGTTAGGGTTGTGATTAGGGTTAGGGTTAGGGTTGCCATTAGGGTTAGGGTTAGGGTTGCCATTAGGGTTAGGGTTAGGGAGGAGTACCCATTGGAGGTCAAGATATTCTCCAATAACTTTTTTTCTGAAGGTCATAGAGACTTGGAAGTTGGTTCCATCTCCACTAATGTGGCTATGCCCGATCCATTGGTACCACCCCCAAGCTTCTACGACCTTTGGAAGGGTTAGTGTTAGGGTTGTGATTAGTGTTACATTTTTGGGTTGTGATTAGGGTTAGGGTTAGGAATGAAAACCTATAGGAGTTCAAGATATTCTTCAATAACTTTTTTTCTGAAGGTCATAGAGACTTGGAAGTTGGTTCCATCTCCACTAATGTGGCTAAGCCCGATCCATTGGGACCATCCCCGAGCTTCTACGACCTTCGGAAATGGTGAAACCACCAAATGTAAAAAAAAAAGTACGCGATATTTTTGAATAACTTTTTTTCTGAAAGTCCTACAGATTTGGGCATTTCATGATTAGTAAAGGGTAGCGTGCCACACAACCACACCGAATGTCAGCATGTTTCGAGCAAGCAGCGCAGAGTTATTCACTCTAAGGTGAATATGGGTTAGGGTTGCCATTAGGGTTAGGGTTGTGATTAGGGTTAGGGTTAGGGTTGCCATTAGGGTTAGGGTTAGGGTTGCCATTAGGGTTAGGGTTAGGGAGGAGCACCCATTGGAGGTCAAGATATTCTCCAATAACTTTTTTTCTGTAGGTCATAGAGACTTGGAAGTTGGTTCCATCTCCACTAATGTGGCTATGCCCGATCCATTGGTACCACCCCCAAGCTTCTACGACCTTTGGAAGGGTTAGTGTTAGGGTTGTGATTAGTGTTACATTTTTGGGTTGTGATTAGGGTTAGGGTTAGGAATGAAAACCTATAGGAGTTCAAGATATTCTTCAATAACTTTTTTTCTGAAGGTCATAGAGACTTGGAAGTTGGTTCCATCTCCACTAATGTGACTAAGCCCGATCCATTGGGACCATCCCCGAGCTTCTACGACCTTCGGAAATGGTGAAACCACCAAATCTAAAAAAAAAAGTACGAGATATTTTTGAATAACTTTTTTTCTGAAAGTCCTACAGATTTGGGCATTTCATGATTAGTAAAGGGTAGCGTGTCACACAACCACACTGAATTTAAGCATGTTTCGAGCAAGCAGCGCAGAGTTATTCACTCTAAGGTGAATATGGGTTAGGGTTGCCATTAGGGTTAGGGTTGTGATTAGGGTTAGGGTTGCCATTAGGGTTAGGGTTAGGGTTGCCATTAGGGTTAGGGTTAGGGAGGAGCACCCATTGGAGGTCAAGATATTCTCCAATAACTTTTTTTCTGTAGGTCATAGAGACTTGGAAGTTGGTTCCATCTCCACTAATGTGGCTATGCCCGATCCATTGGTACCAACCCCAAGCTTCTACGACCTTTGGGAGGGTTAGTGTTAGGGTTGTGATTAGTGTTACATTTTTGGGTTGTGATTAGGGTTAGGGTTAGGAATGAAAACCTATAGGAGTTCAAGATATTCTTCAATAACTTTTTTTCTGAAGGTCATAGAGACTTGGAAGTTGGTTCCATCTCCACTAATGTGACTAAGCCCGATCCATTGGGACCATCCCCGAGCTTCTACGACCTTCGGAAATGGTGAAACCACCAAATCTAAAAAAAAGAGTACGAGATATTTTTGAATAACTTTTTTTCTGAAAGTCCTACGGATTTGGGCATTTCATGATTAGTAAAGGGTAGCGTGTCACACAACCACACCGAATTTCAGCATGTTTCGAGCAAGCAGCGCAGAGTTATTCACTCTAAGGTGAATATGGGTTAGGGTTGCCATTAGGGTTAGGGTTGTGATTAGGGTTAGGGTTAGGGTTGCCATTAGGGTTAGGGTTAGGGTTGCCATTAGGGTTAGGGTTAGGGAGGAGTACCCATTGGAGGTCAAGATATTCTCCAATAACGTTTTTTCTGAAGGTCATAGAGACTTGGAAGTTGGTTCCATCTCCACTAATGTGGCTATGCCCGATCCATTGGTACCACCCCCAAGCTTCTACGACCTTTGGAAGGGTTAGTGTTAGGGTTGTGATTAGTGTTACATTTTTGGGTTGTGATTAGGGTTAGGGTTAGGAATGAAAACCTATAGGAGTTCAAGATATTCTTCAATAACTTTTTTTCTGAAGGTCATAGAGACTTGGAAGTTGGTTCCATCTCCACTAATGTGGCTAAGACCGATCCATTGGGACCATCCCCGAGCTTCTACGACCTTCGGAAATGGTGAAACCACCAAATCTAAAAAAAAGAGTACGAGATATTTTTGAATAACTTTTTTTCTGAAAGTCCTACGGATTTGGGCATTTCATGATTAGTAAAGGGTAGCGTGTCACACAACCACACCGAATTTCAGCATGTTTCGAGCAAGCAGCGCAGAGTTATTCACTCTAAGGTGAATATGGGTTAGGGTTGCCATTAGGGTTAGGGTTGTGATTAGGGTTAGGGTTAGGGTTGCCATTAGGGTTAGGGTTAGGGTTGCCATTAGGGTTAGGGTTAGGGAGGAGCACCCATTGGAGGTCAAGATATTCTCCAATAACTTTTTTTCTGTAGGTCATAGAGACTTGGAAGTTGGTTCCATCTCCACTAATGTGGCTATGCCCGATCCATTGGGACCACCCCCAAGCTTCTATGACCTTTGGAAGGGTTAGTGTTAGGGTTGTTATTAGTGTTACATTTTTTGGTTGTGATTAGGGTTAGGGTTAGGAATGAAAACCTATAGGAGTTCAAGATATTCTTCAATAACTTTTTTTCTGAAGGTCATAGAGACTTGGAAGTTGGTTCCATCTCCACTAATGTGGCTAAGCCCGATCCATTGGGACCATCCCCGAGCTTCTACGACCTTCGGAAATGGTGAAACCACCAAATCTAAAAAAAAAAGTACGAGATATTTTTGAATAACTTTTTTTCTGAAAGTCCTACAGATTTGGGCATTTCATGATTAGTAAAGGGTAGCGTGTCACACAACCACACTGAATTTAAGCATGTTTCGAGCAAGCAGCGCAGAGTTATTCACTCTAAGGTGAATATGGGTTAGGGTTGCCATTAGGGTTAGGGTTGTGATTAGGGTTAGGGTTGCCATTAGGGTTAGGGTTAGGGTTGCCATTAGGGTTAGGGTTAGGGAGGAGCACCCATTGGAGGTCAAGATATTCTCCAATAACTTTTTTTCTGTAGGTCATAGAGACTTGGAAGTTGGTTCCATCTCCACTAATGTGGCTATGCCCGATCCATTGGTACCAACCCCAAGCTTCTACGACCTTTGGGAGGGTTAGTGTTAGGGTTGTGATTAGTGTTACATTTTTGGGTTGTGATTAGGGTTAGGGTTAGGAATGAAAACCTATAGGAGTTCAAGATATTCTTCAATAACTTTTTTTCTGAAGGTCATAGAGACTTGGAAGTTGGTTCCATCTCCACTAATGTGACTAAGCCCGATCCATTGGGACCATCCCCGAGCTTCTACGACCTTCGGAAATGGTGAAACCACCAAATCTAAAAAAAAGAGTACGAGATATTTTTGAATAACTTTTTTTCTGAAAGTCCTACGGATTTGGGCATTTCATGATTAGTAAAGGGTAGCGTGTCACACAACCACACCGAATTTCAGCATGTTTCGAGCAAGCAGCGCAGAGTTATTCACTCTAAGGTGAATATGGGTTAGGGTTGCCATTAGGGTTAGGGTTGTGATTAGGGTTAGGGTTAGGGTTGCCATTAGGGTTAGGGTTAGGGTTGCCATTAGGGTTAGGGTTAGGGAGGAGCACCCATTGGAGGTCAAGATATTCTCCAATAACTTTTTTTCTGTAGGTCATAGAGACTTGGAAGTTGGTTCCATCTCCACTAATGTGGCTATACCCGATCCATTGGGACCACCCCCAAGCTTCTATGACCTTTGGAAGGGTTAGTGTTAGGGTTGTTATTAGTGTTACATTTTTTGGTTGTGATTAGGGTTAGGGTTAGGAATGAAAACCTATAGGAGTTCAAGATATTCTTCAATAACTTTTTTTCTGAAGGTCATAGAGACTTGGAAGTTGGTTCCATCTCCACTAATGTGGCTAAGCCCGATCCATTGGGACCATCCCCGAGCTTCTACGACCTTCGGAAATGGTGAAACCACCAAATCTAAAAAAAAAAGTACGAGATATTTTTGAATAACTTTTTTTCTGAAAGTCCTACAGATTTGGGCATTTCATGATTAGTAAAGGGTAGCGTGTCACACAACCACACTGAATTTAAGCATGTTTCGAGCAAGCAGCGCAGAGTTATTCACTCTAAGGTGAATATGGGTTAGGGTTGCCATTAGGGTTAGGGTTGTGATTAGGGTTAGGGTTAGGGTTGCCATTAGGGTTAGGGTTAGGGTTGCCATTAGGGTTAGGGTTAGGGAGGAGCACCCATTGGAGGTCAAGATATTCTCCAATAACTTTTTTTCTGTAGGTCATAGAGACTTGGAAGTTGGTTCCATCTCCACTAATGTGGCTATACCCGATCCATTGGGACCACCCCCAAGCTTCTATGACCTTTGGAAGGGTTAGTGTTAGGGTTGTTATTAGTGTTACATTTTTTGGTTGTGATTAGGGTTAGGGTTAGGAATGAAAACCTATAGGAGTTCAAGATATTCTTCAATAACTTTTTTTCTGAAGGTCATAGAGACTTGGAAGTTGGTTCCATCTCCACTAATGTGGCTAAGCCCGATCCATTGGGACCATCCCCGAGCTTCTACGACCTTCGGAAATGGTGAAACCACCAAATCTAAAAAAAAAAGTACGAGATATTTTTGAATAACTTTTTTTCTGAAAGTCCTACAGATTTGGGCATTTCATGATTAGTAAAGGGTAGCGTGTCACACAACCACACCGAATTTAAGCATGTTTCAAGCAAGCAGCGCAGAGTTATTCACTCTAAGGTGAATATGGGTTAGGGTTGCCATTAGGGTTAGGGTTGTGATTAGGGTTAGGGTTAGGGTTGCCATTAGGGTTAGGGTTAGGGTTGCCATTAGGGTTAGGGTTAGGGTTGCCATTAGGGTTAGGGTTAGGGAGGAGTACCCATTGGCGGTCAAGATATTCTCCAATAACTTTTTTTCTGTAGTTCATAGAGACTTGGAAGTTGGTTCCATCTCCACTAATGTGGCTAAGCCCGATCCATTGGGACCATCCCCGAGCTTCTACAACCTTCGGAAATGGTGAAACCACCAAATCTAAAAAAAAAAGTACGAGATATTTTTGAATAACTTTTTTTCTGAAGGTCATAGAGACTTGGAAGTTGGTTCCATCTCCACTAATGTGGCTAAGCCCGATCCATTGGGACCATCCCCGAGCTTCTACGACCTTCGGAAATGGTGAAACCACCAAATCTAAAAAAAAAAGTACAAGATATTTTTGAATAACTTTTTTTCTGAAAGTCCTACAGATTTGGGCATTTCATGATTAGTAAAGGGTAGCGTGTCACACAACCACACCGAATTTAAGCATGTTTCGAGCAAGCAGCGCAGAGTTATTCACTCTAAGGTGAATATGGGTTAGGGTTGCCATTAGGGTTAGGGTTGTGATTAGGGTTAGGGTTAGGGTTGCTATTAGGGTTAGGGTTAGGCAGGAGTACCCATTGGAGGTCAAGATATTCTCCAATAACTTTTTTTCTGTAGTTCATAGAGACTTGGAAGTTGGTTCCATCTCCACTAATGTGGCTAAGCCCGATCCATTGGGACCATCCCCGAGCTTCTACGACCTTCGGAAATGGTGAAACCACCAAATCTAAAAAAAAAAGTACGAGATATTTTTGAATAACTTTTTTTCTGAAAGTCGTACAGATTTGGGCATTTCATGATTAGTAAAGGGTAGCGTGTCACACAACCACACCGAATTTAAGCATGTTTCGAGCAAGCAGCGCAGAGTTATTCACTCTAAGGTGAATGTGGGTTAGGGTTGCCATTAGGGTTAGGGTTAGGGTTGCCATTAGGGTTAGGGTTAGGGTTGCCATTAGGGTTAGGGTTAGGCAGGAGTACCCATTGGAGGTCAAGATATTCTCCAATAACTTTTTTTCTGTAGTTCATAGAGACTTGGAAGTTGGTTCCATCTCCACTAATGTGGCTAAGCCCGATCCATTGGGACCATCCCCGAGCTTCTACGCCCTTCGGAAATGGTGAAACCACCAAATCTAAAAAAAAAAGTACGAGATATTTTTGAATAACTTTTTTTCTGAAAGTCCTACAGATTTGGGCATTTCATGATTAGTAAAGGGTAGCGTGTCACACAACCACACCGAATTTCAGCATGTTTCGAGCAAGCAGCGCAGAGTTATTCACTCTAAGGTGAATATGGGTTAGGGTTGCCATTAGGGTTAGGGTTGTGATTAGGGTTAGGGTTAGGGTTGCCATTAGGGTTAGGGTTGCCATTAGGGTTAGGGTTAGGGAGGAGTACCCATTGGAGGTCAAGATATTCTCCAATAACTTTTTTTCTGTAGGTCATAGAGACTTGGAAGTTGGTTCCATCTCCACTAATGTGGCTATGCCCGATCCATTGGTACCACCCCCAAGCTTCTACGACCTTTGGAAGGGTTAGTGTTAGGGTTGTGATTAGTGTTACATTTTTGGGTTGTGATTAGGGTTAGGGTTAGGAATGAAAACCTATAGGAGTTCAAGATATTCTTCAATAACTTTTTTTCTGAAGGTCATAGAGACTTGGAAGTTGGTTCCATCTCCACTAATGTGGCTAAGCCCGATCCATTGGGACCATCCCCGAGCTTCTACGACCTTCAGAAATGGTGAAACCACCAAATCTAAAAAAAAAGTACGAGATATTTTTGAATAACTTTTTTTCTGAAAGTCCTACAGATTTGGGCATTTCATGATTAGTAAAGGGTAGCGTGTCACACAACCACACCGAATTTCAGCATGTTTCGAGCAAGCAGCGCAGAGTTATTCACTCTAAGGTGAATATGGGTTAGGGTTGCCATTAGGGTTAGGGTTGTGATTAGGGTTAGGGTTAGGGTTGCCATTAGGGTTAGGGTTAGGGTTGCCATTAGGGTTAGGGTTAGGGAGGAGTACCCATTGGAGGTCAAGATATTCTCCAATAACTTTTTTTCTGTAGGTCATAGAGACTTGGAAGTTGGTTCCATCTCCACTAATGTGGCTATGCCCGATCCATTGGTACCACCCCCAAGCTTCTACGACCTTTGGAAGGGTTAGTGTTAGGGTTGTGATTAGTGTTACATTTTTGGGTTGTGATTAGGGTTAGGGTTAGGAATGAAAACCTATAGGAGTTCAAGATATTCTTCAATAACTTTTTTTCTGAAGGTCATAGAGACTTGGAAGTTGGTTCCATCTCCACTAATGTGGCTAAGCCCGATCCATTGGGACCATCCCCAAGCTTCTACGACCTTTGGAAGGGTTAGTGTTAGGGTTGTGATTAGTGTTACATTTTTGGGTTGTGATTAGGGTTAGGGTTAGGAATGAAAACCTATAGGAGTTCAAGATATTCTTCAATAACTTTTTTTCTGAAGGTCATAGAGACTTGGAAGTTGGTTCCATCTCCACTAATGTGGCTAAGCCCGGTCCATTGGGACCATCCCCGAGCTTCTACGACCTTCGGAAATGGTGAAACCACCAAATCTAAAAAAAAAAGTACGAGATATTTTTGAATAACTTTTTTTCTGAAAGTCCTACAGATTTGGGCATTTCATGATTAGTAAAGGGTAGCGTGTCACACAACCACACCGAATTTCAGCATGTTTCGAGCAAGCAGCGCAGAGTTATTCACTCTAAGGTGAATATGGGTTAGGGTTGCCATTAGGGTTAGGGTTGTGATTAGGGTTAGGGTTAGGGTTGCCATTAGGGTTAGGGTTGGGGTTGCCATTAGGGTTAGGGTTAGGGAGGAGTACCCATTGGAGGTCAAGATATTCTCCAATAACTTTTTTTCTGTAGGTCATAGAGACTTGGAAGTTGGTTCCATCTCCACTAATGTGGCTATGCCCGATCCATTGGTACCACCCCCAAGCTTCTACGACCTTTGGAAGGGTTAGTGTTAGGGTTGTGATTAGTGTTACATTTTTGGGTTGTGATTAGGGTTAGGGTTAGGAATGAAAACCTATAGGAGTTCAAGATATTCTTCAATAACTTTTTTTCTGAAGGTCATAGAGACTTGGAAGTTGGTTCCATCTCCACTAATGTGGCTAAGCCCGATCCATTGGGACCATCCCTGAGCTTCTACGACCTTCGGAAATGGTGAAACCACCAAATCTAAAAAAAAAAGTACGAGATATTTTTGAATAACTTTTTTTCTGAAAGTCCTACAGATTTGGGCATTTCATGATTAGTAAAGGGTAGCGTGTCACACAAACACACCGAATTTCAGCATGTTTCGAGCAAGCAGCGCAGAGTTATTCACTCTAAGGTGAATATGGGTTAGGGTTGCCATTAGGGTTAGGGTTGTGATTAGGGTTAGGGTTAGGGTTGCCATTAGGGTTAGGGTTAGGGAGGAGTACCCATTGGAGGTCAAGATATTCTCCAATAACTTTTTTTCTGTAGGTCATAGAGAATTGGAAGTTGGTTCCATCTCCACTAATGTGGCTATGCCCGATCCATTGGTACCACCCCCAAGCTTCTACGACCTTTGGAAGGGTTAGTGTTAGGGTTGTGATTAGTGTTACATTTTTGGGTTGTGATTAGGGTTAGGGTTAGGAATGAAAACCTATAGGAGTTCAAGATATTCTTCAATAACTTTTTTTCTGAAGGTCATAGAGACTTGGAAGTTGGTTCCATCTCCACTAATGTGGCTAAGCCCGATCCATTGGGACCATCCCTGAGCTTCTACGACCTTCGGAAATGGTGAAACCACCAAATCTAAAAAAAAAAGTACGAGATATTTTTGAATAACTTTTTTTCTGAAAGTCCTACAGATTTGGGCATTTCATGATTAGTAAAGGGTAGCGTGTCACACAAACACACCGAATTTCAGCATGTTTCGAGCAAGCAGCGCAGAGTTATTCACTCTAAGGTGAATATGGGTTAGGGTTGCCATTAGGGTTAGGGTTGTGATTAGGGTTAGGGTTAGGGTTGCCATTAGGGTTAGGGTTAGGGAGGAGTACCCATTGGAGGTCAAGATATTCTCCAATAACTTTTTTTCTGTAGGTCATAGAGACTTGGAAGTTGGTTCCATCTCCACTAATGTGGCTATGCCCGATCCACTGGTACCACCCCCAAGCTTCTACGACCTTTGGAAGGGTTAGTGTTAGGGTTGTGATTAGTGTTACATTTTTGGGTTGTGATTAGGGTTAGGGTTAGGAATGAAAACCTATAGGAGTTCAAGATATTCTTCAATAACTTTTTTTCTGAAGGTCATAGAGACTTGGAAGTTGGTTCCATCTCCACTAATGTGGCTAAGCCCGATCCATTGGGACCATCCCCGAGCTTCTACGACCTTCGGAAATGGTGAAACCACCAAATCTAAAAAAAAAAGTACGAGATATTTTTGAATAACTTTTTTTCTGAAAGTCCTATAGATTTGGGCATTTCATGATTAGTAAAGGGTAGTGTGTCACACAACCACACCGAATTTCAGCATGTTTCGAGCAAGCAGCGCAGAGTTATTCACTCTAAGGTGAATATGGGTTAGGGTTGCCATTAGGGTTAGGGTTGTGATTAGGGTTAGGGTTAGGGTTGCCATTAGGGTTAGGGTTAGGGAGGAGTACCCATTGGAGGTCAAGATATTCTCCAATAACTTTTTTCTGTAGGTCATAGAGACTTGGAAGTTGGTTCCATCTCCACTAATGTGGCTATGCCCGGTCCATTGGTACCACCCCCAAGCTTCTACGACCTTTGGAAGGGTTAGTGTTAGGGTTGTGATTAGTGTTACATTTTTGGGTTGTGATTAGGGTTAGGGTTAGGAATGAAAACCTATAGGAGTTCAAGATATTCTTCAATAACTTTTTTTCTGAAGGTCATAGAGACTTGGAAGTTGGTTCCATCTCCACTAATGTGGCTAAGCCCGATCCATTGGGACCATCCCCGAGCTTCTACGACCTTCGGAAATGGTGAAACCACCAAATCTAAAAAAAAAAGTACGAGATATTTTTGAATAACTTTTTTTCTGAAAGTCCTACAGATTTGGGCATTTCATGATTAGTAAAGGGTAGCGTGTCACATAACCACACCGAATTTCAGCATGTTTCGAGCAAGCAGCGCAGAGTTATTCACTCTAAGGTGAATATGGGTTAGGGTTGCCATTAGGGTTAGGGTTGTGATTAGGGTTAGGGTTGCCATTAGGGTTAGGGTTAGGGTTGCCATTAGGGTTAGGGTTAGGGAGGAGTACCCATTGGAGGTCAAGATATTCTCCAATAACTTTTTTCTGTAGGTCATAGAGACTTGGAAGTTGGTTCCATCTCCACTAATGTGGCTAAGCCCGATCCATTGGGGCCATCCCCGAGCTTCTACGACCTTTGGAAGGGTTAGTGTTAGGGTTGTGATTAGTGTTACATTTTTGGGTTGTGATTAGGGTTAGGGTTAGGAATGAAAACCTATAGGAGTTCAAGATATTCTTCAATAACTTTTTTTCTGAAGGTCATAGAGACTTGGAAGTTGGTTCCATCTCCACTAATGTGGCTAAGCCCGATCCATTGGGACCATCCCCGAGCTTCTACGACCTTCGGAAATGGTGAAACCACCAAATCTAAAAAAAAAAGTACGAGATATTTTTGAATAACTTTTTTTCTGAAAGTCCTATAGACTTGGGCATTTCATGATTAGTAAAGGGTAGCGTGCCACACAACCACACCGAATTTCAGCATGTTTCGAGCAAGCAGCGCAGAGTTATTCACTCTAAGGTGAATATGGGTGAGGGTTGCCATTAGGGTTAGGGTTGTGATTAGGGTTAGGGTTGCCATTAGGGTTAGGGTTAGGGTTGCCATTAGGGTTAGGGTTAGGGAGGAGTACCCATTGGAGGTCAAGATATTCTCCAATAACTTTTTTTCTGTAGGTCATAGAGACTTGGAAGTTGGTTCCATCTCCACTAATGTGGCTATGCCCGATCCATTGGTACCACCCCCAAGCTTCTACGACCTTTGGAAGGGTTAGTATTAGGGTTGTGATTAGTGTTACATTTTTGGGTTGTGATTAGGGTTAGGGTTAGGAATGAAAACCTATAGGAGTTCAAGATATTCTTCAATAACTTTTTTTCTGAAGGTCATAGAGACTTGGAAGTTGGTTCCATCTCCACTAATGTGGCTAAGCCCGATCCATTGGGACCATCCCCGAGCTTCTACGACCTTCGGAAATGGTGAAACCACCAAATCTAAAAAAAAAAGTACGAGATATTTTTGAATAACTTTTTTTCTGAAAGTCCTATAGACTTGGGCATTTCATGATTAGTAAAGGGTAGCGTGCCACACAACCACACCGAATTTCAGCATGTTTCGAGCAAGCAGCGCAGAGTTATTCACTCTAAGGTGAATATGGGTGAGGGTTGCCATTAGGGTTAGGGTTGTGATTAGGGTTAGGGTTGCCATTAGGGTTAGGGTTAGGGTTGCCATTAGGGTTAGGGTTAGGGAGGAGTACCCATTGGAGGTCAAGATATTCTCCAATAACTTTTTTTCTGTAGGTCATAGAGACTTGGAAGTTGGTTCCATCTCCACTAATGTGGCTATGCCCGATCCATTGGTACCACCCCCAAGCTTCTACGACCTTTGGAAGGGTTAGTATTAGGGTTGTGATTAGTGTTACATTTTTGGGTTGTGATTAGGGTTAGGGTTAGGAATGAAAACCTATAGGAGTTCAAGATATTCTTCAATAACTTTTTTTCTGAAGGTCATAGAGACTTGGAAGTTGGTTCCATCTCCACTAATGTGGCTAAGCCCGATCCATTGGGACCATCCCCGAGCTTCTACGACCTTCGGAAATGGTGAAACCACCAAATCTAAAAAAAAAAGTACGAGATATTTTTGAATAACTTTTTTTCTGAAAGTCCTACAGATTTGGGCATTTCATGATTAGTAAAGGGTAGCGTGTCACACAACCACACCGAATTTCAGCATGTTTCGAGCAAGCAGCGCAGAGTTATTCACTCTAAGGTGAATATGGGTTAGGGTTGCCATTAGGGTTAGGGTTGTGATTAGGGTTAGGGTTGCCATTAGGGTTAGGGTTAGGGTTGCCATTAGGGTTAGGGTTAGGGAGGAGTACCCATTGGAGGTCAAGATATTCTCCAATAACTTTTTTCTGTAGGTCATAGAGACTTGGAAGTTGGTTCCATCTCCACTAATGTGGCTAAGCCCGATCCATTGGGGCCATCCCCGAGCTTCTACGACCTTTGGAAGGGTTAGGGGTTAGGGTTGTGATTAGTGTTACATTTTTGGGTTGTGATTAGGGTTAGGGTTAGGAATGAAAACCTATAGGAGTTCAAGATATTCTTCAATAACTTTTTTTCTGAAGGTCATAGAGACTTGGAAGTTGGTTCCATCTCCACTAATGTGGCTAAGCCCGATCCATTGGGACCATCCCCGAGCTTCTACGACCTTCGGAAATGGTGAAACCACCAAATCTAAAAAAAAAAGTACGAGATATTTTTGAATAACTTTTTTTCTGAAAGTCCTATAGACTTGGGCATTTCATGATTAGTAAAGGGTAGCGTGTCACACAACCACACCGAATTTCAGCATGTTTCGAGCAAGCAGCGCAGAGTTATTCACTCTAAGGTGAATATGGGTTAGGGTTGCCATTAGGGTTAGGGTTGTGATTAGGGTTAGGGTTAGGGTTGCCATTAGGGTTAGGGTTAGGGTTGCCATTAGGGTTAGGGTTAGGGAGGAGTACCCATTGGAGGTCAAGATATTCTCCAATAACTTTTTTTCTGTAGGTCATAGAGACTTGGAAGTTGGTTCCATCTCCACTAATGTGGCTATGCCCGATCCATTGGTACCACCCCCAAGCTTCTACGACCTTTGGAAGGGTTAGTGTTAGGGTTGTGATTAGTGTTACATTTTTGGGTTGTGATTAGGGTTAGGGTTAGGAATGAAAACCTATAGGAGTTCAAGATATTCTTCAATAACTTTTTTTCTGAAGGTCATAGAGACTTGGAAGTTGGTTCCATCTCCACTAATGTGGCTAAGCCCGATCCATTGGGACCATCCCCGAGCTTCTACGACCTTCGGAAATGGTGAAACCACCAAATCTAAAAAAAAAAGTACGAGATATTTTTGAATAACTTTTTTTCTGAAAGTCCTATAGACTTGGGCATTTCATGATTAGTAAAGGGTAGCGTGTCACACAACCACACCGAATTTCAGCATGTTTCGAGCAAGCAGCGCAGAGTTATTCACTCTAAGGTGAATATGGGTTAGGGTTGCCATTAGGGTTAGGGTTGTGATTAGGGTTAGGGTTAGGGTTGCCATTAGGGTTAGGGTTAGGGTTGCCATTAGGGTTAGGGTTAGGGAGGAGTACCCATTGGAGGTCAAGATATTCTCCAATAACTTTTTTTCTGTAGTTCATAGAGACTTGGAAGTTGGTTCCATCTCCACTAATGTGGCTAAGCCCGATCCATTGGGACCATCCCCGAGCTTCTACGACCTTCGGAAATGGTGAAACCACCAAATCTAAAAAAAAAAGTACGAGATATTTTTGAATAACTTTTTTTCTGAAAGTCCTACAGATTTGGGCATTTCATGATTAGTAAAGGGTAGCGTGTCACACAACCACACCGAATTTCAGCATGTTTCGAGCAAGCAGCGCAGAGTTATTCACTCTAAGGTGAATATGGGTTAGGGTTGCCATTAGGGTTAGGGTTGTGATTAGGGTTAGGGTTAGGGTTGCCATTAGGGTTAGGGTTAGGGTTGCCATTAGGGTTAGGGTTAGGGAGGAGTACCCATTGGAGGTCAAGATATTCTCCAATAACTTTTTTTCTGTAGGTCATAGAGACTTGGAAGTTGGTTCCATCTCCACTAATGTGGCTAAGCCCGATCCATTGGGACCATCCCCGAGCTTCTACGACCTTCGGAAATGGTGAAACCACCAAATCTAAAAAAAAAAGTACGAGATATTTTTGAATAACTTTTTTTCTGAAAGTCCTACAGATTTGGGCATTTCATGATTAGTAAAGGGTAGCGTGTCACACAACCACACCGAATTTCAGCATGTTTCGAGCAAGCAGCGCAGAGTTATTCACTCTAAGGTGAATATGGGTTAGGGTTGCCATTAGGGTTAGGGTTGTGATTAGGGTTAGGGTTAGGGTTGCCATTAGGGTTAGGGTTAGGGTTGCCATTAGGGTTAGGGTTAGGGAGGAGTACCCATTGGAGGTCAAGATATTCTCCAATAACTTTTTTTCTGTAGGTCATAGAGACTTGGAAGTTGGTTCCATCTCCACTAATGTGGCTATGCCCGATCCATTGGTACCACCCCCAAGCTTCTACGACCTTTGGAAGGGTTAGTGTTAGGGTTGTGATTAGTGTTACATTTTTGGGTTGTGATTAGGGTTAGGGTTAGGAATGAAAACCTATAGGAGTTCAAGATATTCTTCAATAACTTTTTTTCTGAAGGTCATAGAGACTTGGAAGTTGGTTCCATCTCCACTAATGTGGCTAAGCCCGATCCATTGGGACCATCCCCGAGCTTCTACGACCTTCGGAAATGGTGAAACCACCAAATCTAAAAAAAAAAGTACGAGATATTTTTGAATAACTTTTTTTCTGAAAGTCCTATAGACTTGGGCATTTCATGATTAGTAAAGGGTAGCGTGTCACACAACCACACCGAATTTCAGCATGTTTCGAGCAAGCAGCGCAGAGTTATTCACTCTAAGGTGAATATGGGTTAGGGTTGCCATTAGGGTTAGGGTTGTGATTAGGGTTAGGGTTAGGGTTGCCATTAGGGTTAGGGTTAGGGTTGCCATTAGGGTTAGGGTTAGGGTTGCCATTAGGGTTAGGGTTAGGGAGGAGTACCCATTGGAGGTCAAGATATTCTCCAATAACTTTTTTTCTGTAGTTCATAGAGACTTGGAAGTTGGTTCCATCTCCACTAATGTGGCTATGCCCGATCCATTGGGACCATCCCCGAGCTTCTACGACCTTTGGAAGGGTTAGTGTTAGGGTTGTGATTAGTGTTACATTTTTGGGTTGTGATTAGGGTTAGGGTTAGGAATGAAAACCTATAGGAGTTCAAGATATTCTTCAATAACTTTTTTTCTGAAGGTCATAGAGACTTGGAAGTTGGTTCCATCTCCACTAATGTGGCTAAGCCCGATCCATTGGGACCATCCCCGAGCTTCTACGACCTTCGGAAATGGTGAAACCACCAAATCTAAAAAAAAAAGTACGAGATATTTTTGAATAACTTTTTTTCTGAAAGTCCTACAGATTTGGGCATTTCATGATTAGTAAAGGGTAGCGTGTCACACAACCACACCGAATTTAAGCATGTTTCGAGCAAGCAGCGCAGAGTTATTCACTCTAAGGTGAATATGGGTTAGGGTTGCCATTAGGGTTAGGGTTGTGATTAGGGTTAGGGTTAGGGTTGCCATTAGGGTTAGGGTTAGGGTTGCCATTAGGGTTAGGGTTAGGGAGGAGTACCCATTGGAGGTCAAGATATTCTCCAATAACTTTTTTCTGTAGGTCATAGAGACTTGGAAGTTGGTTCCATCTCCACTAATGTGGCTATGCCCGATCCATTGGTACCACCCCCAAGCTTCTACGACCTTTGGAAGGGTTAGTGTTAGGGTTGTGATTAGTGTTACATTTTTGGGTTGTGATTAGGGTTAGCGTTAGGAATGAAAACCTATAGGAGTTCAAGATATTCTTCAATAACTTTTTTTCTGAAGGTCATAGAGACTTGGAAGTTGGTTCCATCTCCACTAATGTGGCTAAGCCCGATCCATTGGGACCATCCCCGAGCTTCTACGACCTTCGGAAATGGTGAAACCACCAAATCTAAAAAAAAAAGTACGAGATATTTTTGAATAACTTTTTTTCTGAAAGTCCTATAGACTTGGGCATTTCATGATTAGTAAAGGGTAGCGTGTCACACAACCACACCGAATTTCAGCATGTTTCGAGCAAGCAGCGCAGAGTTATTCACTCTAAGGTGAATATGGGTTAGGGTTGCCATTAGGGTTAGGGTTGTGATTAGGGTTAGGGTTAGGGTTGCCATTAGGGTTAGGGTTAGGGTTGCCATTAGGGTTAGGGTTAGGGAGGAGTACCCATTGGAGGTCAAGATATTCTCCAATAACTTTTTTTCTGTAGGTCATAGAGACTTGGAAGTTGGTTCCATCTCCACTAATGTGGCTATGCCCGATCCATTGGTACCACCCCCAAGCTTCTACGACCTTTGGAAGGGTTAGTGTTAGGGTTGTGATTAGTGTTACATTTTTGGGTTGTGATTAGGGTTAGGGTTAGGAATGAAAACCTATAGGAGTTCAAGATATTCTTCAATAACTTTTTTTCTGAAGGTCATAGAGACTTGGAAGTTGGTTCCATCTCCACTAATGTGGCTAAGCCCGATCCATTGGGACCATCCCCGAGCTTCTACGACCTTCGGAAATGGTGAAACCACCAAATCTAAAAAAAAAAGTACGAGATATTTTTGAATAACTTTTTTTCTGAAAGTCCTACAGATTTGGGCATTTCATGATTAGTAAAGGGTAGCGTGTCACACAACCACACCGAATTTAAGCATGTTTCGAGCAAGCAGCGCAGAGTTATTCACTCTACGGTGAATATGGGTTAGGGTTGCCATTAGGGTTAGGGTTAGGGTTGCCATTAGGGTTAGGGTTAGGGTTGCCATTAGGGTTAGGGTTAGGGTTGCCATTAGGGTTAGGGTTAGGCAGGAGTACCCATTGGAGGTCAAGATATTCTCCAATAACTTTTTTTCTGTAGTTCATAGAGACTTGGAAGTTGGTTCCATCTCCACTAATGTGGCTAAGCCCGATCCATTGGGACCATCCCCGAGCTTCTACGACCTTCGGAAATGGTGAAACCACCAAATCTAAAAAAAAAAGTACGAGATATTTTTGAATAACTTTTTTTCTGAAAGTCCTACAGATTTGGGCATTTCATGATTAGTAAAGGGTAGCGTGTCACACAACCACACCGAATGTCAGCATGTTTCGAGCAAGCAGCGCAGAGTTATTCACTCTAAGGTGAATATGGGTTAGGGTTGCCATTAGGGTTAGGGTTGTGATTAGGGTTAGGGTTAGGGTTGCCATTAGGGTTAGGGTTAGGGAGGAGTACCCATTGGAGGTCAAGATATTCTCCAATAACTTTTTTTCTGTAGGTCATAGAGACTTGGAAGTTGGTTCCATCTCCACTAATGTGGCTATGCCCGATCCACTGGTACCACCCCCAAGCTTCTACGACCTTTGGAAGGGTTAGTGTTAGGGTTGTGATTAGGGTTAGGGTTAGGAATGAAAACCTATAGGAGTTCAAGATATTCTTCAATAACTTTTTTTCTGAAGGTCATAGAGACTTGGAAGTTGGTTCCATCTCCACTAATGTGGCTAAGCCCGATCCATTGGGACCATCCCCGAGCTTCTACGACCTTCGGAAATGGTGAAACCACCAAATCTAAAAAAAAAAGTACGAGATATTTTTGAATAACTTTTTTTCTGAAAGTCCTATAGACTTGGGCATTTCATGATTAGTAAAGGGTAGCGTGTCACACAACCACACCGAATTTCAGCATGTTTCGAGCAAGCAGCGCAGAGTTATTCACTCTAAGGTGAATATGGGTTAGGGTTGCCATTAGGGTTAGGGTTGTGATTAGGGTTAGGGTTAGGGTTGCCATTAGGGTTAGGGTTAGGGTTGCCATTAGGGTTAGGGTTAGGGAGGAGTACCCATTGGAGGTCAAGATATTCTCCAATAACTTTTTTTCTGTAGGTCATAGAGACTTGGAAGTTGGTTCCATCTCCACTAATGTGGCTATGCCCGATCCATTGGTACCACCCCCAAGCTTCTACGACCTTTGGAAGGGTTAGTGTTAGGGTTGTGATTAGTGTTACATTTTTGGGTTGTGATTAGGGTTAGGGTTAGGAATGAAAACCTATAGGAGTTCAAGATATTCTTCAATAACTTTTTTTCTGAAGGTCATAGAGACTTGGAAGTTGGTTCCATCTCCACTAATGTGGCTAAGCCCGATCCATTGGGACCATCCCCGAGCTTCTACGACCTTCGGAAATGGTGAAACCACCAAATCTAAAAAAAAAAGTACGAGATATTTTTGAATAACTTTTTTTCTGAAAGTCCTACAGATTTGGGCATTTCATGATTAGTAAAGGGTAGCGTGTCACACAACCACACCGAATTTAAGCATGTTTCGAGCAAGCAGCGCAGAGTTATTCACTCTAAGGTGAATATGGGTTAGGGTTGCCATTAGGGTTAGGGTTGTGATTAGGGTTAGGGTTAGGGTTGCCATTAGGGTTAGGGTTAGGGAGGAGTACCCATTGGAGGTCAAGATATTCTCCAATAACTTTTTTTCTGTAGGTCATAGAGACTTGGAAGTTGGTTCCATCTCCACTAATGTGGCTATGCCCGATCCATTGGTACCACCAAGCTTCTACGACCTTTGGAAGGGTTAGTGTTAGGGTTGTGATTAGTGTTACATTTTTGGGTTGTGATTAGGGTTAGGGTTAGGAATGAAAACCTATAGGAGTTCAAGATATTCTTCAATAACTTTTTTTCTGAAGGTCATAGAGACTTGGAAGTTGGTTCCATCTCCACTAATGTGGCTAAGCCCGATCCATTGGGACCATCCCCGAGCTTCTACGACCTTCGGAAATGGTGAAACCACCAAATCTAAAAAAAAAAGTACGAGATATTTTTGAATAACTTTTTTTCTGAAAGTCCTACAGATTTGGGCATTTCATGATTAGTAAAGGGTAGCGTGTCACACAACCACACCGAATTTCAGCATGTTTCGAGCAAGCAGCGCAGAGTTATTCACTCTAAGGTGATTATGGGTTAGGGTTGCCATTAGGGTTAGGGTTGTGATTAGGGTTAGGGTTAGGGTTGCCATTAGGGTTAGGGTTAGGGTTGCCATTAGGGTTAGGGTTAGGGAGGAGTACCCATTGGAGGTCAAGATATTCTCCAATAACTTTTTTTCTGTAGGTCATAGAGACTTGGAAGTTGGTTCCATCTCCACTAATGTGGCTATGCCCGATCCATTGGTACCACCCCCAAGCTTCTACGACCTTTGGAAGGGTTAGTGTTAGGGTTGTGATTAGTGTTACATTTTTGGGTTTTGATTAGGGTTAGGGTTAGGAATGAAAACCTATAGGAGTTCAAGATATTCTTCAATAACTTTTTTTCTGAAGGTCATAGAGACTTGGAAGTTGGTTCCATCTCCACTAATGTGGCTAAGCCCGTTCCATTGGGACCATCCCCGAGCTTCTACGACCTTCGGAAATGGTGAAACCACCAAATCTAAAAAAAAACTACGAGATATTTTTGAATAACTTTTTTTCTGAAAGTCCTACAGATTTGGGCATTTCATGATTAGTAAAGGGTAGCGTGTCACACAACCACACTGAATTTAAGCATGTTTCGAGCAAGCAGCGCAGAGTTATTCACTCTAAGGTGAATATGGGTTAGGGTTGCCATTAGGGTTAGGGTTGTGATTAGGGTTAGGGTTAGGGTTGCCATTAGGGTTAGGGTTAGGGTTGCCATTAGGGTTAGGGTTAGGGTTGCCATTAGGGTTAGGGTTAGGGAGGAGTACCCATTGGAGGTCAAGATATTCTCCAATAACTTTTTTTCTGTAGTTCATAGAGACTTGGAAGTTGGTTCCATCTCCACTAATGTGGCTAAGCCCGATCCATTGGGACCATCCCCGAGCTTCTACGACCTTCGGAAATGGTGAAACCACCAAATCTAAAAAAAAAAGTACGAGATATTTTTGAATAACTTTTTTTCTGAAAGTCCTACAGATTTGGGCATTTCATGATTAGTAAAGGGTAGCGTGTCACACAACCACACCGAATGTCAGCATGTTTCAAGCAAGCAGCGCAGAGTTATTCACTCTAAGGATAATATGGGTTAGGGTTGCCATTAGGGTTAGGGTTGTGATTAGGGTTAGGGTTAGGGTTGCCATTAGGGTTAGGGTTAGGGTTGCCATTAGGGTTAGGGTTAGGGAGGAGTACCCATTGGAGGTCAAGATATTCTCCAATAACTTTTTTCTGTAGGTCATAGAGACTTGGAAGTTGGTTCCATCTCCACTAATGTGGCTATGCCCGATCCATTGGTACCACCCCCAAGCTTCTACGACCTTTGGAAGGGTTAGTGTTAGGGTTGTGATTAGTGATACATTTTTGGGTTGTGATTAGGGTTAGGGTTAGGAATGAAAACCTATAGGAGTTCAAGATATTCTTCAATAACTTTTTTTCTGAAGGTTATAGAGACTTGGAAGTTGGTTCCATCTCCACTAATGTGGCTAAGCCCGATCCATTGGGACCATCCCCGAGCTTCTACGACCTTCGGAAATGGTGAAACCACCAAATCTAAAAAAAAAAGTACGAGATATTTTTGAATAACTTTTTTTCTGAAAGTCCTATAGATTTGGGCATTTCATGATTAGTAAAGGGTAGCGTGTCACACAACCACACCGAATTTCAGCATGTTTCGAGCAAGCAGCGCAGAGTTATTCACTCTAAGGTGAATATGGGTTAGGGTTGCCATTAGGGTTAGGGTTGTGATTAGGGTTAGGGTTAGGGTTGCCATTAGGGTTAGGGTTAGGGAGGAGTACCCATTGGAGGTCAAGATATTCTCCAATAACTTTTTTTCTGTAGTTCATAGAGACTTGGAAGTTGGTTCCATCTCCACTAATGTGGCTATGCCCGATCCATTGGTACCACCCCCAAGCTTCTACGACCTTTGGAAGGGTTAGTGTTAGGGTTGTGATTAGTGTTACATTTTTGGGTTGTGATTAGGGTTAGGGTTAGGAATGAAAACCTATAGGAGTTCAAGATATTCTTCAATAACTTTTTTTCTGAAGGTCATAGAGACTTGGAAGTTGGTTCCATCTCCACTAATGTGGCTAAGCCCGATCCATTGGGACCATCCCCGAGCTTCTACGACCTTCGGAAATGGTGAAACCACCAAATCTAAAAAAAAAAGTACGAGATATTTTTGAATAACTTTTTTTCTGAAAGTCCTACAGATTTGCGCATTTCGTGATTAGTAAAGGGTAGCGTGTCACACAACCACACCGAATGTCAGCATGTTTCGAGCAAGCAGCGCAGAGTTATTCACTCTAAGGTGAATATGGGTTAGGGTTGCCATTAGGGTTAGGGTTGTGATTAGGGTTAGGGTTAGGGTTGCCATTAGGGTTAGGGTTAGGGTTGCCATTAGGGTTAGGGTTAGGGAGGAGTACCCATTGGAGGTCAAGATATTCTCCAATAACTTTTTTTCTGTAGGTCATAGAGACTTGGAAGTTGGTTCCATCTCCACTAATGTGGCTATGCCCGATCCACTGGTACCACCCCCAAGCTTCTACGACCTTTGGAAGGGTTAGTGTTAGGGTTGTGATTAGTGTTACATTTTTGGGTTGTGATTAGGGTTAGGGTTAGGAATGAAAACCTATAGGAGTTCAAGATATTCTTCAATAACTTTTTTTCTGAAGGTCATAGAGACTTGGAAGTTGGTTCCATCTCCACTAATGTGGCTAAGCCCGATCCATTGGGACCATCCCCGAGCTTCTACGACCTTCGGAAATGGTGAAACCACCAAATCTAAAAAAAAAAGTACGAGATATTTTTGAATAACTTTTTTTCTGAAAGTCCTATAGATTTGGGCATTTCATGATTAGTAAAGGGCAGCGTGTCACACAACCACACCGAATTTCAGCATGTTTCGAGCAAGCAGCGCAGAGTTATTCACTCTAAGGTGAATATGGGTTAGGGTTGCCATTAGGGTTAGGGTTGTGATTAGGGTTAGGGTTAGGGTTGCCATTAGGGTTAGGGTTAGGGAGGAGTACCCATTGGAGGTCAAGATATTCTCCAATAACTTTTTTTCTGAAGGTCATAGAGACTTGGAAGTTGGTTCCATCTCCACTAATGTGGCTAAGCCCGATCCATTGGGTCCATCCCCGAGCTTCTACGGCCTTCGGAAATGGTGAAACCACCAAATCTAAAAAAAAAAGTATGAGATATTTTTGAATAACTTTTTTTCTGAAAGGCCTATAGACTTGGGCATTTCATGATTAGTAAAGGGTCGCGTGCCACACAACCACACCGAATTTCAGCATGTTTCGAGCAAGCAGCGCAGAGTTATTCACTCTAAGGTGAATATGGGTTAGGGTTGCCATTAGGGTTAGGGTTGTGATTAGGGTTAGGGTTGTGGTTAGGGTTAGGGTTAGGGATGAAACCGCATTGGAGATCAAGATATTCTTGAATAACTTTTGTTCCGAAGGTCATAGAGACTTGGAAGTTGGTTCCATCTCCACTAATGTGACTATGCCCGATCCATTGGTACCATCCCCGAGCTAAAGGGGAGCCTGCCACAAAACCACACTGAATTTCAGTATGTTTTGAGCAAGCAGCACAGAGTTTTGATTAGGGTTAGGATTGCAATTAGGGTTAGGGTTAGGGTTGGGGTTAGAGTTAGTGTTGTGATTAGGTTTAGAGTTAGAGTTAGGGTTGGGGTTAGGGTCAGGGTTGTGACTATGATACAGGATGATAACCACACTGAGGTGGGCCTTTAGGATTAGGGGATTAGGGTTATAACTTGGGTTAGGTTTAGGATTAGGATGTTAGGATGTTGTTAAATATGGTTAGTGTTGTTACTGGGGTTAGGGTTGTAGGGTTAGGGTTGTAACTTGGGTTAGGGCTGTGATTAGGGTTAGGGTTGTTACTAGGGTTAGGTTAGCATTAGGGTTAGGGTTAGGCTTGTTACTAGGGTTATAATTAGGGTTAGGGTTGTTACTAGGGTTAGAATTAGGGTTAAGTGTGTAACTTGGGTTAGGGTTGTGACTAGAGTTATGATAAGCGGTGATAACCAATTTGAATTCGTGATATTTTTGAGTAACTTTTTTTGTGAATGATGTAGAGACGTGGACCTTTCATGATTATTAAAGGGGAGCCTGACACGCACTTCCAAATTTCAACACATTTTGAGCAAGCAGCGCCGAGTTCCTCACACTTAACTCTAATCCTTACCTTACTTAAGGTGGCGGGAGCAGCTCTGTCCTTCCCCCAGGATGCTCCGTGGTCCCAGTAACGCTGATGGGGATGGACTTGTCGCCTCCCTTATCGCACAGTGGTCCATCCTTCACTGGTTTCATTAAAATAACCCATTTTTGGTTGTGTGTGATTTTTTGTGTTTTCTAAATATTTAATTTTAATATATATATATATAGATATATGCACTAATGTGGACATTTCCAAAGCACTGCCTTGTTTGTCTCTGATACTTAAAATTCACAAATTGCAAAAGAACAGTCATCAAAAGAAAAACCTGTACTCTACACTCTCAACCCTGTTTCTTTCTTATATCATAACTGTTCTGTCCCACTATGTTTCAGATAACACTGATAAGAGAGCAGTAAATATTCTCCCATCGTACCTTTGACACAGGGTCAGCTACACATTTGTTTTTTGCTGTAGGGACATTAAAAACGATGAGTCTACATGTTTTTCACCAGATGAGTTAAAAAAGTAAATAATTAATCTTTTATTTTGAATTTCATATTATAGGAGAGCTATATACAAGCCAGATAAACATCAACAGTGAACAACTTTAAGAAGTCAGATGCACATACATCTAATTTCAAACTACATATTCTTCAAATAAAATTATCTGTCTCAATTATAAAATAAGTTTTACACCTTAAAACAATGTGTTAAGGATCGCAGTGTGTCTTATACACAGGAAATTATTAGTCATTTTCTTTTCTCTGTAAAAATACAAAACACAAATCCTGGTAAAAATGTTGACTTATGAAAACAAACTTTAGTCTGTGACATCAAACCTGCTCTGCAGGTAGGTGCAGATCTGATCATGACTACTTTACATCTACTGTAAATACTCATTGAAAGAGGCCATGACACCTTTACATTGAACAATTTCACTTTGATTTGCATGACTCTGCTCTTTCAGTAAGACAAGACATTAGATTTGCATATACACTTCATTTGTATTATATCATTTTTATTAGAATATGAAAAACATTAAGTGCATGTTTTTCATTTAGGCTGTGTAATTTTCGATGGATTTCAGCCTATAAGTAAGAAACATTACAGGATAAGTCTGGTAATATTTAAAAAATATTCCTGCTGTCCACAAATCCCATGAAAGTATGAAAACCAACAATGAATTAATTCTACTAAGTATTGACTGTGCAGCCAAATCCAGATTAATCCTACCTGCACTCTCAAAAATAAATCATGGCATAATTTATTATAAGAAATATAACTTTATTTAATTAGTAATCTAACCCTAACCCTTAAAAGTTATTTAGTTAAATTTCTTTGAATTCAATTAAATAAACTCAAATTTATAAATATTATTTAAATATGTGTTGCTTTGGAAGTGGAATTGTTGAGGAGCGGATCTGACATCAGAATCCTCTCTGCCATCTTGTCTCTGCATATGCCAACATCAACTGTTGCGTCTGAAAGGTTACATCTGACTTCATCATGCTGAATCTGCCCGATGGCAGTGTTTCCCAGAAATGTAATAATTTGTGGAGGCTCACCACAGAACCAACAATGACAGACAATGATTAATTAACTTATTTATTTTCTTTTTTACAATTTAAGATTGACATAATATAACTTAAATTGTTTATACGTTTTTCCTCCCTCTAGTCAAAGGTTAAGGGCAGAGGGTGCTGCACCTTGTTGAGCCCTATGAGACAAATTGCAATTTGTAAATATGGGCTATACAAATAAAATAAGTTTTTATTTGATTCTTGGTCCATTATGATCCCTGACATGAGTGGGATTGAATTCCATGTTTGCTTTTTACTCAAGTTGGATGTCCATGGTGAAATTGCTAATATGCACCAAGTGATGACAAAAACATGTGAAACACTTGATGTTGATCATATTATATAACTTGGAATACACAACAGTCAGTGCTTGTACCTGCTGAATCCAGAGTCTCTGAACTTGTTCATGTTTCGGTCTGGATCCAAAGCGGTGCACAGACCAATCAGTTGACATTTCCAAATGTGAATTAATCCGCAGATGAAAAAAGCCCCAGACAAATACACCATTTGTCTCTGTGCTTGCTAATAACTAAAGTGCCCAGCAACTTTAGAACATTCTTATAGGTTTTTTAAATAAAATAAAAGTATTGGAGTGCTGCTGCTAATATTTACATTTTCAGCAGGAGTCAATTGGTTTGAGGCCATAGACCAAGACAGAGTATTACACATATATGTCTGTGGTCTTTCAGGGATATAGAAAGTCTGCATGTAGTGGTAGCGGTTGTAAATCCTCAACCCCAGTGAGCAGCATTTGACTTCATCTCCGAGTCTTTGCTGAACATAATCCCTTCTCTCTCTCCAATGTGAGTGTCAAAATAAACATAAAAATAAATATATAGTATATCAAAAAAAAAATTCGGAAAACATTTGTCCAAAGAATAATGAAGGTCTAGGCACTCAAAGTGGTTTGAAAAATGTAAAAGGCCTTTATTTATATGGGCTTGACACTTATGCCTTCATGGTGTGATAAAGGCATAAGCTGGAGCACCTGGACCTGGATTCTTCACGCCATTATTGTTTGGAAACAAGTTTTCCAAAAACTTTTTTTTGACACATATTCCCTTCCATGAGCACCAGCAGTTTGAGGGACACCAGTAGCGCTCCTGCCACCTCTTTCTTTTAAATATATATTATATTGCCAGTTTACCCATTAAAGGCCATTTCAGATAATATATTTGGAAGACCAACATTTTCCTGCATGTACTGTGTGGACTTTCTTTGCCTGACAGTTAGAAGTCCTTATACAACCATTTCTCGTCTTACACCCACTGATCTACTCAAAGTATACAACATGAATATTGCGAAAATTGTTCCTGAATGTTTTTGGTTCTTTTGCCTTGAGCAAAATGTTTCTTTACATCACACACACGCACACACACATACACACACACACAATCTAACACTAATTCAGTGTACTGTATATACAGTATAAAAACCTCACAGCCGCGTCATCTTCAAGATCTGCAGCTCTATCTTTATCTCATTTTCCACCTCTTTTTCTGCACTCATTGCAGGGTTATCGTACACCTCTGTGTGTGTCTTCTGATCTTCCTCCACACACTCTTTGTCTTTGTGTTCTGGGTCGTCAGCAGCTATTTGGCAGCATTTGCAGCAGCAGCAGCATTTGGCAATAAACACTCCAACCACTTTGTCCCAGGGAGCCAGGGAGTGGGCCCAGAGAGGGAGGAAATCCCAGGATTGCAGTATTGCAGGCAAACACCCAGGTTTCCGTTTCTGCACCACGTTGATCACTATGATGATGATCAACATGACAAGTATAGGTGCACCCACACCAACCAGTACCTTCCAGCCAGCCAGCGACAGGCTGAAGACAAAGAGTGGAAAAACGAAAAAGCAGCAGATGATGTAGACAGCTGCAAACCAGCGATAGGAGGCGGTGATGTTTCCCAGACCTTTAGCCAGACGGATGGGGATGCGGGTGAAGGGGATTGGATACCAGAGGATGATGCCAGAGATGTTGAACAGGAAGTGGACAAGGGCAATCTGAAGTGATCATAGGCAAACAACAGTCATTATTCTTCTCCACATAAAAACACCTCTTATCCACAAGAAGAAAAAAAAATACTTACATAGTATATGTGACTCACTACACCATCAGCAAAACTATATATTTATGGAAACTATTTCATGAAAGGGTTTGGTTATCCTTCATTCAAAGGATCTGTAATTTTATACTAATCGAGATTTAATTTGTCCTCACATGAAAGGAAATACAAGACATATGTCCAATCAGAAAAGTTCAAGTCCTCTTGAAGGTAAATATATTTTGAATTATATCTATACAATACAGACTATACTATACTTTTTTCCTTTACTGATCCCATATCCCTGCTAATTCAAAATACATTCTTATAAAAACTTTCAGAAAAGTCAATCTGGTAATTCTATATTCTATATGTGTTAATGTGAATTTCTGACCTGTAGAGCATTAGCCAGTGAGTCTCCAGGACTAGCCATGGCTGCCAGGATAGCTGTGGTGGTTGTACCAATATTTGAACCCAGGGACAGTGGGTATGCTCTCTCTATGCTGATGACACCAATACCTATTCAAAAGAATACACACACATTTACCAGAAAATGTATTACTTTGCATTTATTATTAGGGCCCGAGCAGCAACAGCTGATGGGGGACTTCACTCACCAACAAGTGGAGTAATTGCAGAGGTGAAGACTGAACTGCTCTGCACGATGAAGGTCATGCCAGCTCCGACGATAATGGCAATGTAACCAGTGATCCAACCAAATGGAAATGGGAAATCTGCATGTAAACAGAAAACATAAATGCAAACATCCACAAGATATTCATCCATTTACTTACCAGTGGGATTGCAATTTCTTGCACTTATATTAACAGTGTGCAGTGCTGCTCACCAGTGTTGAGGATGGTCTTGATGACTCCAGCCACCTGACCCTTCAACATGGAGTTTAGCAGTTTGACGATGAGGATCAGGCAGGAGCAGAGCACGAGCAGAGAGAGAGCCAGCAGGATCAGACCTACTGCCAGGTCAGAAAGATTCACATCCACGAAGATGTGTTTACCTGAAGTCGCACAGAAAATACACACACAATGCTGGGTTAAAAACAGCCCAATATAGGTAGTTTTCAACTAAACCGCTGGGTAACTATTGGACTAACCCATACTGGGTTAATCTTACACAGCAAGATGGTTTGTTTGTTCAACCCAGCAAGATGGGTCGAATATTCAACCCAAACACTGATTCATATCAACTACAATGCTGGGTTAATTCTACCACATGACTTGGTTGAGTATTCTATCCAAATGTTGGTTCATATTAACTGGAATGTTGGATTACCCCCTAAATATTTTCAAATCTTTCAAATTATTTTAATAGACCCAATGTTCAGTCAACACTTTAATTACTTGGATATACTGACCTATTACAAATTCAAGATTTGTTAATGCAAATCATACATGTATGTACTAAATTACACTTTTAATAATAATAATTAGTTTTCCTCCAAATATCCATACCACAAATGGATTTTGATGAAGTTCACATGAAGCCAGAAATACTTCACAACATGTACAGTACAGTACAGCTGTATTATAAATACATGGTTACATGGCGTAGTTAGATGAACATTTCTTGTCAAGAGGCCATGTACTGTATTTAAGGTGAGTATATTAAACTTTTTTCAACCTAATGTACAGATCAACCTTTTTCAAATCAGTGTGGTAAAAAAACAATGCAGTTAAAAGTAGTGTTGTCTTACATTTCTGGACATTATATGTTTCAGAAATGTTCTTCAGTGTGAAGGTGTAGTTTCCATCATCCCAGCAGAGAGATGGAGAGGTGCAGTTCTCTGGACCAGGAACTGTAACGTTCATTAATGTCTGAAACACAGTTTGACGATAAACATTTGAATCTTAATGGTTTCGAATATTTTTAGTTTTATAGCTGACATGTTTCAGTCTTATTTTTATATGTGACGACAATAGATATAATAGCTGAGACGTGACAGAGCTGTGGATGTTTCAATAAGCAAAAACTTTGAACCAATACACATACACACAGTCAAATATATGCAAACACAAATAAAAACTTTGCAATAAAATTATATTTTGGTTTTACCGTGTTTGTGAAGGTTTGGCACCATCTTTTGATAAGACTCTTATTCCTGGCTAACGGGTCTCCAGTGGCAATCCCAGTGAGGACAGACTCATCCAACTATGTCAAAGTGAAAGAGAAGGGTCATGAAGTGATATACACTATCTTATAGTCTCTCTATACACTGGTGATTTCTTTAATTGAGTAAAAACAACACATTTCTAATGATGCAAATGCTCATATTCAGTTTCTAGTTCGACCAATGTATCAGTCATTTTGAGCTACTGTGTTAATTCAGATGTAGAAAACACTAAAAATCTGAATAACTTCTGAATCTACATGACTATTACAATATGTTCACCATCAGTGAAGCAAAATATGCCTTATAGCACAAAATTGCATGAAACAGTTCTTTTTGTAATCAAAACTTGTTGTCATCTTTTGTTAAAGCTCAGTTACTACATAGTTTGTATTCAAGTAAAAACTTACTGATCTGATCTGACTTAACAAACTGAGACTCCTCACAACAACATTACTGTTCTTTTGTAATTAAAATGGAAAGTGTTGATATCCAATGTCTTTCAGATATTTAAAAAAAAAAAAAAAGAATTAGTTCAAGTTACAGTGGAGTTTTCTTACATTCAGTGTTTCTCACATAAAAGTTCCACAACGCTTCCTTGGTGGCGTTTGTTGACTTTATGACATTATTGTTCTTCAGACATGAACCATAACTATTTACAGACACCATCACAGAATTAGACTTTACCACTATGATTGACTCGGTGAGGGGATCAGTGATCACATTCAACAGCTCTGGGGCCTCTCCGCTCTGGATGTTGAAGGAGTCGATGATGAGCTCAGTGACCACGTACAAATAACCAGTGGCTACCTCCAGAGGCAGCAGCACCAGCACGGACAGCCAGTTGAAGAAGTCGTGCACTGTGGCCCCTGCAAAAGCCCTGAAATGTAAAGTGAAATTAATTGTGGTCATTATTGATAGGAGCTTTATTACATTGCTGTCCAGGGAATGTCATTTTAAAAGTAAGTAAGTAAGCAAACATTTATAACTTTTAAGGTAGTAAAGCAAGCTCTCTACCAATTTTGTGATTTTGTAATATTTCAGGTCAACTTGAGAATAATAAATTATTGATTATTTAGACAATAGTAGTTTTTAAATGAATGGGATTTTGTAGATCAAATATTTAAGACATCAATGGGTTGTAATGAAATCAATTTAAATCAAGTTTTTGTCAAAACCTGTTGTATATTGTACGTGATTTTAAAACGATATACTGTAGTAATCTATTTATTATTTATTTATTTGGGGTGGGGGGTTGAGTAACACCTTTATGGCTCTACTTTATCAAAAGGCCAATGAATATTTATCTGATTGCTGCAACTATAAAATTTGGTTTATTGGGGCAAGACTCTGTTGTAAAGTATAAACAAGTAGCATTTCCTCCTATTAGCTCTGCAAATTCTTGTAATTCATCAGAATGCAATGTTCTTTGTACTCTTTTTTCAGGGGGGGGGGGGGGGACTCTTGAACTCCAAGTGAAAGTTGTAAGAGGAAGCAAATTATCCATGAAACACAAAATGATTACCTCCGAAATGTGCTGCGTTCACCAGCCTGCGTCATTGCTACTAGTGTGTTGGTGACAGAGGTCCCAATGTTGGTGCCCATGATGATAGGAACGGCCAGTTGGACTGTTAACACTGCCAAAGCACACCTCCATCATCATCATCATCATCATCATCATCATAATTCATATTGTATGTTTTCTGTGCATGGATGAGTATCTGTGCTTCATACTCACGTCCAGAGGAGACCATGCTGACAACTATAGAGGAGGAAGTTGACGAGCTCTGCACCAGAAGAGTGACCAGAACGCCAATGACCAGACCAGCCAGCGGGTTGGCCAAAACTGAGTTTTCCTGGAAGATGTCACCTGCTGCTTTACCTGATAAGATGGAAACATCAGCATACAGTATAGTTTTTCCTTCATAGCATGCTATGCAAGGGAGAGTGATGTGATAGAAAACAAATCATGGTTTACCACTGATTCCTTAAATGTTCTAGTTGGAATAGTCAACGAGGAAACCCTGTATTTTTAGCTCTGCTTGTTTTATTGTTTAAGTCAGAATGTCTAGTGTGTCTAAAGGCATTTTGCTTCGTGACACCTACACATGAGTGAGGATGTGCTTACCTCCAACCAGCTGAAAAGCTGAGCTGAGGATGTCGAGGGAGCAGATGAACATGTAGAGGAATCCCAGCAGCAGGACCAACTTCGCCACTGACACCAGCACTCTCATCACCTTCCCTCTCGAATCCAGAGCTGACACAGTAATTAAATGGGATTAAACGCAGATTTAAAAAAAAAAAAATTTGTTTCACATTTTTCCGATGAGGTCGGGCAGACATTTTCTCTTGCAGGAAAACTGTAGGTACAATAAATGCCACTAACAACGGCCCTTTGTATTTAAATGTATCAATATATCATGTCAATGGCTGCATTCCTTGTTAATATTTCAAATTAAAAATGTGTTGTGTGTAAAAATGTCTGCTTCAGTCCACAGAGGGAATGTGGGAAAAGAAAAGGGGACACCCGGACACTCAGGGAATATTTTCCAAGTCTTAATTATAATATAAAAAGAATAAAGTATTTTATCATAAATAGGATCTACCAACTCCTCAGTAAGAAATATTGCTATTATTGATTAGCTTCTCTTGCAGTAAACTGCAGTGACAGTATAACTTTTAGAGTTATTGCCTCCCCTTGCCTTTACAGGGTGTTGGCACAAACTCTAAATTACATGTATTATTTTTTATGACCTCTGTGCTTTCCAAGTAAGCACATCAAAGACACTGATTATACTGATTTATGGTTCTTCAAATGAGATAATAATAAGGGTTAGGGTTAGAACATTTGACCCTTGTTTTATTGCACTGAATCATACATTATTAGAGTGAGTTTCTGTTACTGACATCAACAGGAAAAAAAAACTAATGTCAGAATTAAAAATATAATACTACAAAGTAATTTAACATTGATCTGGAATAGTTTAGAGGAACAGAAGAATCAAAACTTCATCTCTCAAAACATGAAACTTTGTGGTTTTCAGTTTTTTATGTTTTCATTTCACTTAATGTCTTTGATAATAACTTCTCAGTTGCAATCTTTCTTTTACACCCACTTTTAACTACACAAAAATATTGGACTTGCCAACTCATCTGTGATTGTGAAACTATGTCATATTTGACACTTCATCATATCTACATGCTCCTAAACTACATGTAAATTATCAGTATTACTCACTCTCTGTGTATATCTAATCAGGACACATGTGTTCCTTTAAAATACAAAGATAAGACAACAATAATAATTTGTTACACAAGCAAATAACAAGTCTTCACCTGACCATGGGACCCCGGTGTCCTTCAGCTCCGGGAGGTCCCATGGGTCTGCGTCCTCTGACTCCTCCTCAACCAACGCCACAGTGGAATGTGCAGGACTCGCTTGGACCTCTAACACACACAAAATGCCAAAACAAAGTACACTTACTGCAATTTTTGCAAAGCTGTATACATAAACATGCAAAAATCACATATAAATGCAACAGAAGCATTTTATATGATATGAAAATCACCTTTGTTTTTATTTTCTTGGTCCTCATTGTGATCTTCCTTGTTTTCAGGAGCCATTTGCTAGAAAATAGGAAAGAAATGCTCAGAAAAAAAATTGTATTCATATTTTTTGTCAATATTAAAAGTCATGGATTAAAGTTTTTCAAAGAACTGTATGTAAGGGAATTTTTCATGATGTTTGTTAGATAATAGACTTCTCATTTTGTTAAATTCTCACAAAGCTGTCTAGTCAAACATGATATGAAAATTGCTTCAGACGACATTACATTAAATTTACTTTATTTTTTATTCGGTGACTTACTCAACTTAAATTAAAAGTATGACTTACCTAACTCTAACTCTATTCTTATTCTTACTCTGGGCACATGCTTTTTGTCACCAAACACAGAGAACAATCAGTTTCAGGTACCCACTGTATCAATAATACCAGGACCACCAAACAAACACAATCACACACACACACACACTCTCACACACACTATTACACTATTTCCCTCACATGCCACAGCATTGATCTGATCACATGGTGGAGCTGCAGGAAAATTCCATTCAAACATTCACACAACACTATGAAGCCATCAGTTAAATCTATTTTGAAAATATTTCAAATTTTATGTCCAGATATATCGAATCAAAAGTTTGTTATTTAGTTTTGATCAAATTATCGAATGTGTAAATGTACTACAACTTAATCATATTATTATATTTACATACAGTATTAATTTATATTTGATAATAAATCCTTCTTATTATAATCACTCATATAAGATAATATGTACTATTAAGTTTGTTCCATTTTCACCAAATAATTTCTATTGGGCATTCATTTTATATTTAAAGTAATAACTGTGAATGGTCAACAGGTAACAATATTCAAAGTTTTTCTATCATACCAACACTATTGTGACTTAACATACTTAATTACATCATAATAGCAACACTACAACTAATGAAAATCATGCACATTTTACTATCACATTCATTCAGTGAAGTCAAAACAATTACAATTTTTAAATTTTTAAGGTAATTTATAATTTGTAAAATGTGTTAATCATTCAGCTATTAATGATAATCTTAATGCCAGTAATAGTACAATTTCACATTTCATTAAGTTTCATTCATTACATTTCGTTTTTATTTTATTCAAACTGGAAGAAGGTAATTTGATTTTCCAGCAGTTTCCAGTAATGACAGTAGTTAATAATGCAGATTGATAGTAGCATCTCTCGTTCTCACCTGTGGCAGACGTAGTGAGTCCATGCTCCTTGTGTGGTGAGCTGATCTGGGCTGCAGCTTTAAAAAATGCTTCCTCCAGGCAGGTAGTGTGAAAGGTGGGAGTGGAGGGGTTGGGGGAGTTGGTGGGTGGGGGTCCAGTGGGGGCAGCGGTGCGAGGATTGTGCAGCCTCCATGTCGTAGATAAGCTGAAACTCACCTCTCTCAAACCTTGATCAGTCTTTCCTGACACTGCTGTAATCAATGCTATCGCAACCCAGCTCACAATGTTCCAGATAAGACTCAGGTTGGTTGTATCCTGCACCTGCACCTTTACACCTGCTGTTACCAACCTGTACACCTCACCTCAGCACTTCACTCATTCTGTCTAAGATTCATTTGTTCAATTATCAAACGTCCTCATTCATCTAGTAAAAAATAAAAACTCTTAGGCCTCCAAGTGATGATAGCTCCAGCCCGTGGACCCTGGGGTTAGTCATTGTAGAGGATTGTCAGTGAGGTTGGCTCCACTATAACACAGATCACATGTGGGTGGTGTGTGTGTGGGGGCGGGGCATACAGGAAGTGTGTCGTTCAGACTTCATGTATGTGTGTGTGTTCTATTTTGGGAGCACAGTGATGATTTTGATGAAGTCCATTGATCCTCTTGATACAGCCACCCATCGGTCAATATTTAAAAACAGGATGAAGTTCAGGCCTGAAGAGCTGATGATAGCAGAGAGACGTTTGAGGAGAGAAGTCGACCTGGGTCAAACTTATGCAGTTTCCATGGAAGCTTTGACGTGACAATATGAAGTGAGGCCAGAAGGGGAATCTCTCTCTCTCTCTCTCTCTCTCTCTCTCTCTCTCTCTCTCTCTCCCCTTGTCTGTTACTGTTCTCTTTTAGATCCCAAAACTAAAATTCCTTCACTTTTATCCTGAAAATTATCCTGAAAAGGGGGACAGATGGTGGCCTGCAAAGACCTTTAAAGTTTGGGTATTTATTGGTTTGGGTCTTTTGTTTGATTTTAAACTTAAAATGTTTTAATATATAGTTGTATTGCTTTTTCTTGTTCAATGGCAATAAAGGCTTTCTATTAAATTATACTCTAATCTAATCTAATCTAATCTAATCTAATCAAATCTATTCTATTCTATTCTATTCTATCATGTCCATGCTTCATTTCTTTATATAGGTTATACTCAGTTGCAATCTTTCTTTTACACCCACTTTCAACATATGCAGTCTAATACAGAAGCCTTGCAAAAAATGTACTTCATGGAGGTTTTTATCAACTATCAAATATGTATACTTTGTGCATACATTTTATATTCATGAGGGTGTATCAATGTAATGTGGCTTAATAATACAAACATTTTGCATTATAACACAACAGCATGCACTTAAAATGCAGAATAAATAACAACTAAGTGTATCTTTATTAATTGGTAAAAGTACAAATGAAATAGCATTGATTAATAAGTAAATAAATAAATAAATGTCAGGTCACTGGGTAAATTGTACCCATGCACTGCACCAGATTGGTACTTGAGTGACCCAGGTGTCCATTAGGTTTGCTCAGGTGTCCCCACTATGACCTCACCTGCCACCATTACTCATCCCAGGTGACCCTCTGCAGCCAAACTCACACAAGTGCCCGTCTGATATGACCCTGCAGCGATGGTGTGATCAGCTCAAATGCCACACTGACCTTCGCTGACCAAAAAGTCACTTTAAAGTGGAGGTGCTGTATAACACACGCCAGCACAAATGAGACAAATGATTTCTAGTCTGGTCTCTCCTGTCATGTTGTGAAGCTGAATGGATGATAACTGGGGCAACAAAGGGGAAAAATACCCCTCTATTTTTAGGTTTATCAATAAACGTCAGACTATTGATTTTGATCTTGTCCCTTCCTACCGAGAGCTAGTGGGGGGAAAAACTGATGTACTTTATTTACTTCGATACCTATGTACATTTTTAGCCTCAGTTTTTCTGAGTTTTGAGGACAAATAACATAGATTTTTTACTGTATGAAAGCACATGTAAGAAGCAGTCAAAGTCTTTATTGTCAGTGTGCAACAGTATCACCTAGGCACCATACATCGCTATTACAACATTACCGTCCTTTTCTTTTTGGCAAATCATGCAAACTTGCATTTTTCCTCCTGAGCATCACATGACTGGGAAACACTTCCAACTGATTTTGAGGTTCATCAAACCCATGGTGGACTGTTGTGTGCCTGATGTATGTGCTTTATGTATTCAAATAGATTAGTGTGGGCCACATATGATGTTTATCATCATCTGTTTTATATGCCATCAGTTTTAATTGGGCTTCTTTTCTCATTTATACTCTAGAATGAGCTTGGATGTTGCTGTGTGATTTTTCTTGTTTCATTTTTAACATCAATTTGTTTACATTGCATGTTACAATTGTAGCTGCTCCAGGTGGAGCTAGAGGCTTACTTTATGCACAGTTGAGTGGTTGAGTTCAGAGGATCACATGATAAACCTGGTGGGTTGTGAGGAGAAATGTGCAGTATTATGTAATTTAAAAACACTATAACTGCACTTTTAATTCAAGCAAAAACAGTTTAATAGAATATATATAGTGATAAATAGATGATATATACAGTCTATGATATAATGCAATGTAGTGTCATTATGCTGGAATGACTTGTCGTTATATGTATAACCGATAGAGGGCGTAGGTCGACTTTTCAGTACCTTGAACTTTCAAAATAAAAGATCCTATTTAAAACTCAGCGGCAGAACTTGTGTGCTCTGTTAGGTTTTAAAAACGTAATTTATGAAGAACTTGCTTATTCTTTATAGATGCTCGCTCACAAGTATAAATTATGACGACGACACTTTACCCCCTCATCTGACCTACACATGTCTTGTTTTCACTTCCGGGGTGTGTGTCGGTGTTAGCTGAGGGCAATGACATAGTGAAGGAGTCAGTGAGCAGAGTGCTGTAACACACTAGAGTTCTGTCACATGGTGTAAACATTAGCGCTCACACTGTGTCCAACATGTCGTCCACCACCTCGGGTTATTCAGAGGAGCAGCAGCGCAGAGGAGCGAAGGTAAACAACAACAGGATGCTAACGTGTTAGCTCAAGAGTTAGCTTCACTTTGGATGGTACTGACGGATGTTGTCTCCTGCTGTTCCAATCCCATTAGTTAGTCTGTGAGGTTGAGCCCATTGTCTATGAACTAATGAATTCAACATGAAGACTGATACATGTGGTGTGTGTTGATGTGCAGATGCCAGTGGGCATGGACTACATGCCCACAGAGGAGGAGAGGACGGTGTTCAGAGAGTGCAACAAGGAGAGCTTCTGGTACAGGTGTAAGTTCAGATCATGCACATACATGACAGATTGTTGTTTTAAAGTGAAAATGTACCTATTATTTAATCACCACTATGCCGAGGGAGGGAGTTTTGAGTCACTTTAGGAGTCTCAGGTGTAAACAGTGTTTCAGCCAAATCGAATACAATTGAAATAAATGTTGACCGAGTCTTCAGATGTAAAAAACATACAATACTTCTCCTGTGGTGTCATCCAAGTGACCGGAAGCCCTGATATTGAAATTCGACTCAAAACAGCTTAATTTACACCATGTTTTCAGCCTGAATGTCTGCTGTGAGCCATTCAATTTTGGGTGAACTATCCCTTTAATTTGACAAGGTGAAAACATGCTTATTTTACACCTGTATTCATCAACATGTTTCGTTCGCAGCGGTGCCTTTCTCTATGATCAGCATGGCTCTCACCCAAGCCCTGGTTGCCAGAGGTAATACTGTGCACAATGTGGAGTAATCAACCAAATATCAGTGAACAGATGTAAACATGTGTTGAGTTTTTAAGTTGACCCTATTCTGCTTTATTTGTAGGGATCGTGACTGCATCTCCAAGGTTTGGATCGCTACCCAAAGTGGCCTGTGAGTTCTTGAATGTTAAAATGGGAGAGAAACACACTCAGAAGCATTATATCATTGTGTCGACTAACTATAATAGCTACACCTCAGATAACTATCAAACAATGTAACCACACCACAAACTACAGTCTGCAGAATGACCTCAACACCTCTCTAAAACTGTTTCAAGAAAACTGGAAATAAACAATTTGACCTTATCATTTTTGGCCATGTCTTCTAGCCCTAGTCCACGTCCGTAGTCTGTGAAAATCCTTCAGATAAGTGATGCAATATCTGAACTCATTTTACCCATCTAGCTGTGTAGAATAAACTATCATGGCCTATACTTGTTTAGAATCATATACACATTACTTACAATATTTTTTTTCAGTTATAGCACCTGCTCATACTTACTCCTTTAAAATCAAATACTATTTTAAAGAGCAAAGGATTGTTCTTCATCCCTACTGAGATATTGAACTAATTTATACACACACATATATATATATATATATATATATATATATATATATATATATATATATATATGTAGAGAGAGAACATTTTCCATATTTGGAATTTCTAACATGGGTTGTCACTTCTTTGATTGTCTCCAGTTGCTGGCTTTTGTGGCTACCTGGGTGGGAAGATGTCGTACATGAGGACGTGCCAGGAGAAGTTCAAGAGGTTGGAGAACTCTCCTCTGGGAGAAGCTCTTAGATCGAAGACAGGGCTGCCTCAACAATAGTGAGTATCACACACTTGTTTGTATTACTGCATGTTTTGATCTGTTGAACTACCCCTTAACCATAATTATGTTCTCACAGTTCCAAGGGTCCCCAGTCAGAGCTGAGTGACCCAGACAACCAGTCATTTGACCCCATGTTCCAGCCAGCAGAATCCCCCAGCAAAATGCCCAGCAACAACAGAGATTATGAGTACGGCTTCAAACCAGAGCAACCCATGCAAATGGGCAAAGCAGACGACCGCAGCGCCTCAGGTACCACACAAAGCCACAGTATGAACTTTTCAAAAACAGCACATTAATGATCGTTGGACTCTTTATTTTTATATTTTGCACAAATCAAACCTTCCAACCATTTTGCTAATCAACATTACGTGTATGTTTCTCTATCCCTGTCCCCATCAGCTTCAGTCCAGTCATATGTTGACGACGAGGAGCCCAGGAGGAAATCGATTCTCTATGAGGACCTGAGGGTCAAAAACAGAGAGAACTACGAGGTGGCACTAACCCAGAAGGCTGAGACGCTGCTTAAAACAACACCTGAGAAGGAGCGAGAAAGACCCAAGACAGAGGGTAAGATGCTGCTGCGTAAATGTGTCAAACACCTGCTGGGTTAGGAAAAGTTGAGGGATTTATATTTAGGTGCATCTGTCGTCTTTAACTTTTTTAACTTTTTTCTCTCTTACCTTTCAGCGAAGAAAAACATCTACGGAGACTCCTGGGAGGAATGAGTCCTTATTTGAGCTGATGTGATTATACGACACCTCCCTCCAGTGAGACTGAGCCTCAGGGGACATGAAGCTGAATGAGTTTGGGATCAGTATGTCTTTGTGAGTGAATCAATTAAACCAAACTGCTTGAAGACTAGAACTGTCTGTCTGTGCTTTTGCATTGAGTTGAATAAAAAAAAAACAATATTGAAGCTACATTTTACAGCTGCATGCACTCAGTATAGTTTTTTAAAGCAAGTGATTTGTGACACTCAGCAAGTGATTGTATGTTGAATTTATTTTGTTTGTCGATAATATAAGCATTGATTCAGGGGAATGTATACCAACTAGATTAGTGGTTGAAAAGCTATAAACCAACAAAATATAAACAATTGACTTTTAAAGGGAAAAATGGATGGAAGCTCTTAAAACTTTAAAGTGAGTGTCTACATGACACAAATAGCTAAAACATTTGTTTGCTGACACCAAGATCGAGTGACACAAATTAGTGTTGACAAAATGTCCAAGAAAAACCACTGAAATATAGCAAAAACATTGCATCACAAAAATAATCATATTAATAAAAATTATATTAACAAAAATAAAAAACACTTGCCAATGACATCAGCAGGATGTAATCAGTTTTCAGCAGTTCACCCATATATTGTTACACCTCGTCCTCTATCACACCTGATAAAGATCTGGTAGGGTTGAAGCATTTCTTTTTCCAAGTCCATTGAAGTTTTCCAATGCGTGGATACTCACCACTCACCAGGCAGGCATAAATAAAAGACAGGATGTGCAAATGATTACCTTTCTGCAACAATTCTAGTTTTCCACATAAGAGTTTTTATTTGGTGACAGTAGATTTTTTTTATTTGTAGAAAAAAGAAACAAATAATACAAGACTGTAAAATGTAAAAGTATGCACAAGTGTCACCTGTAACATTAAAACATTCAATGTCATTTGACAATTCAAGAAGGTAGATTATCTTGTCAGTTGCCTTTTTTTTTTACTTTGTAGTCCACACAACTCAGTGACAAGAGCTGCAGTAGGTGCACTATCACTTATTGTGGTTTTGGAGTGGTGAATAAAGCAAGATATGGCTTTTCTTGTATAACTAAAGCTGACCATGGCTATGACCGTGGTGGCTGTGGTTGCAGCTGTGGCTGTGACTGAGTCCAAAGTTATGTGTCGATCCATGTCCATGAGAATGAAGAGGAGGTGTGGGACCAGACAGAGCACTGTTTGAGTTGGGCCAGCCTTCATATGTCACAGTAGCAGCAGAGTTAATGCTTGATGTAGGAGCGTACGCCTGGACCGGGTAGGAGCCTGGTGTTGGATTGATTTGTGGAAGTAGAGTCTTCCTCCTTTCCTCTATGGAGGCAGGGACAAACAGGACACCGCAGATGTTCCTCAGCAACCTGAACGGCATCAGCTTCTCCACAACACCAGCCCTGGCCTCTGACACATCCAGAAGAGAGAACCATCCTTTCCCGTACATCCACCCAATCAAAATGGCGATAACATTGCAGGGGAGCACACAGTGAGGAACGAGGGCAGTGGCAATGATGAGGAACACCCAGGGGAGAGCTATGGTGGGGAAACTGACTCCACACAGGAACCCTTTGGTCACCTTCGTGTGCATGGTGGTCAGAGCCACACAGGCCAGGGCCACAGGGACCAGGCCCTCTGTGTGGGTGTGAGTCTGGCTGCTGTCGTCCTGCAGCAGCAGATCCAGGAAGCTGTAACACAGGCCGGTGGTGGTGGACAGCAACAGGAAGACAGACAGGAAGCGGACGGTGCCCACACCTCTCTCCAGGCTGCCACAGAGGAACACCAGGGCTGTGACGTTCAGGAGCAGCTGGGCTAAACTTCTATGATAGACGGGGAACAGGAGAAGTCTGTGGATGTGTCCACTTTGGAAAACAGCGGCTCCAACACTGAGGAAACCCTGAGTTAAGCTCAAGTATGTTTGGATACAGAATAAAACACATGATGCCAGAGCCAGAGTGAAAACACCGCAGGTGATGACAGGAACAATGTCTTTTACAACCTCTGAGATGATTTTTATGTAATCCATTGCTGCCATTGAACTATTTAACTCCAGTCATTCACATTGAACTGATTCAAGTGATAACCAGGAAGTCACCAAACTAGCAGCGCTTCAATCGACTCCACGCTCCTTCTGAAACAGGAAGTACTCTCTCATCCACGTGGTGTCCGCAGTTTACTTCCTCAAACTGATGCATCTGGATGAATCAAACGTCTACAGTCATTAATAAATCATTTTCCTGATGGAAACACGAACACGACTGTGAAGGAGTAAACACAGAAACCTAAGTAAGGCTGGCTCGATTGGATGTCCGGTCAAACGTTTCAAAATAAAATGCGTTTAACCGCACGGTGGCAGATTCTTGTTTAAAAGTTACTTGTGACCGCGTGGATTAGTTAATGACCCATACATATGAGCTGTAACGGAAAAGACTGTAAAGTGTCAGCTATCTAAAGCCTGCTGGAGCAAGAGGAAGGCTAAACGTAACTTCTTGCCAAGGTTCGTATCTTATTTTGAAGTAGTATCTGCTTATATTCCGGTTTATTATTATCAGTAGTAGTGGTAGAAGTAGTCGTACCAGGGTTGTATAATTGTTGTATGGCAAATAGTAATAATGTAATATATTATAATATAATGCTGCATTAAAAAAAATTATAGTACCAGCAGTGATAGGAAATACTCAAGGACTAAACTTAAGTACAGTTTGCATAATGTACTGATTAGATCAAATTCCCCAGTACATTTTAAGTAGTAAACTGGCTCCCCAATAATAGTTATAATAAATTAAAAAAAAATAAGTTTTAGAACAGTCACTTAACAACTGAAAATGTATTTTGTTCCAACAGAATCAAACTGAATGCATAGGTAGAAATATGTGCAAATGTACAATATCATATAGAATAAAGATGAATAACAATCAAGAGACTAAAATAAGACAGGGCCCACACAAATGGCATACAGGGACAATATAATTTGACTTTTCTATTTTTACTCAGCAAATATTTAGATAGATTTTTTCGTTTTTGTTTCAGTGAGCAGGGTTTTTTGTATTTTAGCATTTTCAAATATAGATATTTTTGCTATTTTGTGATTTTAAAAAACTACGATGAGTTGTGCATGTTGTCAAATGATCTCCTGTAAATTGTCTTTTTTTTAAATAAAAATTAAATAAATGAAATGAGACGTCAGCACGTCTGTCCCCCTTCCGGTGTCGTGCGGTTACTGCGGCGGATGTTGATGTTTTGTTTCTGTTCTGCTGAAGTGAACGATGTGAACTGAATCTTCTCCGGGACGGACACATTTTTTTTCTCCGCTCTTCTTCACGGCTCCCCTGACACTCTCTCCCCGGCAAGCTCCCTCCGTCAGTCGGCACCGTGTCTCTCCCGGTGTCCCCCCCGGGAAGCGCGAGGCCGAGTCGTGCGATGATGGAGGACTTTGACGAGATCTACGAAGAGGAGGAAGAAGAGGAGGACGAGGACAGGGCCGCGGAGGAGCAGCTCCTCAAGTACGCTCCGGACCCGGTGGTGGTGCGAGGATCCGGCCACGTCACTGTGTAAGCGACCGGCGAGGCCCACGGGAAGGGAGAGGGGTTGTTCTCCGCCACTGTCACCGTGAAGAGACCGGCGGCCGCCGAGCTCCCGTGGTTAGCAGGCTGAGTTAGCCGCCGGTGACCTACCGTAGCCTGCTAGCTACAGTTAGCAAAGAGCTAACTCAGCGAGGAGTGGCTGTAGCTTTGGTTTTAGCTGAAGTGAATCATTTGATAAATATGCCACCTCGTTAGGTTGGATGGTCGTTTAAGGAGCCATTGTCAGTGTTATCGTTTCCTCATATTCAGGTTTAGCTTTTATTCCAGGCCACCAACTAATGCTATCTACGTTATCGATGCGTGTGTCCGTTATTTTAGCTTAATTAAATTAGTCTGTCATCTAAAATGGTGGAGAAAGTAAAGCTCATCCCAATTTCCCAGAGTTGATGTCAGACGATGTGTTGAATTTAGTAAAAGTTCAAAACTGATAAGATATCTTCAGTTTATTTAAAAACATGATCATGTCTGAGGAGATCTGACATTTAAATCTTGACTTTCTGTTTAAATAGTTCTAATTCATCGATTGTTAATTGTCTGCTGTGGTTCAATGAAGTGACGAAATCAATGATAACTGATTTCAACACAGTTTGGAGATCTTGTAAAAGAAATAGTTGTGACCCCATTTAACCCCAGTTTGTTTTCCCATTGCATCTTTTTATGAACAATGTCATTGTTCAGTGAAGTTTTTAACCAAATCAACAAGAGAACAAACATTAAACTTTCCTAGCAGAGCCCTCACTAACAAAGTCAGTCAGGGTTAATCACACTGATTTCACAATGTTTTGTCTTGACACTGGAAAATAAGCAAATCTAATATTTTAGAGAATATTTTATGTTTCTTTCACTGTATTTTAACTTAAATATGAACATTGGCTTATCATGTAAGCCCTGGACTCATTGTGGTGTTTTGTTGCGAGCATGCTATCATAAGATACTGTGCGAAGAGTACAGCTTTTAATAAATAGTTCCTACCTCGGAACTTACATGTAGTACACGTAATGCCACAAGGCAAATGTTTTTATTCAAGCCAATTATCCACATATAGTTTTATGTGTATGCTTATACGTAACAATCTACTTTTTTTTACCTTTTCCCTTCAGGTTTGGGCTTAGTAACAAATTCGAGTCAGAATTTCCTTCAGCACTTACAGGGAAGGTGAGTGTCACATGTTATTTGTCAGTACATGTTAACTATGGTACATTCTCACATTTTATCACTTTATTTATTTTATATTTATTTTTATAGATTTAAGGAGGAGATTTATTTTATTCCAGCCACTAGCCACACTTCACACAAACATGTTTGGAATCTTATTACCTTTACATTAAAATGATCCTCTGCACTGCAGTATTTTGCCTTTTCTCCTTTGGCACAAACATCAATGCATTCATTTCTCTCATCAACAATACAAAATACATATTCAATTCCACATTAATCTGCCATTTACAGATATGAAAGGTTATTTACTGTACAATGTGAATGTGCCTCCTTTAGGTGGCACCGGAGGAATTCAAAGCCAGTATCAATCGCGTAAACGGCTGCCTGAGGAAGACGCTGCCGGTGAACGTGCGGTGGCTCCTATGCGGCTGTCTCTGCTGCTGCTGCACGTTGGGCTTTAGTTTGTGGCCTGTCATCTGCCTCAGCAAGAGGGTGAGACATTCACCCACTCTGCACTGCTCATAAACAAGAAAATAAAACAATATCATTTGACATCACTGTTGTTTTCCAGACAAGAAGATCTATAGAGAAGCTCCTGGAGTGGGAGAACAGCAGACTTTACCACAAGGTGAGTAGAGAAGACCTGTGGATATCTGTGTACAAGTATTGTAACATGTTATATAAACTCTCTGATCCCTGTCGCACTCGGTTTACAGTTGTGTTTGCATTGGAGACTAAGCAAAAGGAAGTGTGAAACCAACAACATGATGGAATATGTAAGTATCTGCTGTGGTTAATGTTTGAGTTCTGTTTTTGTCTTTTGGTTTAACAGCACATTGTTGATAAAGGTTTAAGGTGTGCATGGCTGAGTATGTTGTGGTTCTGGTGAGGTGATGATACATGATCCATAATATGTTGGCTCATCAGTAGAAATATTCCGATAATGGTGCGAGCATTGTAAATGCCTCAGGTACTGCCCAAACTTCTAGGTGAGGCATTGTTGAGTAAGCAAATCTATGAACCGATCCGATACCACGTCTTTGAAGACCTTTTTTTTTTAACCCTGTTAAAACTGAAATTTTCTTTTCCATGAAGTCACAATTTCTTCGCTTCTCCATCACAGTTGCGATGTATTGCCACTGGCAAGTACTGTTTTTAGAGCACTGAAGAAGAAGTGATTACTAGTGGTGAAGCATTAGCCAGGGCTAGTTAAAATGTAAGCAATTTGGCAATATTTAATGCTGCAAGAAAAAACTGGAAGAGTTGAGGCAGGTTCAACTTCTTCTTGCCTTTAAAAAAAAAAATATATATGTGTGTATTTATACCCTCTGTGCCAGGAGCCCTGTAGCAACAGGATGGTAGCCCCAGTTGGATTAAGAGGCTGCAGTTTTTTCCCACACAATATTAATATTGATTTGCATTGACTTGTATGTTTTCATCTCAAACCTGCTGATGCAGTCAACATAGGGATGGGTAATATATACTTAATCATATGACATTGCACATATTGTGATTATTCATTTGAGAAACAGTAGTTTATGGATAATCCAGTGAATTTAACATTTGGGAAATGAAGATAACTCACCATGTTATTGCAAAGTTTCTGGGAATCTGATAGGACCATAAAGAAGTCCTGCAGCATTGATTTGCAGTATTGACACAGAATGAACAGAGGTAGTGAACTGATAGCTACTTTGGTAATAATGCCATCACACTTACACTTCAACAATCTGCTTTGTTCTCTTTATCACCTGCAGGTAATCCTGATAGAGTTCCTACCTAAGATCCCCATCTTCAGACCAGATTAGCCAAACTGTGGCCGATCTCAAACCACCACTGCTGCCCAGCTCTGCCACAGAACCACGATGACTGTCAAGCTCCTTTACAACTCCCCCATCCCAAAAGACCAACACAATATTTTTGTTTACACAGTAGCATCAATCCTTTTTTGACTCATTCTCCCACATACTCTATCTACACCCTTGTTTACAAATCCAGCATCCCGACTCCAGAACTGGAGCGGATTCACAGTTGAACCTTCATCCTTCGGACAAGCTGGCGCACTGTTAAGCCATGCGAGCCGGTACCAGCCTGTTGGATGTCAGAGGAGACCCAGCCACGGGCAGTATTATTGATTTCGGAGCCAGGAGCTGGAGACTGGACTCTCGAACTGAGTTCTCTAAGCTATAACTGGAATTTCGTTTTTGTCACTTAAATGTTCCCTAACCTAAGCACATGGCACAGTCAGACCATGATAAAACACTTTCAAATGTTGCCTACCGTCACACCGCCAACTTCACCTGCAAAAAAATACACCCCAGTGCATTTGTATCAGTTGGTTTGGTGCTTTCGGTTCTAGGCTGTGGAGGCAACGTGACATAATGGAACTCCAAAGGAACCTTCATCAAAATAAACTCAGTAGCGGACTGATGAGTCTGATCAAAATATGTTGGGCCAGTGGCCAAAACAGCTTAACTCAAGAAAGAAAAAAAAAGTCACTCTTCTTATCAACTACCAGACATTGTTCTTCTCTCTCCTTTCATATCTCTGCACACTTACTGTGCGTCACCCTAACCCAGTGACAATCACACACTTTGACTCTACTTCCCATAGAATGAGTGGGTCTTAAATGCTACACTGTTTACCTGGAACAATTTGTGTTTTTCACCAGTGTGTGTGTGCAGGTGATGGGCTGGTTGCCAGGCAACTGCGTCTGATTCACAGTGGAACATGTGAGGAGGCCACTGATGAAGATGAGAGGAGCGCTTGGTTTCTTTATATATTTTTTTAGTATCTCAAGTTGTGTTTACTGTTCTGGTGAAGGGGGCAGTCTGTGCTTGTTAACCTGTTCACCATGTTTGTGTGTGTGTGTGAGAAAAGTCTGAGGGCAAAACGTATGCAAAAAAGACAAATCAGACATGAAGACACGCTTTACTCTGTAAAGCAGGGTTCTTTCCTCGGAAGTATTTTCTTTGCCATACCTGATCTTTGTTACTTTTGTTGTAATTTATAAATGTGTGAGTGTGCATTTGTGAAATAGGCCTCAGTTGTTAGTTTTTTTTTTTGTTGTTTTTTTTCTGCAATGGTATGGTTGTTTCCCTTTTTGTCTTCTGGACATGTGTCAACACTAAAGCACACAATCGCTTTGTCCTTAACACCTTCACATGGGCCTCTCTTCCTTATCAGCCAACCTTGGCCTGTTTATATGAGCGTTCCAAGTTGAGGATGTGGGTCTTTTCTGAGAAAGTTCCTCTGTCTTAGACATAATCTGACTCATTACATTGAGAGGCCTGTGGCTATTTAAGAGTGTTCGATCCTCTTTATTAGGCGTTGGGTAATACCAGCGTTCTGTATCACGAAGCAGGATTATTAAAGTCAGCTTCATAACTGCACTGAATAAAATCAGATTACTCCCAGATCAGCATCATGGTCTTTAAAGCTGTGTTTTATATTAGCAATAATGAAATGTGAATCCTTTAACAATGAATCCAGAGAAAACTAGAAACTCAGTAGAAAGCAAACCTTATCAAACCACTTTTAAATTCACCAGATTTTTATTTGGATCTACACCAAATTGCACAAACTCATAAATATCAATGTTATATCAATATGTCTATTTTTTCCATCAATAAAAATAATCATGGAAAATTTAGTAATTAAGCGAGAAAAAATCCTTTATCAGCCCTTTGTCAAGACCCGCAATAAATTGAATGGGTCCTTTTTCTTAGATTATGCATAATCCTGCCTACAAACCAAATAACAGTCAAACGGACATGGGTGCAACCTCCTTGGCTCCACACTTGCTCCCAGGTTTATGAAGCATTTTCACGTGTTTACTGAGTTGGTTCATTCTCAGTCCCCTTACTAATCTTGTGTGCAGAGGCAGGCAGACGTTTCCAAAGATGATGCACCTACAATACGATTGTGGTGCAGGTGAAGAGAGAAATACTTGGTGAATATTGAACATACATCAGACGGTCAGAGACTACAAACTAAGGCTGGACGTTGTGGAAAAAAAATGTCTTTCATATCATTTTGTCAAATTATTATTTCTTTCAAATCTGAAGAATGAGTAAAGGTTGTGGTTTCAAACGCAAAACTTTTTACAGATAGGATGCATTAAACCTGTTTTAACTCCTCACTATGCTTGTACAATGTATAAGCAATATATCAATATATATATATAAGTTTTATGAATTATATTGCAATAATTCTTGTTATTGTTTATTGCCCAGCCCTACTCCAATGAATTCTCATGTTTCACTATCATTACGTGTGCAAATAAACCACTGGTAGTGAAAAGTTTAAATCAACTTTATAAAGTAATAGTTAACAGGCTTTAGAAAAAAGTGGTTTCAGGCTCAATTAATTTCAGTTATCAGGTTAACTATCAATCCTGCTTCGAGATAAAGGCCCTAGACTATTTCTTTTTAAGACTGTCAATGTATTACAGATCACATCATACAGCACATCTCAGTTTTATTCAACAAACAATCATTTACCATCAAGTGGGAGAAAGGTGAGAAGAAGATATCGATCAAACTTCTCCCACTCAGTCCACCAAAAAAACACCCAGACACTGACTGACACTGTGAGATTGTGTGTTGCATGGGAAGTTGTAGGTCGCTCGGCTCTGGTTGATTGTATGGGTCACACTCAGGGGATTATTTTAGAAAAACAATATGTAGCATTGGACAAATCTCAGTGTCAGGTATGTTGTGAAGTTACACCAGGGAGTCAAGTAACGACGTAACATACATCACACATGAAAACGATGTGTCTGGAGTTTGTTGGAAACATGCCCTGAAGAAAAAAACTATTTAATCTATCTGTGGACTTCCTGTTAAGACAGGAAGCAGTTTTATACCACAGACCCACAAATCTCATTGGATTAGTTTATCTGTTATACAACTGGGCCGCCAAACGGCTCATCAGTCACTTTTCTATTTTTTGATTGTGGTCTGTTCTGTGTAAATGGAGGCATATGGCCATGTGCAGATATCTGTTGTGTGTGTGTGTGTGTGTGTATGCACGGTGTGTGCAGATGCAAATATTCTCTATAGATCTCAGACTGTGATTGAACCCTGCACAGAAACCGAGTCATTTTTATATAATCTTGCGTTTGCTGTTTGTTTGCGTGTGTGTGAGGGAGAGAAAGGTATATGTACATATGACTCATGAGAAAGTGTATGTACAGTAATAAACTACCAATAAATAAACAAGGCTATGAGCATCCTCCTTAGTCAACTTAGTGTGATTTTTTAAAAATTAATTCCACCAAGGAGGTTATGATTTCTGTCTGTTGTTTGTTGTTCTGTCTGTTAGCAGGATTACGCAAAAACTACTGAACAGATTTATTTGTCCCACAATTGTTGTATATTGTTGATCACTGTAGCCTTTCTAGTTGACATATTTATGGTGCTGTTTGATAATGTGTTTATTTCTCTAAACATATTTCAAATTTTGGTTTTCATGTCCACTGTTGGACTGGACTATGATTGATGTCCCATCCTTCCCCCGAGTTTCATGGTAATCCACACAGTACTTTTTGCGTAATCCTGCAAATAAACCAAAAAAGAAACAACAAACAAGCGATAATGTCACTCAGAAAAGTTCATACCTCCAACACAACAGTGCCCTTATCAGCCTTTACACTCTGTAAAATCAATGAAATGTTGAATAATGCCCTCACAATGCTAAAGAAAGTGAAAAAAAACTCTTGGATCCATACACTGATGTGGCTCTGCACTAAAATCGAATTGGTTGTTTCCTGACCCATACCACTTGTTTCCACCAAATTTTGTGGTAATCTGTTAATTAAATACACAGAAGAACAACAGTCATACTTCATTTTCATCTTGCTTTTATTTGAAGACTTGCCTTCTCACGGACTTGGTGGATTCATTGCGTCATGATTTGTGGATTTTCTTTTAATCCAGCTCCATCACTGGAAATCTGTTTGATCAGGTTTTTCAGTCCACCCTCATTGCTTAGAATGTTGCCAAGCATGTCAAACAATTCCAACGTCGTGTCATTAATGGCACTGGTCAGATCAGTGGAGGGAGAATCATCTGAACAAAAACCTGCAACGTCGAGATACACAAGTATACAAGTTTATCATCCCACAGTCAATCCAGTGCTTCGAATGTTTAAAGGCATAATGAAAAACGTGTGTGATCTAATATAAATCTAACTTCACTTGTAAATATAAGGTTTGTATGTATTTATGGAACAGATATGCATTTTACTGTTGGTTGTGCTGTATTTAGTTTGTTAATTGTTAAACAGTTGAGAGAAACTGCAGCTTCTGGATTCATGTGCATGGTAAAAACGTGAACCCTTTAACTTTTCACATGATAAAAAAAGAAATATAGAGCTTATTCACAGTGAGTAAACAATAAAACTCATATGAACGAACCATTCTCTGGGTCCATGACAGCAGGCTGTGGTAAGTTCAGACACTCTACCTGCCTCCTAAACTCTTGAATCTCAGCAACAGACACATTACTTCTCTTGCCTGAAGGACAGAGCAGGTGAAAAGCAGATGTATTAGTGGGTGTATGCACAGTCATTCAAGTAATTTCAAAGATTAAAACACAAGGAGACAGACAAAAGTATCTCAGCATCCCCATTGTGCCAGTAGGAGGCACTAGTGACTCCCAGTCAAGAAATATGACAACATGAAATTCTGACACCCGTGGGAGAGGTGGCCTATCACATCCTTTAGATGACTTATATTAAGTAAAACTACAATGTATCAATGCAAAAATACTCCATTGCAAAGCAAAGTGCTGTGAAATCCCACTTAAGTAAAAAATATTATCAGGAAAAAGGAAAAAGCTGCTCAGTGATCAGCTGCTTCATGATCAGAGCTGAAGCTGCAGTTGGTTTGTATCGAGCTGGAGTTTCTGATTCCTCCTCCTCTCTGAGCTGCTCTCACTGTAACTAATAAACTCTCATCACTAGTTCATTCTGTTTCCTCCTCCTCTTTGAGCTGCTCTCACTGTAACTAATAAACTCTCATCACTAGTTATCATGACCTGATCAGTACATGAAGTTACTTAGTGTTTGTTTGATTCCAGAGTTTATTAAACTCATTTAAACATCATGAAAAATGACTTGTCAACATGTTGTGCTCAATACAACATGAGAGGAGACGCTCACAGTCAGGACTCAGTGATAAAATGACCGGAGCGACACGCAGACATGATCAGACACCATGGATTAATAACTCAACACGTAAATCTGTTACTAAATCATCCCAATAAAAGATGAACTATGAACTCGTTGTTTTTAAGTGTGAACTAACTCAACACTGCAAACAGCAGCTACTGCACAACAGTAGAACTGGATCATCACACTCCTGTGGCCAATCCTGCTCAAGACTGAGGTTTGGACCGCCCTTACTCATTTGCATATGACACAGAAATACAGAAATAAATAAACTTGGAAATAAATAAATGTGGAAATAAAACTAAGACATTTATTTATTTATTTCCACATTTATTGATTTATTTCCACATTTATTGATTTATTTCCACATTTATTTATTCATTTATTTATTCATTTATTTCCACATTTATTTATTTCCACTTAAGTCATTTCTCGTCCTCCATATCCGACTTCTTCCGACTATCCAGAAATAAATAATAAATACCCCTGATATGAAAGCTGCCCTTTATTGCATTTGAAGACTCAATCAATCGTGAGTCAATCTTAGCTGTCAATCATAATGTTTCGGCCGTTTTATAGCATCAAGTAACTTATCAAAACCAAACTTAGTGGAAAAAATGCGAACTTGAACAAATGTGTAATAAAAACTACTTTACCTGACAGAAAACATATTTTGAGAAAAATCTATTTGATCTTTAGTTTGATACATGTCCCAGTCACAGTCATGGGGGGCAGGGTGTATGACCTACACTGTAGCCAGCCACAAGGTGGCGATAGAGACCATTTGGCTTCACTTTTATGCAGCTTGTTGTCCATCTATACAGTCCATATTGTGTCATGACATTATTGGATTATATAGGATTTTTGCATCACCGCAATAATGAAGTATCTTGATAAATTAGGTATTTCATTTAGTGGATCAGCAGAGAACAGACAGACTACATCTCCCATCAGTTTGTGTGTCGTTATTCTTACTAATGAGCTGCATGCCACTCAGTGTTCTTCCTTGTATGATCGACTTTGAAAGGATAACAAGGCAGTCGGAGCAGCCAGTGTTCAGCAGGATGGATTGAGAAGAGTAAGGTTGCACTATGGACACACAAATACATTTACACACACATATCAACACAAATCAACACTGGCTGTTTGCAATGCTAGACACAAAGTCCATATCTGTTGTACAGTGCAGGTTCCATCAATACTCACCCATATACAGAGTGTTGTCTCGCAACGTCATCTTAGCTGTGACAGAGAAGCATCGGCCTAACCTTTCACAAGTACAAATAAAATACATAACATTAAAAAAGGTGAAATTGTGCAATCAGTTTTTTTTTTTATTTGGCAAAAAAACACTCTAGGCTAGACTTTAAGATGGATTTCTGTGGTTTGGAGTGAAATGTGACGGCAGTATTTTTGATTAACTCCTTAGATTAAGCTTTATGTTACATTCTTTGAACTTGATGAAGATTGATGGCATCACTCTCGTTGGCAGCGGTGATTTTGCTCCAGACGCTCTCCACTAACAGCTTCGTCAGCGCCGCGGTCCCTGTGATGTCTGTGCTTTCTGCTATGAATATCCATTTCCCCAGCAGCTGAAAGCAACAGTCCCAACCTCAGTTACGTAAAAATGACAGATATGCTCACATTCAAAATAGAACAATATGCATGAAGTGAGATTGTGAGAGACTGGTGGAAAGTGAGATGAGAGAGTGCGTCTTACCTGCTCTCTTCCCTGCATTACAACAGGTTGAGTTAGAGTCTTACAGCTCGTCATAGGAGCCGCCTGTCCGACAGACAGAAGACTGAGCGCAGCCACAGCAACATAAACGACCTCCATCATCGTGGCTCCTGAATCAGTGTGTCTGTGTATCTCAATGGTCACAGTTTGAAGCCGACTGCGTCTTCTTCAGGACAAAACTGGTGCATCAGAGGCTCATCCCACATGAAACCCTCCTCTGTTTACACTTGTGTCACAATGTGGTTGACACATGAAGGTCAGCGGTGGAATAAGAGTATGAATACTGTTACCCAAACTAAAAGAATCTGTATGCAGAATGGTGCATATTATACATCAATGGATTTTAAATTCTTCACATAAAGTTCGGTTCGTTTTCCTTATCACACCTTAACTTGTAAGTTCAAATTCATAATATGATCATAAAAATAATAATTAATAATGTGTTATTTATATTTTGTATAATATATCTGAATCTGCAAGAAACTGAAGCTGTCAAGTACATGTCATGCAGTAAACAATATGTAATTTAATGTAATTCACTCACTTTAAAATATTAGAGAGAGTGGAATGTTTATTGGTATATAACTAATCTGAGTACACCCTAACATTAGCTGGAAATCCAATAACAAATAACTGGCTTTAGATTTAGTTGAAGAAGGCAACTGTTTTTCAGAGCAAAAACCTCAAGAAGATAGTGGAGACCAAAAAAGAGCTTATAGGAGAGTGACTATTGGACTTAAACATACAATATGGGGTCTCTCGGTCAAAACAATAATAACAATAATAACAAGTCAAAAAGGTATCATAGGTCTGGTTGCTTTTAGACATTTTAGTGTAGAATTGTTACATATTATATCTTTAAATGGCAAAATCACATCTCCAAATATGCAGGAAATTAATGATAATGTTGTCATATATCACCTTTGACTTAATTTGCTAATAATTGATCAGCAGCCTTGGTCCTCTGGAGTCCATTTATTCTAATGCCAAAACAAATGAAACAAGTCTACGACAGATTAGGTCTATTTATTTTTTTCCTGTATGCATATAAAAAAATAACACTGTGTGTAATTGAGTGACGGGGACTCTATATATATATTGTTACACGTTCATTGGTGTACAACAAGATTTCTATTGGATGGAAATGTACTTATGACATTTTTATACATATTCAACCATGAAATCTTTGTATCCGGTCATTTTATCCTCTATCATAAGTATCAATAATAAGGAGAAAATAAGGCAGCCACTACATTTTTTATTTAATTATTAATTGTATTTATTACATACTGTTACTGTATATCAGTAAAAATGTATGTTTACTCATTCAAAATGACTTGTGACACAAATCAATCATCATCATCGTTCACAAACAAATCAAAAAAAGTGTCCAGAAATCTCAAGACTTGATGTCCCCTCTTGGCCTCAAACAAGGGGTTAAGGGTGCGGAGTCCCCCTAAAGACGGAGTGTTGTCTGGACAGATTTCTGTACATGTGCACATTAAAACAATAATAAGTCACAAAGCAAACATCACCTCTGAGTCATATTATGGAGGCTCAACAGGTAGAGACAAAAAATTACGATAAAAACTCTCACCGTTGTTTGGTTTTAGCATTATGGGCGACTGAATGTTGAGACATTTTGCTTGTCTTATGAGCATCTCCCGAGTGTCGGCAGAGACGTTCTGTCCCCTGCCTGGAAAATAAAGACGTTTTTTATTTGTATGTCTTACAAAAACTGTTCAGTTCCCAAATAATAGCTGCCTGGTTTAGAATGATTTCATCAGAAAACTATGTATTCCCTTTACTGTGTACAGAAAGAGTTCATTCAGAATTTTGGAGTCAATGAATCAGTATTTCTTACTGAAAAGCAGAAGACTGGTAAACTTGTCTTCGTCAGCGATAACTTCTTCATGGACGACCAGACAGTCTGAGCAGTCAGTCGGCAGATAGACTTCCTTCAGGTGGAAAGGTTGCTCTGTAAAAACACACACACACAAGCAATTGAATGGATTTTAATGCAGGTTTTAGGATCTTACTCACATGATGGCTGCTCATCACTTACCTACTAACATCGTGCTGTTCTCAAAGGTCACGTTGTACATTAAGCTCGAACATTCATTGAATCTGTGAGGAAGAAAAGAAAAGCTACATCAGAAGTTAATACCACAAGAGTCTACTCTACTCTAAATGTCCAGAAAGTCCATGTGAAGATACAAAAAATGTCTAGAGAATTCACAGTTGATGATTTTTCTAACATATGAAAAAGAGTTGCCATGCTTATAGAGGATGTCAACCTGGAAAGACAACGAGATTCAAGAACTTTGTGTGATAATGGTCGAAATATTGGGTTCAGACATTTTCCAGTTCATGGCTGAAAACGGCTTCTACATTACATTCTCTGAGTCTGGATGAGTTTCAGGATGTTGCTCTCGGAAGTCTCAGAGATATTCAACCAGACATTGGTCAGCAGGTGGCCCAGCGAGCGGCTTCCTGGGAAGTTAGTGCTTCCCCCGATGTACAGCCATCTACCCAACATCTGGAGCACACGGACCGAGCACGTAATATGTATTAGTGTTTCTCAACCTGACGTGGTGTGGAGTCATTGTGAAAGGGTCATTTAAAACATTACTGGGTTCACATCACATTCACATTCTTCCATGTTAACACCTACATTTAAAGGTAGGGCTGGTGAGAACACTTTTTTAATCTTATTTGTTTGTTTGGTGTTGCAACATGGAAGAGGATCCACTCCTTGATATGAAGGTTGTTTTTTTACTAATGAAAAGATAATTATAAAAACTAAATTCTGTTTCTGCTAATGAATGCTACACATTGGATCTTTAAAACTAGTTTGCTTACTTCTTAAATAAACAGTCGTGACTTCTTATTCTGAGTGGACTGAAATGAAATATATAAAATGCAGAGTTGAACACTTACCTCCTCTTTGCTGATGGTGATTGGTTCAGTCAGACTTTCGCAGGAACTCACAGGAGCGGAGCATCCCACTGAGAGGAGACTCAGCAACACAACAACACACTTCATCCTCTAGATGGCTCTACTCACTTCTCCTCAGGAGAATCTTCTGCGGCTCCTGTGTGCTGAGGCCCTTTTTATGTTGTCTCCAGGTAAATGTCTACATCCACTGCCTCTATTGATCTCTCTGAGCTCATGTAATCAGAGCAAACAGCAGCGCGGGGAGGGGGGGGGCATTTTAATCGTGCAACTCAAAGTATTTGTGGCTGCTCTATGCTTTAAACTGTATTTTAATCTATAACAATATATCACATTTCATAAGATGATCACTTGATAGAAAGGACATAAAAGTTGAAACACACTAAATAAGACATAAAATTATATATTATTACTTCAATAGGTTGCAGCCAAGGGAAGGAAGCTTTTCTGTTTGCAGTATTTTCAAATCAAACATTATTTAGAAGTTTTCTTGAGCTTTGTCCTCTCCTGCTGATAACTGTGCTCTGCATGTTGATCCTCATAGATAAATGTGACCATTTAAGAACACATTGAAAATACACAAACGTTGCGTAAACATGTGCACGTGTACTGGACAAAGATTCCATGTGAAGTGGTGGAAAATCTACCTAAAACACAAAACTTTTCTAAATTTGATAGTTTTTTTCAAAATTCACTTATTTCAATTTTGATTCTTGCAACATATTTCAAAGAGAGTTGGGACAGTAAAACTTTCACCACATTGTAATGTTGCCATTACTTTTCACAACACAAAAGACATTTAGGGACTGAAGAGACACAGTGATGAAGCATTTCAGGTGTCATTTTGTCCCATTCTTCCTGCAAACAAGTCTTTAAGTTGTGCTACAGTACTGGGAATTTTGCATTTCAAAATGCGCCATACAATCTCTTGTGGACAAGTCGGGACTGCACGCAGGCCAATCCAGCACCCCCACCCCCCATCCTCTCCTCCATGCCTTTGTAATGTGTGCAGAATGTGGTTTTGCAATGTCTTGTTGCAATGTACCTGGAAAAGATGTCTTGAAGGCAACATATGCTGCTCCAAAATCTCTGTGTACTTTTCGGCATTGATTGTGCCATCACAGACGTGTAAGTTACCTTTTCGAAGAGCAATGACAAAACCACATTCCGTGATAGACCCTGACTTTTGGACTTTTTGCTGATAACAGTCTGGGTGGTCCTTTTCGTTAGTCCAGAGAACACAACGTCCATTTCTTCAAAAAATACAACCTGAAATACTGACTCATCTGACCACAATACACGTTTCCACTGTGTTTTGGTTTATCCCAGATGCCTTCGAGTAAGTAAAGTTTTAACTGGCATTTGTGGCTGTAACTACGTATTGTAGTACTTGACAAACGTTTGCCAAGAAAATCCTGAATCATGTGGTTATATCACTTATGGATGAATGAGGGTTCTTGATGCAGTGTCGTCTAAAGGATCAGAGAGCAGTTAGTCAAATTAGGCTTGCACCCTTCCACTTTACACACTGAAATTCCTCTAGATTCCTTGAATCTTTTAATGTTATGCACTGTAGAGGATGAAATGTCCAAATCCCTCCCTATGTTTATTTGACGAACACTTTTTTTAAACATTTCAATAATATTTTCACATTTGTTGGCAAACTGGCTATCCTCGGCCCCTCTTTGCTCCTAAAGGCCTTTCCTGGATACTACTTTTGTACCAAATCATGATTACAATCATCTGTTGACATCACCTATTTCAGATTCATCTTTTAATCATTCTACCTCATTACTAGCCCTACATGGCCCCTGTCCAAACTTTATTTGGAATGTGTTCCAGGCCTGAATGGCAGGAATGGATGTATATTTGCAAATATATTGAAGTTGAGCAGACAAAACACAAAATAAACTATGTTCATACTGTCTGCAATGAAATACAAGTCAAATTTATTTTAGAAATCACTGCTGTCGTTTTTTATTTGTATTTTGCAAACTGTTCCAGCTTTTTCTGAGTCGGGGTTGTAAACTCATATTTGAGTAGAGAATGATATTAAGATATTTCACCAATGCATAATGAGTAGACTACATTTGCTTAATACCTGTTAAAGATTAATATTAACAATTACTGGGAAAGTAAAGAATTATTGATGTATTTATTCCAAAAAAGCCACAAAAAGCCGACTTATCAAAAAGGTTTTTTACTTGAACTTAGACTGACAGCTTTCTACAGGTGTCAGGTGTTTATACAAGAACAAAAGGACAACAAACAAACCAAATGACAGGAAAAGAGAAAATTCAGCTGATCGTCCTGACTACACAGTAAAATCTCTGAGCAGGACAGTTGTTACAGCGGTGCTCGGAGAAAAGATCTGGGGGAGAAAGGTGGTGGGTGAAGACTGATGTCAGTTAAAGATGGAGAGATAGATGAAATAAGAGGACAAACATCCCTCCCTCACCACCTCCCCAAGGTTCATCAATTCTCTGAAGTGATGGTGAGGATGAACGACAGCAGGGGAGGATGGAGACTGATGGAGAGGGGAGTGACAGGACACATCGATCACTAGGCAACTTTCTGGTTTTGTTGGTCTGCCCTCGTCTTCTCGCTTTCCTTCTCTCTCATCATGGTGGGGGAATGGATGAACAGACGGGAATGGAGGCAGACAAAGAGAGAGAGAGTAACGACGTGTAGAGGCAATCACTACTCCATGGCCTCCTGGTTTTCTTGGTCTGCACTGATTTCCTCGCTGGCCTCTTTGCCCTCCTTGCTTCTCTTGCTCTTCTTGTGTTTGTGCCTCCGGTGGCTGTCGCCCTCCTCGCTGTCGTGCCTCCTCCTGCTGCTGCTGCTAACGGAAAGAGGACGAGAGAGTGAGATATGCAGATGAGGTGAGGAGGGAAGGGCAAGAAAATCAATGGGTGAAGAAAAAATAAAAGGTGAAGAGCAATGGAGAAGGGGCCCAAAGGAAAGGATAATAACACAGACAGTGTGGTTCCAGTAACAAAAGGAACAGGTGTTTGGTAGGACACAAAGGTTGGGACAAAGTGAAAAGAGACAAAAGAAAGACAGAAAACATTTTGGTGTACGGTTACAGAAATATAAAGTTTGTCGACTGACCCCTTCTTTTATATGGTTTCCATTATTCCGTGTAGTGGTTTAACAAACAATCAGTTGATCCAAGAGAGAATTTGAGTCATCATTTACCTGCGAGAGGACTTGTGGCGTCCCTCCTCTTTTTCTCGGTGCCGCCTCTCTCTGTGTCTTTCCTCTTTCTCTCGACTCGTCCGGTCACGATGGCGCTCTCCGTAACCACGCTCCTGGTATTCACGGTAACGATAACGCTCATCGTCGCTGTGGAATTTGAAAGAACAAGAGCTTTTACTTTAATCAATTGTTATTGCATGTATAGCAAAGAATCGCATTCACATGGTTGAATGTGACAGAAAATCAAGAGATATTTTATCTTTCTGTGTCTGTGAGTACAGCTGTTTTCAGACAGGAACGCAGCAGGAGAATAAATCCAGACTTCAGTGTAAGAGTGCTTGAAATTTTCTCTTCAGTGAAATTGAATTGGTTCATTTGTGATAAGTGCAGTGAGCAATGAGTTATAACAAACACTAGTCATCAAAGCTTAAAATGCTAAAGACAAAAAACTAAACAAGGATGCTCCAATGAAACTTTTCACTGACAAATTCCAATTCCTCAACTCAACAATGTAAAATTATATAATATACTTCACAGGGTGAAACTTACTGTCATTATATTTATGTCATGTAACGTGAGGTCAGGTCTATGGCAGTAAAAACCCAGTTGGCAGCATGTTGTGACTGAATTAATGCAACTAATAGACGAAACTCACACTCCAGCATAGAGAGTATATCCAGTATGTCTTTGTGCATGTTTGTCTCACCTAGTGTAGCTCATAGCTGAAGGACTGTGCTCCCTTTCTCTCTCCCGCTCATGCGTCCTCTCCCTGGGCCTCTCCCTGTCCTTCTCTCTCTTGTCGTCTCGGCGGGGATAATAATCCCAGGGTTTCGAGTTGTCCATCATTGGGGGCCATGGAGGAGGCACACCTCCAGCCATGGGTGGAGGGTAAGCACCTGAAGAGCCAAAGAGACGGGACATGGTTGTCACTGATAAGCATGTTTATTCTTTTGAAACACTGAACCCAAATACAGTGAGCACTGCTCATAGTGAACAGGTGTTGGGCCAGATGATCACTAGCAGTTGATTACTATAAACGTATTACCTAGCTTCTGTATGATAGTCCTGGAACTTGAGGGAAAGGTAACATTGTACACTTGCCTGTTAAAAATACTTTTTTACAGTCCAACATGTTTGAAAAATTTGGTTACAATGACCAGGAAGTCTGCTTACATTCATTTTGGGTCTTTTCATACATTTGTATCGGAACGAGCTATTTGATCCAAGCTTTTAGATTACTATGTCCGTGATCACTATCAGTGGTTTCCACTGTATGTGAATAATGTTTTGTGTATATTTCCCAAACATGTCAAAACAGATCTCTCATGTTGCATCTCATGTGATGTTAATGGAATAAAATCAAGCTGTGGCATTTGTTGTGTTGCTGGGGTTAGAAAATTCAAATAAAAGAGATTTTCACCTTGAGGGAACGGATACGGAGGAACAGGGCGTCCATCATAACCTCCAGGGTGGCCACTGTAGAAACAGAGGAAAGACAACATGTTGCTGCTGTACATGGGAGTGTGTGTTTCTGTTTACACATTAATTTTAGCTTTGTAGGGATTATTTTTCTATATGCAATTATGTAAAGAAGATAAACAGAACTTTAACCTCTTGGGTGAGACCTGTGTGCTTTTTAATGAGGAAATAACCATTTACAACGTAGTATTAAGGAAGAAAAACTTGTAGTGAGTCTATAGGACACTCTTAAAAATAATATTTCACATGGGAAAGTTTGTTTAAATTTAACTTTGGTTGTACACTATACAATCCAAGTCAGAAATTGCTGATACCATTTTAAAAATCACATTATCTTCACTAATATTTCATGTAGTTATGTTGAATTTTAAATTAATCTGTAGTTATAGCTCTAGCGTTCTTGTGTGTAGGTGTGTTACCTGTCCATAGTGGGGATGATTGCAGGTGGGGGCCCACTAGGTGGAGGAGGAAAACCAGGGGGAGGGACAGTAATGGGCAACCCTGCGAGGGCGAAAGAGGGGAAGGAGATAAAGAATGAAAAGTCAGTTTAAATTCAAATAAAACTGAATTATGCAAATACAAAAAATACACTGATAGACAAGGTGAGAAAGATTAACTTACTGGGTGGGGGGATGAGTGGGGGTGCAGTGCTGACATTTGGTGGCGGAGGGAGAAATGGAGGTGGGGGTATGTTCGGAGGAAGAGGTCCAGGAGGAAAGAAGGTGGGAATCTTAGCTGGAGTGGGCTCAGCATCTGGCGTGGAGTGTTCAGAGATCACCTGCACACAGACAGAGAGCACACAGTCAGTTTCTTTTCACTGTAACTCAATGAGAGTAGTAAATATTTCACCAGAGCAAAAGAAACAAAACAAAATATACAAAATAATGGTGCAATCATCTGAACTAGGAAACCTGACTTTCCTGGTTGGAAATTTAATCTACAATGTCCCCTAAAGTTAGAAATCAGGGGAATTGAACCAAAATTTAACTCCAGGTTTGCTGCTCTATACATCAACACAAGTGAAAGCTGCAGTAATATACTATATATACACAATAATAAAGTAATTAAAGGCACCATGGAGTGAAAGACACACTCTCACTTCAGCTTACAGTGATATTGTTGCCCTCCAGGTTGTGTCTGCGTCGACCTTCAACCCTGCTGATGGTGGCTGTTTGTCCACCAATCACATCTATGATACCGCTCTTCCTGGTAATGGAAAACAATACAAATGAAGGTACTGATCAGAATCCAATACAAACGACACAATCACATTGACACACAGTCTGTTTCTAAACACACAGTAGGCGACCAAGATCATTTCTATATATAAATTACATATCTAACATGATGAAAACTGCAGCTACTACAGATACTGGACTTTTGATGCTGCTACTGAAAATCAATATTTTCTCACTTGTTCTTTTTAATTGTGTGAAATATAAATACTTACATTTTACAATGTACAAATTAACTTCTCAGAAAATATTTATAACTTCATACTTGTGAAGTGTTGTTTCTTATTGGTCAAAATAATCAGTTTCCTACTAATCTGTAATAAGCAAATATCTGTCATTTCGGGTTTTCCATTGTGCTAGTCGAGCTATGCTGCAACACTGTATCAGACAAAAAACAAAGTTGTTAATCTCAACTTTTAATAAAGCTCTGCTGCATTATCTATAACTTCACAATGAAAGTAACGCTCTGATTCACTAGCGAAAAGCTTTTACGGTGAAGCAACAACAGTGGGAAAGGTTCAGTTTGTGTTAGCAGTAAATCAATCCAGCTCTGATTCAAATGATGGCAGAGACCTGAAAGCACAGGAGTGAATTTAAAGTTCGAGTAGAAGCTTAAAAAATACAGAGTTAAACAGAGATTTTACAATCTGAGCTTTCTTTTCAGTCTTCAGCACATTTTACTTCTAGTTGGCCAAGAGGACCACATCTGTCCTTCTCAGCTGCCCACTGCTGTGAGGCCAAAGCGGAAGAGGAGCAACCTGGGCTGAATGGAAAAACCCTCAATACACAGCCTTTTATCAATGTAGCTCTAAAGATAATCACATTGAGATATTTTCTAGGTCTGGTTAGTGATTTTACTTAAGCCTTTCAGAGCTCAATCAATTACTGTATCAGTGCCAAAAACAAAAGTGTCCTTAAAAAGACTTTAAATGCCTTGAGAGAAACAATTGAGAGAACAATTTATCTTGTCCCTCTAGTCCCAACTCAACATGTGGTACAAACATTTGCATTTCGCTGACATGACAATATTATACTCCTTTCTTAAGCTCTTCCCACGGTACACTTTCTGTCATGACGCATGACACATGCACATCAACCACTGCACCCCAAAACACAATAGACACGGTGAAAAAGAAAACATTTGTTGGGGCCTTGAAAAAAGGACAGCCCCGCTAACATCTGCACATTTTCCCCCATCAGGCCCATTTCACCTTGTAGGGACAAGGCCCTGCCAACTTACGTATAATAGGACATGTCCTGAACAGGCGGGCCAGTCCACTGAGGGGGAGAGATCCTACCATTTTGAAACAAAAGGCAGGGGGTAAAGGAGATGACAGAAACATTGGCCTTAACACAAAGAAACACACAGCCCATGGGATGGTGGTCTATTTTCACCAAGGGGACTCTGTTAAACCTGGAGGTGTCCAAGTGCATTTTTGTGAGAGAAAGTTGAATTAGAAAAATAAACACAATGTTTTTGCTGTGTGGTTTCCTCTAAAATAATCAACTCATACTACAACACAGACCAGCCGTGACTGAAAATCTATCCGTTCTTCTTCAATTAACTATATGTGGTGCTAATCTTCGTCATAGACATATCCTTGGCTGATCAGCTTTACTGTACACTTCTAGTGGAACCTGAATGTGTGCACTTAATTCCCGGATACATAAGTGTAGATGAAAGCAGAAGTTTTACCTGGTGACCTGACTGATGGCAGACTTGTACAGGCTGATGGGAGACGTGAAGTCTGGCTTTGAGGTATGAACAGGCAAACTGGATATGTCTTTGTCGTTGCCTGTCCTGCCTTGCTGAACCTAAGAAAGAGCCGGATAGGTTTATCATAGTAGATATGTTGATTATATGAATAATGCATTTATTTGTAGAGCACTTTTCAATACAAAGTGCTTTCCAACAAACAATTTGAAATTCACAAAGAGTAAAGAAAATAATAGTAAGAGTCACATACATCATGTGATAAAAGCTCTTTTATAGAGATGTGTCTTGGAGAATAGAGATAAAACAGGTAACCGATGCTGCTAGTCTAATCTCTTCTGACAGATTGTTCCAAAGTGTAGAGGCTCTCTCTCCTTTACTTCTTGGTCTAGATTTCAGCAACACCTTACCAGAGCTCCTTTGTCTTAAAAAGAGGGTTTGGCGTTTCTTAACTCCATGAGACACTTGACAGTACATTCATGAAGATGTAATCTGCTGTAATTCCAACAAACCGATGACATTGAGAGACTTCCAAAGAAAGAAATAAGATAAGAAATCTGGTGAAATGTAAGGTGTTAGGAGAAAAGGGGACGATGCGTGCATCAGATTTTCTTACAGTGATCTTGCTCGTCCCTGAACTGATTGTGGAGACCTCCAGACCCATACGCAGCCTCTTCTGTTTTTCACAGTACGCCTTCCATGTGTCTTCATTGAAGCCATAGTTAAAGTAGTCGGACAGATCCGCTCCTACATACAAACAAAAAATAATCCAGTGATGTATTATACATGCTGGATATGGGTTTTCTTTATCAACTTCAATATAGTAATCGAACATGATTGAATAATTATGTTACTATGGTAATGTTTTTGTTTTTTGGGTTTGAAAAATTCAGTGAAACACAGACCTGGCTTCCTCCACGGTTTCTCTTCAAATGACTCCATGTCTGCCTCCACCACTGCAACCCCATTAATGTTTCCTGGACCATCAAGATCCACTCCTTTCATCTTTGTAGTCACTAAAAATAAGATATGAGACAATATGTTACTGGACATTTACATCACATACATCATACTCTCTGTGTAAAGTATTTATAATACCTTGTCCGTAAGGTCGGGAGCCTGTTGTCTTTATGTTGAGATTTACAGGAGGAGCTCCATAAGGTCTAGAAGTGAAAAAACAGTATCTCTCTCAAAGATCTTAGAAGTTCAACTCTGAATTAAACTTATTATAAACACATCAAATGCAGCAGAAAACTCTCCTAATCCCAGTTTGTGTGACATTCAGCCAACATTTGGTCTAAAATGTTTCATACCAAAACTTCAACATCCTTTGTCTTTTGAATGGTCAAGAAAAGTTATCTAGGGAGGGTATCACATAAATGTATAAAACAAGATAAAGTTCATACTGATGAAGAATAAGGTGGGTTGATGATTTCCTGAGATTATGTGTTAAAACTATTTCAAAGACCTTATTTCTTTTGGTTTTAGCATATTGAGTTAGACTAAATATCAGTAGCTGCAACCTTTAAATTCCATTTCACTAGTGGCTCATTCAAACCAGTACTTGGACCTATAATCCACTTAAAATGAAACCTACGTGTATTGTGGTGCTCCAGTTTTAATGTCTCCAATGGTGACTCGGACATCATCGTCGTCATCATCGCTGTCACTATCACTGTCCACGTCTTCAGCTGCTGCTTCACCTGTGCCCTGGGATCCCAAAGGTGGGAGGTAAGTATGGTTGTGCTTACAAATAAAAAAAGAGATGAAGCACACCTTGCAACATGTACAGTACGAGTTTATTAAAAAGCTACCTACCTCGGAGGCCACTCCATTTCCTGTAGCGTGTGCAGCGGCATCCTCTGTGGAAGCATCAGCAGGTGCACTGTGGAAAAAAATGAAGTATTAAATATATTAAGTTCCTTCAAGCTGCAAACACTACACATCCTCAACCAACAGCAATAAAAAACGATAAGTAACTACATATCAGTTTATTTACTCAAATGTTTTAGAAGCATATAGTCAGTGACATGCTGGTCATACCAATATCTGCACATTAGGTTGTAGCCCCTATATTTCTCCAGTATATATATATATATATATATATATATATATATATATACACACACACACAACTGATAGCCATAGACTTTAACATAATGTACATTATCAATCTAACTGTATTTACAAGCACTTTTCATACAAATGAGTGCAATTCAAAGTTCAGCTGATTAATGAGCAAAGAATAAACAAAACAACGAAATTTACTGAATGAACATAAAATAAAAAGTGAAAGCTACGGTCACTGAAGTTATCTATGACTGTGTATCTTGAGAAATGTCTTGCAATCTTCTGACAGTTGTCCCCACTTGATGCAGTGGATGTGAGCGTGTTTTAAACTAGTGTGGACGTGAATCACCTGACTGCTGCGTTCAGTTTGGCTTCTTCATCCTCGTCTTTGCTCTCAGACTCATCTGAAACGAAATGAAGTGAATCATTTCATCTCTCCTCCTCATAGTCATTCCCCGGGTTCAACATTCAAATGTGACAAAAACACCCTGAAGTCACAAAGCTCCAAAGGGCTAGGTGCTAGCTGCTAGCTTAGCCCTCAGGCTAACTCAGGCTGAACCCAGTCACGTTAGCGGACAGTGGTGTTGGTTGAATGTTGACACAGACAGCAGGTGATAATCTGGTTCAAGTGTCTGGACTGGAGCTTTTAGGGCAGTTCGGTGTTTTACCTCCATACAGCCATTCCTCCTCCTCGTCTCCAGCGCTGGCATCAGTGGTGGCTGTTTTGTCCGCCTCCTCCGCAGACATGTTCGGCTAACACACGGAGCCGTGGACCGGCAGCGACAAGATGGATGTCTAACAAAGCTCCTGGAGGTTAATACACCCGCACAACTTCTCTCTTCGGCGAGGAAAAGCGACTACAAACCAAAAGTAATTCTAACTTCATGGATTCATCTCCAGCCTCTGCGAGTCAGCGTGGGACCGGAAGTGATTGTTTGCTCTCCCGCTCGGGTCAACGTGTCGGTGCGGCGAACACAGCGCCCCCACCGGAGGACAGCAACTTCACCTTTTATTAAAATATGTGATATTGCTGTTATTTATTTTTGTGTGTTTGGCAAAGTACGAGATGGAGAACTGGTGAGATGAAGAAGATGAAGGCCCCTGCATGTGGCACACTCACAGAGGCTTGGCAACAACGGGTAGAGGATGATGGATGGGGTTCAAGCAATGGGCTGTTCAGTTTGTGTTCTGCTGTGTCTACATATTTTTGCCCATAAAGTGTATTTGTCTTTAAAAAAATAACACTGAAAATCAGAGAAGTGCAATATCACAAAAACAGATCACAAGCATTCCAAGGAAGACACTCCACCCATTACTGATCTAGTGGTCCATTCTTCCATTATCTATACCGCTTATAATGTATAATGATGTTTAATGATAGTAATACACTGTAATGTACACTGTAATTGCTCATTGCAATCTATGGATGTGCACTCAGAGAAAAGGTTTCTATTATTTCACCTTCCTGTCAACTTGAACCAATCAAATCTCATGTCCTAAAAAAGTCTTCTCAAACAACCATTCACTCTCACATTCACAACTACAGTCAATTTAGAGTCTTCAATCAAACGAACCTACATGTCTTTGGACTGTGCCTATAGAGTACCCATAGAAAACCCCTTCTTGGTGTGAGGCAGTAGTGATGCGAACCACTGCACTACAGTTCAATTCTCTACATAATAAAAGTCTAAAACGGTGGAGTAAATAGGTGCATTTACTCAACTACTGTACTCAAATACAGTAACATTTGTGAGTATCACTTTAACGATGCAGCTATAAGGCATACATTTGATAAACAGCTGGATAACTTAATCTAAAATAATACTTAAATAATACAGAAGTCATTATGTTTGACGTTAATCATCTAAAGCAAGTAAAACACAAATAAATGTAGTGGAATATGATGTACAATATTTTCCTCTGTGATGTGGAGTAGAAGTATATACAAGTACCCCAAAATTGTACTTAAGTCCAGTACTTGAGAAGATGTACTTATAGTTACTGTCCACGACTGTGCAGCCTCTCATAATGAAATAGAAAGCAACAGCAGCTGCAGACTCATCATCATTGAAGCCAGTCCTTGTGATTGCTGTTGTGGTTGTGTTTGCAAAAGAAGTAGCCAGTTAATGCAAAGAGGATTGTTAATGCATTTAAGGCCATTGACCAGTTAAGTGGAGCCACTTCAGCTTTGGCAGCAAATGACAAGGAAATCTGTGGATTCTCTCACTCTCTCCATTTCCCACCTCTTAAAGGTCCAGTGGGAAAGATTTAGGTGAAAGTGATCTATTGGCAGAAATTGAATTTAGAATAATCCTCATGATGTTTTCACTAGTTCGTTTCATCTAAATTGCATGAATTATAGTTTTATTTAACCCAGAAAAGGCCCTTTATATTTAAATACTTTATATTTACATCGAGGGGGTCCTCTCTATGGAGGCCACCATGTTTTTTATAGTCGTCCAGACTGGACAAACTAAACACCTTTTGAGTTTTTATGACCATTAAAGGCTGCCACAGGTTCTTTTTTCATGTTTGGAAGGAGAGGGTGAGGTGAGGGGTGTTCAGCTGCAACATGCAATTTCTACACTAGATATCACAAAATTCTACACACTGTACCTTTAAGGTGTTATCACATATTTGCTGTGCTACTACACAGCACAGAGTCATGGACAACATGGAAGCATAATGAGATGTATCTGATTCTGAGATTGAATATGTACGTGCTGACATATCTATTGTATCCCGTCGTGCATGTGAGGTTGAGTGTGGATCTTAATACGTTCAAACGAACACACACACACACACACACACACACACACACACACAAGAGAGAAGGATACTAATGGTCTCTCGATTAAATTGCATTTATTCCATTCACTCTGTCTCACTCCTCCAATCTCTGTTACCCCTCCCTGTCTTTTTGTCAAACTAATCACATTCCCTTACCTTTTTACTCCATGTGATGCGTTTCTTCCTTCTATTTCTCTGTTAAATCACCACACTCTCTCTTCCCTCTCTACTTGAAAGATGCTTTATTGGCATGTCCATAACAACAGACAGTATTGCTTATAATTCAGAATTAGAGTAAAAAACTATACAACACAAACATTGGTGTCTTGAAAAACCAATTATCTCCAAAATTATTGATTTTTCAAATGAACTGACAGATAAAAATTCACACTGTACATATTAAAAGAAAATAAACAATTAATAATGTTTTGCGTTATCTGAAAAATGTATTCACTTATCACAGGACAGTTTTGCTCATGATAAAAAAAAAAATTAAAAATGCACGGTTTACAAAAAGAAGTAACACCACACATACTATTCTATGTATATTCACTGTTTTAGGAACAATTTCTTTAAAGTAAATTAAGAGAATATGAAACAATTGCATATCATCAAATAGTTGATATAATGATGAAGACAAGGACCATACATAGAAATAAGATACATTCTAAAGGGGTCCCATTTTAAAGTTCAGTTCAGCTTCATGTTTCTTCCTTTCATTTTCCCTCAGGCTGTTTCCTGCTCTGACCTATTTTGCTCTTTCTCTTTCATCACTGTTCCTTCTCTTCTATCCTCTTATTTGCAATCCTTCCTTGCCATTTTTTCTCTTTTCTCATTCCTCCCCTCTTCACCCTCCGTATTATCTCTCATTGGCACCCTGCCTCTGTCTCTGCATCCATCCTTCTCTCCTTACGCTGGATTAGGACGGTTTACAGCCTAGTCGATGCTAATCAGGTTTATCCAGACAGAGGGCGATCATTGGGCTATCAGTAATTACACGCAGTGATATTAGCTAACTCAGATAGCTACTGTATGTGTCTTGGCACATTTTCAATCCCCATCATCTCTTTGGATCAAACATATGTTTATCTCAAAAGTGATGCCATACTTGACGGCTTAACATGCCGGCCTGTATTTGATTGTTTTGCAAGACAAAGATCCATCTGTTGTGGATATAAATGTGTTATGATGTGTAGGGTAATTGTGTTTAGAGAACCTTAAAATGTCTTGCAATGCGAATGCTCAATTTACATGACAGGTAATATATTTAACACACTACACACTGTAGCACCTCAAGATTTTTATCTTAGATTGACCTTCTTGAAAAATTGATTGGTTGTTCTGCAGACACAAAAAAAACCCACACTCTCATTGATTTTATTTATTCGGACTTGATTGCATTATAGTGTTATTGTTGTAATTTATGTACAGCATGTGCATATTGATTGTTTTTATCTGTGCTCTGCTGCAAGCTGAATTCCCCCCAGAAGGACATTAAAGTACTAAACTGAAGTGAACTAAGAAACTGCACTGCAATACATGCTCTGACATTTTGCACCAGAACTTGACCAAAAAATCTAATTATACAGCTACATATAATTTCCCAGTATAAAAAAGAAAAATTAATTTGAAGAGAAACTGGTGGGTGGGGAGATCACACATCACTTACATCTAAGCCCATAATAAATGTTACCATGGTAAACTACAGTACCATGGTATTGACTATAGTATGTACCTCAGATAGTACCGGTTCTTCAGATAGAACATACCACAGTACCACAGATATAACCACAGCACATAGCCTACCTCAGACATTACATTGGTACATACACAGTACCACAGATACAATAATATTTCTTGGCCATACAGTACAGTAAAACCTTGGAGTCTGGGTAAGCCTAACCTTAGGTTCAATTAACCTCAATTTGATCTTGGATTACGTAGAGGTCAAGTGTTACTCATGCAACTTATCCTGTATGTTAGGTTGCATGACACAAACTATTGTACATAGCATACCATGGCACCTCAGATATGCTATTTCCATGGTATATATGATAATCATTTAATCTTGAACATGGTTAAGATGGTCTATGATTTGTATTAACCTGGTCATAAGGTGCCTTGGTTCACCACTGGAACTAAAGTCATTTCCAGTGCTGCTGGCTATAGCGTCATATTTGACCCAGATGTCAGTTAAATATGAAGCTATTTTGTGCAGCATATTTATCTTTGCCCACGATGAAGACTGGAAACAGAGCAAAATAGGTCCAGCATTATACTCTGTGTTTAAAGAAGTCCACCAGACTCTAAAGCTCACTAATGAACACATTCTATCTCATTTATTTAATCTGAACAAAAACCAAAGAGTAAAAATAGACGTGGTTTATGGGGTGTTATTCGCCTTACTACTCCTTGGCTCTGAGCAGTTGCTAGGCAACCAGAAGAGACTCCAGGAAGTTACTGTCTGGCCAAGAAATAGTTCACCACCCCAAAAAGAGTAACGTGTCCTGTTTGCACTTTTTCAACAGATAACAAAACCAAACAGACACGAGAGAAGTATCAGTCTTTTCTTATTCTACATGTGAAGGCAGCATAGAAGGCTGCAACTAAGGAAAATGGTCTGAGCTGCAACCCTGGACTACATTCAGTCAAAGTAAATTACATCAGTGTGAATCTAATTCCTTACTTTGCTTCCCCCTGGAGAAGTGTGTGTTTTTTCTGACCAAGCTCTTAGTCCAGTCTGTTCAGTGGCTCATAATTGATATGTGAAACACCACAACTGAACCCAGGAACGACACTTAACAACCACACAGAGTGGGTCAAAAAAGAAACTCCCCACTACAATGACTGTATTAAAGGAGAGGAAAGATAAATGGGAGAGATAAATGGACACACATATCAGGTTTATAACAACTCAGTCAGCAGACTGTGAGATGAGTGTTGGATTGCATCAGGAAAAAAGGTCATGCTGAGCATCGCAAGCAGAAATGATGAGGTATTCTCTCAGATGAGATGTGTGTGTGTGTGTTCCTGTACTTATATCTTTGTGAGGACCATTTATGGCATACACCCTACAGAGTGAGAACATTTTTGGAAAGTCAGGATTCTTTGGCCGGTCATCACTTTTCAATGGACTGTTTGAGGGTTAAAAATTGGTTTTAGGGTTAGGGTTAGGAATAGGTTTAGGGTAAGGGTTAGGCAATAGGATGGTTAAGGTTAGCATAAGGTCAACAAGATAGAAGTACGAACGTGTGTGTGTATGTTTTTGCAGGCAAAGAAGGTGTATGTACGCGGAGGCCTGAGGGTGTAAACACAGCTTCATTTTTATAGGTGACTGACTTAGAATGTGTGTGTACGTCACTGTAATGGTATAAAGGAAGACAGAGAGAGAGGGAAGACGGAGAGGGAGGAGGGGAAGATGAAAGAGAGAGAGAAAGAGAGAGAGGTATGTTTTTCATTACGTAATCTAATCTAAGTGGCTATTTTTCTAGTATAAAACCACCGTTGCCCTTTGTGAGACCGCTGTCCTCATCTGTCTAAAAGCACTGAGTGAGTCATGGTGTGGGTCCACGCACGCACACACACACACACACACACACACACAGTCACAGTGAGTCAGCTCAGATCTGCTGCTATAGACACTCACCTCAATAATGAATAATGTAATAGCCGAAGCCATATAAACTGCTCAAATGACATGTAAACCCAGTGGATGGTGGACATATGGACGATCCTGACAGACGCACAAACACACATGTGACATCTTCACAGACAACATGGGCAGCTGGACCATGGACAGGTCGACAGCTGTGTGAGAACTTTGACAGCCTGAGGTGCAGGTCTCCTTTGTCTGAACGATGAATATTTAACCGGTCGGTGAAGGTGAAGGTTTATTTGATCTGGCAGTGCAGCAAATGTGTAATTCTGGGAAATACTCTTACTCGCTCTAATGAGAAGGTCGTTGTTAGCTTAGCTTAGCATAACGGCTAGAAAGGAACCAGAGGAAAATGGCCTCTGTGCGAATACTGCCTAAGACCCAGACGAGTAGAGAACACTGTGTTACTTATATGAGCTTTGACATCAGACGTGTGACCACATTTTAAAATTGACCCCATAAATAAAAAAAACTTTTGGTGGTGCAAATATGAAAAACCCCTCAGAGCGTTGCTGATGGCCAAAACGTCTTTTCTTGAGCACATGCTTGGCTTCTACTGCCCGCTCTCTCTCACTATGTTAACTCCACCCCATTTCTCCCCATGCACTCCACAAAGGGTCTATATTCAATCTACCCAAAAGTCTATTTTCAGCCCCTCCTACCCAAAAATAAATAAATGGTGCAGCTAGTACAATGAGCCTGACCCAAGGATAGGATATGTCTATCTGGACTGTGACTCCACTTATCTTTGTTAACAAAAACTGAGGACAAAGTTGATCAGCAGAACACACAAATGTGTTTCCCCTACAATAATTTCTCTGGTGAGGAGGAAACCATCACTCGTCGCATTTTTCCAGAAAATCGTGCTGGATAAACTAATTAAGTACAAAAGAAAAATCTGTAAATGTGATGTTCTGCCTCCGTTTGAGTTTGTTTAGTCTCATCCTTCTATCATGTGCTGAGAGAAGAATAAACAGCTGTAGGGCAATGCAGTGAGGTAGAGATTAATCATGTGTCCAAGGGAAAAAAACACACACTCACAATGACCCCAGTGTATTCTTGCATTTTCAACTCGACTAACAGAAAACACACACATAGAGCAAGAGACCCAAAACCATGCAAATACTCACACTTGCAGCATTGACACAAGACAAAGCTAATTAAACAGCTTCTTATGATCCATTATCCACCAGGAGGCTCCACAAAGAGTCAACTTCAGTTTCTTATTAGATTCCTCTTTTAATTGTTTTTAATTAAATTCAAGTAAGATAGCCTGTAACATCTATTAGGGCAAGCCATATGCTTTTTAAAAAAATACAATGTTTTTTTGTTGGTAGACCCTATAACCGGATGAAGTTTCTAAAACAACAAGTGAATAAACGTTTATGGTTTTAAAAATACCTACCTTCAAAACTCGGGTTGTAAGAAGGGGCTTCAGATGCACCATAATAGATTTGGTTTCTTCATGAAGAGCTTTCCAACTTGTTTTCTTTTTCAGGGGGCACTATAGCATAATCATTTTTTGTTTTTATCATTCAATTTCTATAAAGAACATATACTGTCCAGATAGATAAAGAACCATACATGTTGTAGTTTTGGCAAAGGACAGTTTCACACTTTTTAATACTCTTTTTAAATACAATAGGCAGGTGCCCGTGCCCATATCTTCTCTTCATACTGATCATTAAAAGATAAACTAGAATGGGACTCAGTAAAGCCCTTACCAACAGTCCTCATTAAATCAAGATGCACAAAATTTCACACACTCAAAGATAACAGCTCCCTCATTATGCCAGAATTTCTCCATCAAGATTATTCCCTGAGGAAATTTGTGAAAATGTCAAAAAAACAAAAGAAATGTAAAAGAAAGTGAAAAATAAAATCCTGGATCCACCAATTTGTACAAATGTGCCAAAATTTTAATGGGGAATTTCTTCCCACATACTTAAGCCAAGTTTCATGGAAATCTGTTCAGTAGTTTTGTGTAGAGCTGCTAACAATTAATAGTTTCAGTAGATTGAAGGGACACCTTAATTGTGCAAAAACATATCTTAACACTTATCTGAAGCTAAATTAGAGCTTTGTTGCTTTTTTTTTATCCCTCGCATTGCAAGCCCTGTGGGAAAAGATGTTTTAAACAGTCAGGAATAATTACAGCAAGCAAAACCTGCTTCTATTGACATAGCGACATTTGACTATATAGTTTTATGACAATATTAACTTTATGTGATTGTAAAACCATGAACCTGTAATTTCCAGTGTGGTCGTTGTGGTTATCAAATCCTGCATGGTTGGAAACAAGCTTGGGCCTGTGCACATCACACCACCACACTGTGAGTGTTTAATTGACTCCTATAGGATGTAAACATAGGGAAAGTGAGACCACTGAGATGATGCTGATTAGAGAGTTGGTTTGGAAACATGAGACCTTGAACTGCATCACAAAGTGAAGGATCCTCTGCATCAGGGAAACTCCTGCCAAGTGCGAGCTGTCATCGTCATCATCACCATCATCACAGCAGCCGCCGCAGCAGCAGCCCGGGCCAGGAGGTGCGATAAGAGGCTGTTGACTACTTTCACTTTCTCTCATTGTGTGTGAGATCAGTAGGATATTTACATTGATCTCACATCAGAAGAGAACATCCTATCTTGTTCTGTTTGTTTGTTGTTGTCATATTGGATCAATTCTTCACATCTACTTTCTGCGTAAAAGGCGTTGAAGGTGGCTTGGAGCGAGAGAGCCGTGCGTTGTTTTTTTCCCGGTAATATCCGACTCATCACCTTGGCCAGTCTCCAGCCAATGCGGGGCAGCAAGGAGTGGCAGCAGCAGGGATCCGTGCAGGCAGGGCCAAGAGGGGGAGAGGAGGCACTGCTGCTGTGTCTTTAAGCTCCAGTGAAATCCACCAGGGAGGTGGGGAGGGGGTTTCTGGAGACGCGCTCATCCTGATCATTGTGTTAGTGCGCTCTTTACGCAGGCGGGACTTGGTCTCTGCTCATGTTATTACAGTGGATGGGATCTGCCGTGTCTTCCGTTTATTTCCTTTTCTTTAATTTGAACGCACAGGATGGCTGTTGTTGCAGCTGAGGCGCGTGGAAGAGACTGAAAGGCTTCATAAACCACCCAATCATCATGCGGTGCCACTGGGTTGTTTTTGCCTCACATCTTCTTTTGCTGTCACTAAAAGGTAAGAAAACCGCTCCAACATTACAGAAATCAATGTGATGGTGCTTAAATGTTGATTTCGTCACTCACGTATTTCTGCATTCACATTAATGACATTGTTTTATCTCTTTAACTCAGTTTAGTTTCATAAATAAAAATATTTTACTGCTACTATGATGGGGCATGGAAGTATGATATGCCTTTAGTAGAGAGTTTGTGAATAAATTAGGAAACATGTTTTATCACTGACACTATTTAAAGTTCATTAATTGACTAATTTCATTTGGAAAATCATCTCGTCTCATTGCACACTATTACTGCAGCTCCTCAAAGGTGGAGCTCATAAATTCAGTTTCTGTTTGTTTAACGTGGTTGATGTTAAATGTGGTTTAACGGTGCAATCTGCCAGCTCAAGTTGACTGATCATATCAGGGCCCATTTGCATAACGACTGTGTGGAAGTGCTGGAGGAGGAGATGCCTTCAGGTTGCCTCAGCAGGCAGGCAGGCAGGCAACAGGTGTGTGTGCGTGTGTGTGTGTGTGTGTGTGTGTGTGTAATCAATTCATTATTTATCCCACCAAAATAAAAGAGGATAAGGTTGTTTGGCCTGAGCTCGGCAGCCAGAAGAAGAAGACAGAAAGAAAAAGGAGCCACATCTTTAAACACAAACACACACCCTGCAGCAGCCTGACATCTACCAGCCCTGGCAGCTGCCATGAAAACTATTTGTTTAGTCATCTAACAGCCTCAGGTTCTGTGTTAAAACCTATTTTCCTACTGAGACAAATCCTGGCATTGCCCACAAAACACATATGCTTCCAAACACACAGGTATTAGTATAGAGGGAACCTATTTGAATCCACATGCCTTTCACCTCCTGCTCTCTCAGACCCTGCCAGGCCTGAAGGCAAGACAGTCACATGAAAACCCTACTCTTGAAATGGGGCCTATCATGTGGAATACTGCAACAAAGAAAGAAGAGAAACTGAAGATGAAAATGTTAGTTTAGTTTACTCATCTTAAGCAAATGGATTGAGGGGCCTTGAGTAATGCATGATTACTCAGTGGGTAGACAGCTCATAATTATTGATCATGCAATTGAGCCGTGGTGGTTAGATAGCACCCTGTCTAAATGGGCTCTGTGCAAATCAAACCATCCTATTTAACCGTCACATTATTCTGTTTTGTACACACTGTAGAACTGATGGGATTAGTCGATTGAGTCGATTGAGCTTAAAATCAATTGTTCAACAGCCTGAAATCTTCAACTTCTACTCAATTTCATCTGTTCATTTATCATTTAAGTCATTTTCAATCAAAAATATCGAACTCTGTTTTGTAACAGCCTCTCTGTTTTGAGGATTTGCTGCTTGTCCTAATGTCTCTTGCAGTCATAAAAAAAGCAATTTCATTAAATCGACTTGAGCTTTTGTAAATTGTAATTTGCAGTTTTTGATTATTTCCTGATATTTCTTCCACTACTCAACTGTCCTGTTTTGCTCTTTCAATTGATTAACAATCAATAATCAATAATTAATCTGCATGAGTCTGTTGATGTTTATCCAAACTGAAAGCTGAAGCACCATCCAGGACCACCATACATCAACCATACTGTTTTGACCTCTATTCCAGTTTGGTGCGAGCCAGTCATCTCCCCCGGTGGGCCTCACATAGTGGTTCCCAAGAGGGGGAAGCTGGAGCTGCGTTGCCATGACAACGCCACAATGCCTAGTGCCCCATCCAGCTTGAGGTGGCAGTGGGAGAGGGCCCGCAGGCTGGAGGGTGAGGTGGAGGAGGGCGGAGTAGCTTATGTCAAGGTGCCATCGGTGCAGGGCTTCCACATGGGCCGTTATGTGTGTGTCAACAACAGCACACTGGAACACAGCTCCATCTACGTTTATGTGAAAGGTGGGTTGTTGACGATGGAGGATGAGGCTTGTGATTGCTTGTTCAAATACCATCGATTAATCCACAGTCTCATCTCTCTTTCTTCGCCTCAGATACCCAGAATGCCTTTCAGCGCACCATGGTGAACGTCATTCTGGTGCGTGCAGGTGAGGACTGCACCATCCCCTGTCTTGTGACCGACCCTGATGTCACACTCCTGGCGTTGGAGACCTGCGATGGACGACCTCTGCCCCTCGACATGAGCTTCCACAGCAACCTCCAGCGAGGTGTCATCATCAGCAACGTGAGAAAGGAATATGAGGGCTGTTATGTTTGTGTGGGAGAGCTGCATGGACTCAAAGTGACATCTACCCAATACACTGTGGATGTACGACTTGGTAAGAAATGTATGATGGATATTTTTGTTTTCACGAATATACTTTATGTTGCTGAATTTCATACATGTTTAAGTGGTTCTACATGTGGCATAGCTACTAGATTTGTCACATGGGTGATGATTGAGCTAAAGGAAGTAGAAGAAAGATAGCTTTATGTGCAACGTTTGAGAGAAATTAAGCAAAGGAAGGGCTTCAGTCATCTCTGCAGAAAAGTTGTATAATAAGACTGTACTGAAAGGTCAGTGTAAAGTCACATGGTTGATTTTTTTTGCCTAAAAGTAGCTCATCGCTCCGGGTAGCTATTCAGTGAGAAGTAAAGTCAAAGCAATTGCCTTTTCTGATGTTTTTGGGACCTCAAAGTGCTTTCAGAATACCAGACATTTTCCTGAAAATTTCCAGAAGGGCTGTATATGATAATGCAAATGTAAAAGTCAGTTGCCACTGACCTTTCTCACCAGCCCCCAAGTAAAATGTCCAGAGAATGTGCGAGTCAGCCCATGTGAAAATAGAGCAGGAGAATTCACAGTACGCACATGGGCGTGTTGATGACGTCACCATGGACGCAAAACAAAAAAAACAATACAACTATCTCAGGATGGAAAAGAGGTCACGTATACATCAAATATGTAGGGGGGGGGGGTAATTATTAGAAATGGAAAATTGTGTATAATCATCTGAGACTAAGAATATTTGTGTTTTCAGTGCATTAGAATAAGCCATGTATAGAGTGGGTCCCTTACCCCCGAGTCTGCCATGTTGTCATGTTTCTACAGAGTGGCCCCGAGTGGACAAACCAAACACTGGCTCTAGAAAGCTTTTTTTCTCCAACTTGCTACGAGGGGTATTCAGTTGGTAGATTGCAAGATCACGGCTAGATGCCACTACATCCTACACACACCACCCGAGTTTCATGCCAACATCTGCTAATTGGCAGTGAAAACAAATTAGAGCTGGAGCTGATTCAATTTCTGTTCAACTCAGTTTCCTGAATGACTTTTTCAAAAGGTTCAATTCCAGTCCTCAGGACTTTGTAAACAAAAGTCAGCCTGTGGGTTAAGCAAGAAACAGCGATGATCCAACCATAGAATAAAAGCTACAGTAAGAGCCCACAGGGACTGTGCTGTGGTGAGTGTATTGTCCCACTTTGTTGATCGCCAGAGAACTTTAACTCTATCTCAATATAAAATATTCTATGATCTCTACCCACTTAATTTTCTTCATTACAGCAGCTAATCACAGGCAGTATATTTAAACTTTTACTAGTTCTGCTCAGGTACTCTTCCTTCTTTTGTTCCACAGTTGTTCCCTGGTGTTTATTACAAATTCAGCAGCATCTGCTACTTTACTTTTAATGCAAATCTCTGGTAGTGGTGACAACAGGAAGGTAAAGGCAGCTGCATTAGGGCCAGTGTAGCCAATATTTAAAAATAGATTTAAAAAGAAGTAATGATTACTACAATCATAAAAGAGCTGAATATTGGCTCCGATAATTGTAGAGGGCGACAATCAATGTCCACTGATTGTAGACATTCAGCTGAGAATCATTAGAAAAAAGTAGTTAATATGTTTTTCTTGCATTAAAGTAAAAAGATTAAAAAAAATCTAAGATACATGGTTTTTGAGAAGGTTGTTGACTCGAGGTTTAAAAGAAAGAGAATCGTGCGTCAGAACATCATAATACTTGAAAGTTGGGATGATTCATCCTCTGGGATGAATGTTTGTACAGTGTTTCATGCTCCTTCATTAAGTAGTTGTTGAGATGTCTCAATCTAGGCCCATTCACCATCTCTAAAGCCACTGGCAGAACTAAAAATGTTTTAACAAGAGGCGTTTAGCTCTTTAGTTTTTTCTTTTGAAGTTTATTAAAATGAAATGTAACATAAAAGCAATTCCATTGGACGTCAGTGTAAGGTGATCATGTTTCTGTTTGTCCTCTGCACTGCATCAGCACTTTCAGTTTGGTCTGCGGTGAAAAAAGGACAGAACAGAGACAAGCTGGGGGGAGTAATGGCGAGATGTCCTTTTCAATGATGGAGAGGGAGAGCGAGAACAGAGACGTGAGGGAGGGTGGAGCAGAGGGATTAGAGTGGCCATACTGAACAAAGCTTTGTAACGGTGCATGAAGGCCACGTTTGGGGTAAATAGCATTAACGCAGCCTTCATCAAACACTGCTGTCGAAGTGACGTTAGCAGCTATTTATTATCACAGATTCATCATGGAACTTATGTGCAAATCCAAAGTAATGTACAATGATGATAGAAATACTATACACCACAATCAATTAGTTTCAGTTTCATGAATAACTTTCTTCGAGAAGTGCAAAGGTCATGACCCACGTGACCCCTCTATCCCAGGGACTGTTATTTAATGTGCTGGAAATAAATAGAGTAAGAGCAAGATGGTGGATGGTTTCTATGAGTGTGCTGGTTTGGATGAGGTCACCAACTGGAGCAGTTATGACAATGTCACTTTTCAATTTCTCGATCCAGTTCCGCTGGTGCCCCCAGTGATCACACTGTCCCAGAGAGACATCGTCATCTTGAGGAAGGGAGAGCAGTTTGCACTGACCTGTAGCTCCACCAACGTGAACCCAGAGTTCAGCCTCAAGTGGGACTTCCCTTCATCAGCGGTGAGATTGATTCTCAAAGACTGGTTCTCCTCTGTGACTTAATACAGCTCATACAGCTTTTATTTAGGGCTGTGATTGAACACCCGAGCTACATGCACAGTAACTCACATTACCTGGGTTGTGGCCTCCTTCTAGCAGCAGACTGAGCCTATTTGTTAATATTTCTGTTAATAACATTACATGTTACAATTACATACATGTCACATATGTTTCAAGACTGCCTCTTGTATTTCTTAGAGTAAATATTTAAGGTAAAAGGTAAATAAAAAACATTTTTATTGAAGTTCTTTAAATCTTCAGAAAATTATATATAGTTTGGTGGATGGCAAATTGAAATTTGCATGATGCATTCAAAGCAATGGATCTGTGTGATGTTACCTGTTGCACCGCTCACCTTTGTCCCTGATCTCCTGCAGAATCCTAATGAATCTCAGGCCTCGCACATCCTGCCCGGCTCACGTGGTTATCAACGCGGCACGTCGCTCTTAATCACAGGCGTCAGCCAATCAGACTCAGGCACCTACCGCTGCTACGCCCACAATGAGAGAGGCACCAGTGCTGTAACGCTGCAGCTGGACATCCGTGGTGAGTGCTGAAGGCATTTTACGTCCATACAGACAATTTAAACACATCAGTTTATATAAGTGCATTAACATTAAAGTATGTCTAGTTTGGATCTTGAACACAAACCTTTCACTCCCTGAAATAAACACCCTCACAACCAACTCAGCCTTTTACCACCCCAGAGTGGGTAAATGTCAACCATGAACACATCTTGCCCTCACGCTTTAAAAGAAGGCAGAACAAGTTGACAGTTGAAAACAAGCTCACCTGGCTGTAGCTGCATGAGTCAGGTTGTGTCGGGAACCCTCCCATCATGCACTGGCACAATACACTCATTCACTGTGTGTTCCTCTGTTGTTATTGGAATCAATTTTCTTATATCCTGCTCCACAATGTTTCCACTGTGTCCACAATGTTAAATTAGGAATTAACAGTGTATGTGTTTAATTTAAATAGAATCCCTGGATCCGCCCCCTGATCCATATCCATACTAAAATTGAATAGGTTATTTTCTGGCTCAAACCAAATCATGCCAACAACTTTCCTAAAATTAGGTTTTGTGTAATCCTTTACAGGCTTATATTCATTTCTAGCTTCTTTCCAGATATTTTTTACAGGTGTTGATCTATACTTTTGTTGCCCTGATTGTGGGGATAGGTAATCACTAACTAAAAAGAAAATAGAGCATTGAGGTAAACAAGATGATAAAGTATCTCCTGCAAGAAATTTGATATATTTCTTTATTTATTGGAATTATAAAATACACTTGTCACCTTTTCCTTGATGCATATTTCTGTTCTCCAGATCAGGGGTTCATCACCCTGATAGGAAGTCCAGGTCCGGTCCAGGCAGATGTTAAAGAGGGGGAGAGCCTGGGCCTCAGAGTAGAATTAGATGCCTATCCTTCACCCAGCTCCCTGTCCTGGTCTTACAACGGCAAGCGGCTCCTCAACACCACAGAGCATGTCATCACAGTCCACCGCCGCAAATACAGGTAGAGGAAGTTGACAGTGCGCCAAAGGGATCCCCTGTAAATACACATGCAAAAACAGATTCTGAATTCTGCGATTGTCTCATCAGATACATCAGCGAGCTGAGACTGGTGAGGGTCCTCGACTCAGAGGGCGGGATCTATAAGTTCTCAGCCAGTCACGAGGATGCATCTGTCGATCATTCATTCCACGTATACGTTAGCAGTAAGTTACTCTCACACTAGACCCTTGTGTTTAATTAGAGCTCAATTTAAAAACAACTCACATAATCCACTGATGGATTTGAAATACAGCTCATGTGTTCACCAGGTGGTTTGGATAAACATAAACACTTTAATATCTTAGCAGTATCTACTGTATAGCATGTACTATGTGTTATACACATGTGCTAAATATGTGTGTCTGTGTTGTCTCTGCAAGGTAAGCCTGTTATCATCGCTCAGGAGGGGCCTGTTGATGGACAGGTGCGATGCATAGCTGCAGGTTATCCAGTGCCGAAAATCAGCTGGTATTTCTGTGAGCTGCCCCACACCAGGTATACAAAAGAAAAAACATATTGCAATACTTTTATAAAATGCTTTGTTTACATGATCAAATTGTTTACATTGAAAGAAGGTCGGAAAGATAATGACACACGGCTATTATGATGATCTGGAAGTAAACCTAATGATTTCTTAAATGCTTTGTTTTGTTGTTCCACCAGCTGGAGTCTGCCCTCATGTTTTCCAATCATGTTGTCGTCTACAAATGATTAGCAATCCTGATCAGTCTCATTTGCAATCAGACAAACAAACCTAACTGTGTATTGTCTGTTGCAGTGCAGGCATTTGTGAAACTCGTCTGAGATAACTGATTGATTTATTGATGAAATCTCTAATATAGTCAAGGAAAACAAGAGATTTTCTTTCTTTCGAGAAACATTTTCTTTTTCACCCAGATAATTATCCTGTAACCACGAGAAAAAAGAACATTGTTATTCTGAGATAATTAATCCATAATCTCAAGATAACTGATCAAATGCAATTATTGCAATCATGGCTGCTCTCACCTTCTGTACATTTTAATGAGGGTCTTTGATTTTAATAATCTAAGATATTGTCTGATATAATTTCAATAAGGAGATATCATCATCATATGTAGACGTGTATAACAAGATTAACTGAGGTCAGCAACAAAAAAAGACTTGGTAATGAAATGATGAAAGGCACAGATGAGCAGCATCTTCATTAAACTTATGTCCCATGAAGATAAGAACTGAGAGATAGAATGGGTTCCTCCAGAGATTAGAGAGAGTGGCTGCTCTTTTACACCCATAGCAAAACCGCCAAGTTAGTTTGAGACATATACAGTTGTCATTATCCTGCCCATTGCCCATGTTCTTTAAAAACAAAATTATCTTCAATCAATCAATCAAATTTTATTCGTATTGTTCATATTCACAAATCACAATTTCCCTCATAGGGACCTTAACCCTCAAAAAAAGCACAATCTGAGCAACCATGGGGTTGTGCTAGTGTTGAAATGAGGTGGTTCAGGTCTATTGTTGGTGCATTGTTTTCTAATCACAGTGGAAATTCATTTTGTGCTTTTGACCAGCAAAACCCTGTTCTAAAGTCAGTGGTCACAGTTTTACAATATGCACCTGCATAGGTGTGTACTCTGAAACTGTTTCCTCTGCAGAGAAGAAATCAATCTCACTACTTGGTAAATCCATCATAATAATACCAATCTGCCAAGGTGTAAGCTCACCTGACATGCAAACAGGATCCATGACTAATGATATGAAATTAAGTACCACCCTTCTGAGCCGCGCACATGGAGCAGCAACACATCAACTGTTAAACTAACAAAAGTGGATTTGGACACACCTTAAATACATTTGCTAGACCATTAAAATACAGCCCAGAAATAACAGCATCCAGGGACTCAGTTGGTCGGATAAGATTACGTAAGTTTTGATATTATTGGAAAACAGAGGTGACAAAAGTGAGAAAAAATAAGAAATGATGAATGATGAATAAAAGAAAAGCGTCATTGGCCAGTGGTGTGAAAATGCTTATACTGTGAATAAGTAAAGACTGTGGTGGGCCTGCCTTAGAAGAGGTGCTAAGGTACACAACAGAAGACATGTCACTAACATCCACTAACATCAACTGGTGGTAGGCATTAATTAGTGCGGTAAAACATACAAGGGATATTCTCCATCTTGTCCAGTGTTCTAAAATGGGACAGTGTTTAGTTTAAAAAGGCACAGAGGTGATGACGTCTGATCTAGTGAGCTCGTCAGATTCACCTTTAGCCTCAGTGTACCGTCAAGTTTGGCATGTATCGTTAATTAAAAGGACAAAACACTTGATGACGCTAAGGTGAACAACTGAAGTTAAGTCCCTAACATCCGCTGGTGGCAGCTAACACCTGCTAACATCTACTGGTAGTTGGTAACCTGCAGACTTATACAAGGGATATTCACCACCTTCTTCTTTTTCTGAAAAGGAAATTGTGTCAAGCCAAACAGTGACCTTAAGTAACTTTATAACCTTTCAACAGGTGCTCACACCTGCCTAATGCCAGCCAATCAGAGACTCCGGAGGTTGCCATGGTGACAGAGTCTGCGTTTGGGAGGAGCGAGGTCGAGAGCCGACTGAATGTTAGCAAGGAGCACGCACATTACCACACCCTGGAGTGTGTGGCGAGTACGGAGGGGGAGGAGGCCTACACACTGTTCTCCATCAGTGGTACGATACACTACACACACACACACACACACACACACAGTAGAGAACAGAGTAGAGGCTCTGCTGCCTGTATGTAGATATTAATCTCATTTATACCACACCACAGGGACCGTTGCATCAGTACAGACACATAGTAAACAAACTCAAAGACGCACAGTAGTGCGACCCCCATGACCCTGTGTCTGCGGAGGCCAGGTGTGTGGTTACTGGGTGCAGATTGAATAAGATTAGTGTTTGCTGACTATGCAGGCTGGGATTATATGATGTAGCCTTGCTAATCCTTGTCACGCAAACAAGCACCACTGCTGCTGCAGCTGTCTGTCTGTCTTAAAGCTGGAGGAAAAAGATGTGAAAGTGTGTGTGTGTGTGTGTGTGTGTGTGTGTGTGTGTGTGTGTGTGTGTGTGTGTGTAATAACCAGTGAAATGTTGTTTATTCTAAAGCTGGGTGTGATTTCTGATCATGGGTCGGTTGCCGTTTGTTTTTCCTCAGAACGCATCGTCCCCCATAAACTGTTCACTCCTCTTCTCACTGGCATGCTGACGACCGGCATCATACTCAGCCTCATTCTGCTGGTGCTCCTATATAAGTACATGCAGGTAATAAATCACACACACACAGTACACATCATTACCGTTATGAATTATTTCAATCTGGGTGAAAGAGGGGTAATAAATCCTGTTCAAATCCATAAAAATGTATAGACATCCATATTAAATCTCAACCATCCAGCAGCATTGATATGCAGTTTGTGTAGTAATTTGCTAATGACACAGGCCTCCATCTTGTTTGTTGTGTGTTAAAGTTAGAAGCATTCAGATTCGTTTTTGTTCCACATGTGGTAATGATGTTCTGCAGATCAAAATGAATGTGTCCTAATGAATCTAAAATGAATCAATGATCCATTAAGCATGCAGACTTGCTGTAGTTAAAGGCTTTTTTGACATCCCGATCACGCCCGGAGCCATTAATGCCGCCCCCAAAGCAGGCTGCTCCTATTACATTTAGATGAATCAGACCCCTCGAGAAGGAGTATATGCATCCACAGTGGGATCGCCAGGGGAAAGCTTAGACTTAAAGTGCAGTGAGTAATCTGAAAAATGGATAGAATGGTGATGAGAAAAGAAAAGATGAGAGCCCAATGATCATGCAGTCACGTGGAACTCATGAGAATACGTCATACCTGTGCCAAGGCCCGACAGCCCCTTATAATAGCACATTTTAATTCACCAGATCCATAAGTTTATTTAGATCAGCACCAACCAACCAGTTCCCCAAATCATACCTGAGAAACAAACACAAATCTCGCTATGTTTAAGAAAGTGAAATAACATCACAACTTTCCGCCACGTTTTGTGGAAATCAGTAGTTTTTGTGTAATCTTACTTAACATAACGTCCTTGAAGGTAACAATATCAGGAAACTGGTCTAAATAATTTTCTCTGCATTGATCCCTGCCCCCCTCTCTCTCCTATCCAAACTTCCACAGAAACCAAAGTTTCAAATCCAATGGAAGGTCATCGAGAGTATCCATGGCAACAATTACATATACATTGACCCGACGCAGCTGCCGTACGACTCCAAATGGGAGTTTCCGCGACAGAAGCTGCGCTTTGGTATGACAGGTTGCTCAGTCATGTACAGTTTACATTTGTGAGAAAACACATGCAGACATCTCATTATTGTTTGTGCTTCTCTGCTCCTGAAGGTAAAACCCTGGGCTCTGGGGCCTTTGGAAAGGTGGTGAGGGCCACAGCGTACGGACTCTGCTCCGCAGATACTGTTACTACTGTCGCTGTTAAGATGCTCAAACGTAAGTCTGTTGGTCTGTCACTGTGTGTGTGTGTGTGTGTTGTAACAACATAGTAGTACATTATGGGAAGAGTAACTCATTGGTTTTACTCAAGTACTGCACTTAAAGAGTAACTTAACATCCAGCTAAATAAAGGGTTCAGGCCTGATTAATCCCTGATCACACCCAGCATCACTGATGCACTGATGGTGCTAGGTCACCCTGGGACTTGATGGCAACCACTGGACTAAGACAGTCACACTATAAATAAAACTCCACCCTGACCAGCCACACTGTTAGAATGGGGCATACACACTGATGCATCAGAGCTAACAATGTGATAATGTCATACACAGTAATGTATCATAACAAGGGAGTTTAATGGAGTGTTTTTAAATTGCTGTGTTGGATGTATAAATGTCGTGATGATGTCATCTTAGCTAATGCTCACTCCACGGAGAAGGAGGCGCTGATGTCAGAGCTGAAGGTCCTCAGTTACCTTGGAAACCATGTGAACATCGTCAACCTGCTGGGAGCCTGCACTGTTGGAGGTGAGAGGAGCTGTGCAATCTGGTCCAAAAACTTAGTTCGCTCACCAAAGAAACCCTCACGTTAGAGAGTGTTGGTTGCATTGAGTCTGGTGTTTTTTGGGGGGGGGTGGAACCTGTTAATACGGTTACGTGCTCTGGCTCTATTACCTCACTGGTTTTATTTATGGTGATGAGTATTGTTAAATGGTTGTGTAGACAGCTTAGATCATGCACTGACTCGCTGCGTCTTTTATTAAAAATCAGATAGTGGACAGTGAGTATGGAGCAGCTCAGATATGGGGACGTGATGCACTTTGACTGGTCACAAATTTAGCGCCCAGTCAATCGATATAATCTACTCGTCTAGCCCTTAGACAGGTAGATTATAGCCCTAGTATTGATTATAGTGCAGCAGTTAGATTGGATGACACACAAACATGCATGAGTTTGTTATTAGTGAGAAACGCTGAACACTTGAGATGTTTTCCATGAGGATGTTCTGAAGCGTTAAATTTAAACTTAATTTAAAGGTACTGACACACATTTGTCATGTTTAACACAGAGACCAGCCTGCAGACACACACTGTTGAATGGTGATATCACATGTTTCTCTCTTCTCTTGTCTGATAATTGCAGCTTTGTGTCTGTGTTTGTTCGTGATTGTTTAACGCTGTCATGTGGTTTTAAAATCACTGATCGAGATTTCTTTTCTTTCTTTCTTTTTTTTTCTTCTTTTATCGCTACCAGGCCCAATTTTGGTGATCACAGAGTACTGTTGCTATGGCGACCTCCTTAACTTCCTGCGCAGAAAGCGAGAGTCCTTCCTCAATTCCCAAGTTGGTGATGGTTACTATCGCAACGTCTTAAACCAAACTGAGTCTACAAGGTGTGTATATGTTTGTGTATTCTTGATACTGATTGCTATAACAACTGATTTCTATAAACTGCACCTACACGTGTGTGATTGTGTAGCAGCGAGGTGACCGGTACAGGATACATGCCGATGCGTCCCTCTGAGAAAGAACGGTCCTCACAGTCAGGTAGAAACCTCGGATTCTCTATTTCCTGTCATATGTTGCAACAGTGGACTGAGTCTTTTTAAACCCTGGTTTCATTCACTAAAGATGGCGTCTGATTTCTTTTTTCTAGATGATGTAGAGGAGCTGTCTCTGGACGCTGAAGATCTCCTCAGCTTCTCCTACCAGGTGGCTAAAGGGATGGAGTACATCACTTCCAAGAATGTAAGTGTTTTATAGACTTCTTTTAATATTCATAGAGCAGTTGCAGAAGATGCTGCTGCTGGTTAATGAATCACATTATTATGGCTCAGGGCCAACACACTGTACATTGTCTACTTTAGTAATGCTCATACAGTCAGAACTATACACTGATTACATAGATACCACTGCAAACAGAGGGAAGCAGCTTCTTCACAAACTCTTATTTTAACTTTTAAATTAAAACCAACTTGTCTTTTTCTCTGCCTTTATCTGTGTGTCATATAAAGTTGTCATTCTAAAATCAAATAACAAAATGACATCTAGTGTTGACACCCAGAAGAGGAAAGATCTGCAGCCGTACCTCCCTCTGTGCCAGGCTAATTGATAATACAATTAACAGATGAATAGCATGTAATGATATAAGCTACTTTATTTAAAGTGCCCCCTGGGTACAAACACAGTTTTAATTCCGAGCACTGAGCCTGAGTCTCAGCATTAACATTAACTTAGTATTAACATTAACTGTATCTCGTCTCATCCAAACAGTTTTATAAATCATTTTATTCTTAAACCAATTAAAAGAAAATAAACCGAAAACACATGAGCCAGTGTTTGCAGTGCTCCTCTAAAAACTGGCTCATGGTCTGTGCTTTACTTCGTCTTTTCATTGACATATTGTGTGACAAGGCATTTTTGTGATTTGTGACGTGCTGCGAGTTTGGCTTTCGTGTTTGTAACAAGTTTTACTCATCTGATTTGCATGCGTTTGCTGTGTGCCACCCACTCATTCACTGCAGAGACCGGTTACAATGTCAACATTTATTGTGTGTGTGTGTGTGTGTGTGTGTGTGTGTGTGTGTGTGTGTGTGTGTGTGTGTGTGTGTGTGTGTGTGTGTGTGTGTAGTGTATTCACAGAGATCTGGCAGCCAGAAACATTCTGCTGACTCACGGCAGGGTGGCAAAAATCTGTGACTTTGGGTTGGCACGAGACATCACCACTGATGCCAGCTACGTGCTGCGGGGAAATGTAAGTCTCTCTGACCTACCTACCTCCTTCCTTCCTTCCTT